>NW_009258797.1:3045671-3051370 GCF_000687185.1 Egretta garzetta
AGAGAGAAGGGGCCGGAGGTCTCCTCCGCTCCCCGCAATCTCTGCCTCCTCCTTCCCAAGCCGGCAACGTTCCTGCGCTCTCCTGCCCTTCCCCCGGCTCCCTCTCGCAGCGGTTCGGTCCTCAGCCCCGCTGCCTTTGCCCGGAGCTTGGCGCTTCCCTGCGCGCAATTCCCTCCCGGAGCGTTCCTGGCTGCGGTGCTTCGCAAGTCCTTTTTGCGTCCTAGTTGAAAAAGCACTTGGTGCTTCACCGTGACAATTTGTCCTGAGTACACCTTCTACATGCCAAGTGTTTTAAAGAGAAAGAAAGCCACACGGTAGATGTTAAGTGTTCGGGGAAGTGACAAACTGCCTTGCCTCTGCTGGTGCTGAGAGCTGTTGGCACCTTTACACCGCAACACGCTTGCACACACACACTTGAACACACACACACACACACACACACACACACACACACACACAAACAAATCTTAATGCTGAGTCGATAACGTATTTTGCGTGCACCAGAAATGCCACAGACCCTCATGCGAGCTTCAGGCTGCACCCAGGTCGTGGAAGCTGACGCTGCCTTCTCGTTTCAAGTGTATCTATTTACGACGGGATTTCTATTTCCTCCTCTTTGCGTTTGCTTTGGATCATTTTAGCCACCGTCTCGCCGTGCTTTCCATTGGTTTTTCTGCTAACTTTGTCCATTTGTTTGTTGGGGCTGCTCACAATCATACCATCCCGCTCTTTTATTGCTCTCTCCTCTCTCTTATATTCTCCCCCCCCCCCCTTCTGTCCAAAAATGGAAGCAGCAAATCTCTGATTTTGCCAATTTACTTACTCTCAGCAGAGCTCAGCCAAAGTCACAAAGAAGGTTCTTGCTGAAAAAGAAAGCAGAGGAGGCTCAGCGTGAACTCTCCTTCTTTTTAAGCATTCAAAAGCATTTTATAAGCCATTGTCTCTTTTTTTTTTTTCCACAAACCAGCGCCGTGTGGCAAATTGTGCAGAATAGAAATGCCCATAATGAATGTATTTAGTACTGGGTCACGCTGATGAACATTCTGCCCCCATGAATAATACTGTTTTACAAGTTTGCAGCCCTTTCAAATTGCTGATCCCCAAACCCTATAGGCAAACTAGAAAAGCTAACACAAGCAACTGGGACTTTAGAAACCCATAGCCATCTGGCCTAAATCTCTAACAATCCAAGCCAATAATTATATCAATTCAGGCTTTAGTGAACCCCTTTGCAAACACCAAAAGAGCAAAGAAAGGAATTAGTGGCCATTCTAAGTTCTGGTGGAGAGAATTCAAAGGTAATCTAATTCCATTAGTTCACAGACAGCTTTTTTTGCAGCTCTGATAAATCTTCCTAAAACATTTTTCCAAAACACCAGTGTAAACTCTTTTCTGACGATAATTGGGGAAATAGGTTCAATTAAATGCTGTTCTTAGTGTCAATAAAAAGTATTTTGTTGATAAAAGAAGTCACTGCCCCTTTACATGATGAGTACAGGAGATGAATAATTCATAGCTGAAATAATTTCACTGCTTAAAACCTAAAATATTATATATACCCTTACATGATAACGTGTTCTTCCCAGTAACTGTTTAGTACATTTAGATATGCAGAATTTGCTTTATGCAATTTTTATCTCTTTCCACATAGCAATTCCACTTCATCACATCGGTCTTTCTTGGAGACATACTCTGTGTATTAACAGATAGCAGGATACCTACAGATAGGGATTACAGCACCTCTTTTCTTTTTTTTCCCTTTTTAATTTTTTTTTTTTATTATTTTGCAACCTCACCAGCCAGCTTCTGCGCAGTGTTACCACCTGAGTCCACGCGGCCTTGAACCAGCTGTTTACACCTACAGTGACGATAGAACGTCATTGGCACGTTAGCTGAATTCTGAGCTAAAGCAATGAGAAAGCCATTATTTTCTTTCTTTTTTTTTGTTTTTAACCTGACATTCATTTGAACCTGCAAGCGAGAAGGAAGGCACCTTGGCATTGTTTGGTTAGATGCAGCGATACCCAAGTGCATGTGATGCTTCTGTCGGGCGCTTCGGAGCAACTGTAGCACTCCCAAGGCTGATTCCCCCCACATCCAGTGAGTTTTTGCCTGGAAGGCTCTGAAGCTCCAGCCCACCTTTGACATGGCAGGCTTCCCGTACAAAGAACAGGGAGAATCCCACGCGCGGCCAGCAGAGCCGCCTTCTTCGGGAGCGCGGTGCTGGGAGTGCTGCTGGCCTCCCCGGGGAAGGACCTGGGGGGTGCCCACCGAACTCGGGCTCTCTGCACCGCAACGCTCTCCTCACAAGTTGCATTCAAATTCTCCAGTGATGCACCGGAGGAAGGAAAACAAACTGACTCCAAATAGCACTTCCATTTGCCTCCAGTGCTACTTCAGAAACCACAGCTGCACAGCGGATTAATTAATTTTTCGCTTAGCTGAAAGTAGGTTTGTTTCTGTGGTCGATAGACTTTAAAGTCTGTCTTGTTTCTCCGAGGAGTTTTACTGAGCTCTCAAGCATATATTTTCTGCTAAAAGTTACTGATCCCCCAGATGCACAGTACATATGCAAAACTTAGGTGACAGAGAATTTTACTTTGAAGAACTATTTTGAGAAATAGTCCCTCAGCAGGGACAGGGAAGAAAGAAAATAATTTTCTTAACCATGATAGAAGCGCAGTGAAATTAGCACAGTGCCATTTGGTTCATTCCCCTCCCCGCGCACACAGACACAAAAATGAGGTTTTATTCACTCGCGGTATGATTTATTGCCTTATGTTGCATCACGTTACAAAATGTCATATGCACTATGCTCCGGCGCACACGACATAGTGAGATAAAATTTGACTTGACACCTGCGTAATGAATGTGAAAGACAAGGCTTCCTAAGTCAGAAGCGTATTTTAAAAGAACGCTTCCATCGCAATGAATGACAAAATTGGGGGGCTTCCTCTCTCCCTCTTCCCTCTCTCCCTCCTCTTCTCTTTCTTCCTCCCTCTCTCCCTCCGACGAGCTTGTTTCCCAAAGTAAAACCAATGACGGAGCTCTCCCTCATCTTTGTGTTGTTCATTTCCCTCTGCTGCAGCACGAGTGCCAACTGGGCGAAGAGCATCCTCGTAGGCAAACGAGCACTGCCATTTTATACTCGCTCTTGGGCCCACGAAGGAGCTGATCAAAGGTCAGTATGACGCTTTTCGGTGGAGTGGGTGAAGGGAGGCTGACATTTCAGTCTCATTTTTTGCACGGACAACCGTATTACAGAACTCATCACAAATTAATGTTCTGTTTGTCCAATCTACTCTCTGGCTCACCAGTCATGCTCGTACCCCGTGCTTTTTTTAGAGCTGAGGTGCATCAGAGGCTGGACTACTTTAGGAGCTGTTAAAGGCAGAATAGCCCATTGGATTATCAGGTATGACCGCTGCATCACAGTCATCTTAATTAAGCCCAAATACATTAGGTAGGGCATATATTTTAATCTGAGGAATACTAAGCAGTGTACCTCAACCAGGCATCACCAGTTCACCTGAAAAGGTGGAGAATTGATGGTCTGAAGTGGGGTGAGGGATCCTGGCAGGCAAATCAGAAAAGCAAAAAATCCACTTGATACTATCAATCCTGACCTCCACAAATTCTATACCTTAACTGTATACACATATACCTATACCTTAAAGTAATCCTGCTAAAGATACCCAAACAGTTTCTGTTCCCAGTCAGAGCACTGCCCCGTCTGTGCAGCGCCCGGCGTGAGCAGGCTCAGAGGCCACTCTCCATCCCCTTGGAGACACCCGGGACACATTCAGTAAAGATAATAGCTGTATCAGGAAAAAGCATCCTCCTGCCCCGACCAACAGCCAGTCGAAGCCCTGGAACAAAAGTCCGTGTACCCAGAAGTAGGAATAATCAGAGAAATTCAAGGCCAGGATGGGACTTTGAGCAACCTGGTCCTGCAGAAGGTGTCCCTGCCCCATGGCACAGAGGTTGGAACTGGATGATCTTTAAGGTCCTTTCCAACCCAAACCAGTCTATGATTCTATGAAATTTAGTTCAGAGCCCTGATCTATAATTTCCACTTTTTCAACTCGCTTAAAAAAACCCTGATCATTCATTAAAATACATCAAACCACAAAAGCCTGTACACCTGCTGATAGGTGAGAATTTTTTTTTGATAAGTGAGTTCAAAATTAGATTTTACATTATCATCAATCATCGCGGCAAAGGGCAAGGGATCAGATTTTCTGCTACATGAGTAAATTTCCATGGCAGCTTTGCAATGCAGCATTGTGTATATAAATAGCGAGTTAAACCCGTACATGTTCCATGCATGGTAAGCACCGTACCTACTAGATATTCAGTCTCTTTCTGAACCAATAAAACATTTATCTCTCAAAGTTTTACCAAGTGCATAAGAGAAGAATGCTTCAGACTTATGGTTTACTAAATCTCTATTAAAAACACATGCCTGTAATATATCACTGGATGCTTTTGAATTATTTTGAGGATTAGTTAATATGGCAGAGTATATAATGGAAATTCCATTGCTTGATCCCTCTACTGCATTTTTCATTTTGTTTAGTTATTGCCTTGTAAAGCATCAAGTCGAATATCTCTATTTGATAGCTCTTTGCCCCAAATTGCCTTTAAGAGCAATATCTGCACTTCAGCAAAAGGAGGTTGCTTGGGTCAGAACCGCGGGATGCTGCTTTCCCACCGCACCAAAGCCAACAAGGGTAACGCTGCATTGCCCTGTTCCGCTTTCTCACAAAGCCACCTAAACCAAACCGTGGGTCCTGTTGGGTACAACTGATAATAACTGCCCATTTCCTCATGCATCATTTTTTCCTTCTGTCCATCTCTATCACTGCAAGTATAAACAACAAGGAGAGCCGGATGCTTCAGAGGACAGTGGCTATAACCTTTGGTATGTGCAAAGTGGAACTGGAGGAACAAGAGACTCTCTGTCACCTCCTGTCCCCCAGCAAGGCAGCCACCGTGGGGCTGCAGTGGTCACCAGTGCAGCCAGAGACCGCAGACCTCTTTTCCCCCACAGGGAAAGCACTAGCAGCATCCATGCTCTTTGCCTGAGGTACGCTTACCAGTTTTCAGCCTTACACGCTGGTGTACTTGCATCGGATTTCCCGCATCTGGTTTTATTCCAGATGCTAACAAATTAATACACTACATGCACTGGAATTTGAAATACTTTACATGAATAAATTCAAAAGGCTTTCTGTCTTGCACTGCTGCTATCCCACTTTGACAAACGCCTTGCTCTTGTACCCTGCAACACACTAACTAGCGCGTGATGGCATTTTTCAAGGCCACTCTCACTTTATACAGAGCAGAAGGAGCAGCTGTATCTGCGATACCTCTTTTCTTCACAGGAGTGGGATTTCTGTAAAGGAAAGGTTTGAAGTTTGCTGTAGATGTGAATTTAGTCAGGGCTGCAATACGTACTTTGTCAAATTACCAGCTCAACCCAAGCTTTTCATGAACTATAACTTTCTCCGTTGCCCCTGGGAGTTTAAAAAAGGAGCGTAATTGCTGTTTCAAGTGTCTTCAGACGAGACAAAGCATGTGTTCAATCTTTCACCGACAGCCTAAGCCAAATGATCCAGATCCACTCGTGGGTACCCACTGAGTACGTGCCTGAAGGACGTCGTATGCTCTCGTGAAGGAATAGGGTCCATCATCTT
>NW_009258798.1:0-3089 GCF_000687185.1 Egretta garzetta
TAACCTGAAAATAATTTTTTGGGGCCATAAAATGAGGGGGGTTTTGCCTTAAAATGAGGTTTTTTAAATGAAAATGAGGATTTTTACCTTAAAATGAGGTTTTTTGCCTTAAAATGAGGGGGTTTGCTTTAAAATGTAAAATTTTGCCATAAAATGAATTTTTTTTGCCATAAAATGAGGGGGTTTAAATTAAAATGAGGGTTTTTTACCTTAAAATGGGGGGGGGGTTGACTTAAAATGTGGTTTTTTACCTTAAAATGGGGATTTTTTTGCTACAAAATGAGGATTTTTACCTTAAAATGGGTTTTTTTGCCTTAAAATGGGGGATTTTGCCTTAAAATGAGATTTTTTTTTACTATAAAATGAGGGAGGTTTGAACTTAAAATCGATTTTTTACCTTAAAATGAAGAATTTTGCCTTAAAATGTGTTTTTTTACCTTAAAATGGGGATTTTTTTGCCACAAAATGAGAATTTTTACCTTAAAATGAGGTTTTTTGCCTTAAAATTACGGGTTTTGCCTTAAAATGAGGGGGGGTTTCCCTTAAAATGATTTTTTTTTGCCTTAAAATTACAGTTTTTGCCTTAAAATAGGGATTTTGCCTTAAAATTGGGATTTTTTGGCCACAAAATGAGGATTTTTACCTGAAAATGAGGTTTTTTGCCTTAAAATGAGGGGTTTTAAATTAAAATGAAGGTTTTTTACCTTAAAATGGGGGATTTTGCCTTAAAAATGAGATTTTTTTTTACCGTAAAATGAGGGGGTTTTAACTTAAAATCGGTTTTTTACCTTAAAATGAAGAATTTTGCCTTAAAATGTGTTTTTTTACATTAAAATGGGGATTTTTTTGCCACAAAATGAGAATTTTTACCTTAAACCGAGGTTTTTTGCCTTAAAATGAGGGGGTTTGCCTTAAAATGATTTTTTTTTTTGCCTTAAAATTACAGTTTTTGCCTTAAAACGGGCGGTTTGCCTTAAAATGGGGATTTTTTTGCCCACAAAATGAGGATTTTTGCCTTAAAATGAGGTTTTTTACTTTAAAAAGTAAAATTTTGCCATAAAATTTTTTTTTGGCCATAAAATGAGGTTTTTTACATTAAAATGAGGGTTTTTTACCTTAAAATGGGGGGGTTTGCCTTAAAATGAGATTTTTTTACACCATAAAATGAGGGGGGTTTAACTTAAAATCGGTTTTTTACCTTAAAATGAATTTTTTTTTGCCATAAATGAGGTATTTTTGCCTTAAAATGGCGGTTTTCCGTAAAATGAGGGGTTTTTTTGCCTTAAAATGAGGTTTTTTACCTTAAAATGAGGATTTTTTACATTAAAATGATTTTTTTACCTAAAAATGAGGGCTTTTACCTTAAAATTAGGGTTTTTTTTTTACCTTAAAATCACAATTCTTACCTTAAACCGGGCTTTTCCCCTTAAACCCGGGGCTTTTTAATCACAAAATTGCGGTTTTTTCCCTTAAAGCGCAGTTTTGCCCCAAACCGTCGCTTTTCTCCCCAAAAACCGCGAGGGTTTTGTTGCCTTAAAATAGAGGCAAAATTCTCACAAACCTCCTTTTGCCCTAAAATGCCCTTTTTTGCCCCAAAACGCTTCTTTTCCCTTTTTTTTTTAAATTATTTTTCCCTAAAAAAGGGCTTTTTTTCCCCATAAAATTGGGGGGATTTTTGCCATATTGGTGGATTTTTCCCCCCATAAAATTCAATTTTTTTACTTTAAAATGGGGCTTTTTTGCCCTAAAACGCGAAGGTTTTTTGCCTTAAAAATTAGGATTTTTTTTTTGCCTTAAAATGTCAATTTTTTACCCCAAAATACGGATTTTTGCCCTAAAATGCGGATTTTTTTGCCTAAAACCGTGGATTTTTTTGCCTTAAAATGAAGATTTTTTGCCCTAAACCGCGGATTTTCTTTTGCCCCAAAATGCGGAATTATTTTTGCCTTAAACCGCGAATTTTTTGCCTTTAAATGCGGAATTTTTTCCCCCAAAATGCGGCTTTTTGCCCTAAAATGCGGATTTCCTGCCCTAAACCGCGGATTTTCTTTTGCCCCAAAATGCGGAATTATTTTTGCCTTAAACCGCGAATTTTTTGCCTTTAAATGCGGAATTTTTTCCCCCAAAATGCGGCTTTTTGCCCTAAAATGCGGATTTTTTTGCCTAAAACCGTGGATTTTTTGCCTCAAAATGCGGATTTTTTGCCTTAAAATGAGGAATTTTTTTGCCCTAAACCGCGGATATTTTTGCCCCAAAAAGCGGATTTTTTTTTTTTGCCCTAAAATGCGGATTTTTTTTTCCTTTAAATCCGGAATTTTTGACCTAAAATGCGGATTTTTTTTGCCTGAAAACGCGGGGTTTTCGCCCCAAAATGCGGATTTTTTGCCTTAAAACGTGGATTTTTTTGCCTTAAAATGAAGGTTTTTTGCCCTAACCCGCGGATCTTTTTCCCTAAAATGCGGAAATTCTTTTTGTCCTAAAATGAGGATTTTTTTCCTTAAAATGAGGAAATTTTTTTTCGCCCTAAAATGCGGATTTTTTGCACCAAAATGCGGATTTTTTTGCCCCCAAATGAGGATTTTTTGCCCTAAAACGCGGATTTTTTGCCCTAAAATGCGGATTTTTTTGCCTAAAACCGTGGATTTTTTTGCCTTAAAATGAAGATTTTTTGCCCTAAACCGCGGATATTTTTGCCCCAAAAAGCGAATTTTTTTTTTTTCCCTAAAATGCAGATTTTTTTGCCATTATTTTTGCCCTAAAATGCGGATTTTTTTTTTGCCCTAAACCGCGGATTTTCCCCCCAATAAAATTCAGTACCTTCTTACCATTTTTCTCCCTTAGAATTTCGACTTTTCACCCTAACCCCAGCCCCTTTTAACCCAAAACCGCCCTTTTTTACCCCAAATACCCTTTTTAACCAAAAATGCCCTTTTTTTCCTCTTAAACCGCGGGCGCTCGATGGAGCCACGAACCGAAGCCGCTTTGCCCTTAAACCACGATTTATTTGCCACAAATTTGTTGGTTTTCCCCCCATAAAATTGAGCCGATTTCGCCCTTTTTCCCCCCATAAAAATCCGTTGGGTTTTTTT
>NW_009258799.1:0-2631 GCF_000687185.1 Egretta garzetta
TTCCTGCCCAGTACTTAGTAGGGGAAATGGAGCAATGGAGCTTTTTTCTACACCGGGGAGGGTCAGTCTACCTCCCGGGAGGTCTTTTAGCTTGAGAATTAGAGAACCTTTGAAAAGGCGCCCCAGAAGCTGGAAGGCTGGCGCGCTGGCTTCCCGCAGTTTTGCTGGTGCCTGCGCATTAGCCCTGCAGCTCAGCCCCTCGCTCCAGGTGACGAGCAGCGGGGGAGCACAGGGTCACCGTGGGCTGAGCACCCCTGCATCAGCGCCCACGGTCCTGCGGTGGGAGAGGCTGCCCCAAAATGCCCTTCCCTCCGACGGTGCAGCATTCAGATGGAAAGTGAGGCAAGCAGAGGAAAACCACTTCCCTACGATCACCCAGCATGCCAGGGGTGTCGATATTCCTGTCCCATGGCCTGTATGATATAGTTTCCTCCATCTGTTCACTGTTAACGAATGTGCACCCTAATGAACAGTGCTGCTATTTCAACATATCAAGAAAAGAATTTTTAGCAGAAGAATCATCGTATTTAAAATATTCCCCTTAAACACACTACTGTTTGATTGGAATATTAAATAATATTTGGATACCTAACAGCAAAGGCTAAGAATATTTCTGGGTACGCTGCTACTAGAAGTGATTCCTGAATGTGACTAAGAATTTAGTAGAAATAAGTAACGAGGGTGGAGGAGAGGTGTGCAGAGAGGAGTTGAGGTGGGTTTTTCTAAGTGGGGTTTTTTTTTTATTTCTTAAGAGCGATTGCAAGTATATATTTATTGATAATAATTAAATTTATTTAAATTCTCCAACTCAAAACTGGTTTTTTTTGTTGCTCAGAACGTGTATATTACTACTTACCAGCTAATGACATGGTTTCTCGTCTTCATATGTTTTTCATTGCAACTTTGAGAAGCTTCTAGGTTTGATGGTAGCAGTGAAGATAGAAAGATATGGTAGGGGAAGGACTGTTTGTACAAGTCGATTGTTTCTGGTGATCATGAATACACTCTGGATTTGAGGTTAGTTGTGTTTTTTTTTTTTCTCCCAAGAGCTTGGGCTCCATTCAAGCTGTTTGGCAAAACCCCTTTCCTCATGTGGAGAGAGTATAACTTACAAAAGTGGCTGTGGAGCCTCTGCACTTAAGGGAAAGAATGCTACCTTCCGCAGGACTTTGAAACTTTCATGGTTTATGTTCAATGCCTTATTTTGAAGAATCCTTTTTTATACTGAAGGTCAAAAGTAAATACTGCTGGAAAAAGAAATTAAATGGCAAACAGCACATTTTGCAGGAGTGTCACAAGATCTCTCTTGATAAATTTATATAAAAATCAGGGTCTGTTGCCTCCCAGGTGAGACTTCCACAATTTAAATATCTCTTAAATGAAATGCAAACCGCTTTTTTAAGAAAAGCATCGGGTTGGTCTTTTCAGAGTTGTAGTGTGTCAAGTTGGAGGGCCACTGAGAATGCTGAACAGGTTTTGCAGGAGTGCGGAAACGGGGAAGGGAGAAGGGCAGGGGAGACAAAGTTGGAACAGTCCCTTTCCCTTGAAAATACTACTCGAGCCATCGCCCTGGGGCTGTTCTGGCAGGGACGGGTGGCGTGAGCTCCCTGGGCCTCGCAGCACAGGCTGTTTAGTCGGGACTGACAGGATACTCCAGACTAATTTTTGACACTTAAGACACCTGAGAGACTTTGTCACAATGGTTTCAGCGGCTGTTCCGCCTTGTAAATGGCAGGTGCCGCCCTCGGTTGTTACGCGTGCACCTTCGCTGCAGGGCAGTAAAATGCTGATTAAAGCAGTGAATTGATTTCCAGCGTAGAAGCCTTTGCAGAAGAATCAATGAAAATGCCCGGGTTGTTAGCAAGACAGACAAGACAGAAGTACTTTGAGGTGAAAGTGGTGTTTATTAAAGAGACTGATTTGGGTTTTGTGAGTGCTGTCGGGAGGGTGTGGATCGCACTAGGAACCAGTGTGCTGTGTGGGCATTTGTAATGAACTGTGAAGAGTCAGGATTTTGCTGTGGTTTTATTTTCACTTTTCTTTTGACGTATTAGGAAGTGAAATGTATTGCAGAATTACCTTGGTGCTCCTCACCTGTCCAGATTCCCCGGTGCTAGGAGCGTCCTTTCTCTGTATGAGCACCGAGATGGGAAAATACTCACTTCCCTGCTGTGAAGCTTAGAGCTTTTCAAATGGAGGAGTTCTCTGGGCATGTTTCTCCGTGCAGTTTTAGAGCATGTTGCGTTGGAAAGAGACACGCGATCTCTTCCCTGTAGGTGCTTCCCAGGCATCCAAAGAGGAGGAGAAAGCAAGCGGATCCCAGCACGAAGGGCCAGGTGGAGCTAAGGTGCCCTCAGAATCTGCTGCGGCCAAGTCGTCGAGTGCTGTGGCAGAAACGTTCAGAGTTATTCAGGGGGCGATGAGTGAAGAGTACGTGCGAACTACTCAGGGCGTCTTTCAGTTTGAACTGTCGGGTAAGACCACCGCTCGCACAACCTGCACGTGCTCGCGCTCCTAGCAAAAGGCGCTGGGCGGTTTCAAACAGAAGCACTCCCCTTTTCAAGCTGGTCCCGAGACAGACCACCTCGCGTTCTGTGCTCCGTGATGCTCCGTCGCGGGGCCGACTTCGGC
>NW_009258799.1:2666-15114 GCF_000687185.1 Egretta garzetta
CGTGCTGAAAGCGCCAGCCAGCACCAGCTCTGTCAGCAAAGAGCGGCCTTGGGGCCTTTCTGCCCGTGCCCCCGACGCGTGGTGCTCGGGGCGTCTGCCAGAGGCCGGCTGTGCCGGGGCGCAGGCCGCGGGGCGAGCGGTAACCCCTGGCCGAGCACCACCAGCACCTGCAGCGTTGTGTAAGTGCTCCGAATGGAGAGGCAGTGGCCACCCGGCGGGGAGGGACGGGGAGGGCACAGCGCTCTTTGCTGCCTTGTCACCTCGTTTTGCTGTCTGCCCAGGTGATGAAGGAGGCACTTGGTACATTGACCTGAAAACCAAGGGCGGGAGCGCTGGTTCCGGGAAGCCGCCTGTGACGGCCGATGTGGTTATGAGCATGTCGAGTGCCGACTTTGTGAAAATGTTCACAGGTGAGTGGCAAAGGCGTTTGCGCGGGCGGGCGCAGGTAGCGGTGCCCAGAAAACCTTCTGCTGCTGGGCGCATGGACAGCCTCCTCGCTTTGTGACCCTGGGATGGAGGAGCTTTCGGCTTTCTGTGGCTCGGGGGAAAGCGTAGGCTAGAGCTCCTCGGACTTCCCCAAACTCTTCTGTTCTGGGAACAGGAAGAGCACAAGAGCTTGTCCTGCTCTTGCAAATGAGGTACTGAAATTTTAGTAGCGAGCGAGCGTAGCTTTGGGCCGAGTCCGGTCAATCTGTTGGACTTCTGTTCTGCACGTCTCTAATCTGTGTTTCCTCAACACGCACTGCTTTTGCAGCAGAATGTGGTAGGTGAGTAACCTGGCTTGTTTATTCTACTCTGAGAGACCTGAGTTACATGGTCTTGTCTCAATTGAAATCAGTCATAATCTAATAATTTTATTAAGTAACAGCATAAAACATTTGATGCAATTTGGCCCTCTTACTGAGGTTTTTCTGGCTCCAGAAAAGGTTTTTACTGGTGAAGTATTTGTTGGACACTAGGCAATGTCACAATTTTTATAATGTTAGATTGCTGCACTGCTTTATAAGTTTGACTTTAGTATTTATTGCTATTCCAAACAGTTCTGAACCTTCTTTAGGAAAACTTCAAAAGTCAGAAGAGAACAGATTAATCATGAGAAAGAAGTTATCCATTAAGTAAGTTAATCCTTATAATCAAGTCCTCAAAAAATACCTTTAAAAATGGACTGTAAAAGCAAATGCTGTTTCAATGAATCAACTTCCTCCTTTTCAGCTAAGTGCTTCGATATTGTGAGATATATAAAGCCATATAGATACAGATATATGGGAATATTTTGTTAGACTAAGATATTTGAATGTATGAGATTTAATCACAGAGTGTGATTTAGCACTTCTACCATGGATAAAAATATAAAATGTACACCAAAGAGGGATTTCTGAAGAACTCAAAGAATTTACTCTAGTGATATTACTGTTCCCTGTGCACAGCCAGTACCTTTTCATTTTCTGATGATCCTGTTTATTCTTTTTAGGTAAGCTAAAGCCAACCATGGCTTTTATGCCAGGAAAATTAGATGTTAAAGGTGACATGGTGCTAGCAATGAGTCTGGGAAAGATGCTGCCACAGTTAATTTTTGAACTGTCAGGGGAAAGCCTTTCTAGCAGAACACTGGTCTGTAGAATCGTGATGTATATGATCATATGATCTTATAGAATCATGGGTTGCACAACATGTTTCCAGTGCACAGTAGGAGTTGAACTCAACACTAACTTTTAATCTGACTGGGACACAAACAGCATTTTTCTCTCCCGTACGGGTTTCATGAAGCTTGTAGGGCCCAACCATCTCTATCAGATGTTATTAAAAAAGGCTGATGATCTTGAGCTATTGGACAATACAGTGTGCTTGTGTGCAAAATATGGTCACATAAATTTTGTTTCTTTAGGGAGCCACCTTCAAGTAGAAACATCTTTTGAAACCTACAGATACTAGATGTTTTTCAAGTGAACATTCATGATTCAAAGTACATTTCCAAACACTGTCCTGTGACACTACAAGAACGGAAGAAGGTTGTCTAATTTCATACCTATTTCACCATCTACCGCATGCTTTTGCAGTTTTCCCTTCCATGCAATTTTTCTGCCAAAGTATTTTGTTTTTCAGAATTGCAGGGGTGGAGGGGGAAGGTGTGCAGCATCCAGTTCAGTATCAACTGTGTCCTGGTCCCTGAAGGCAAAATGTGCTCATTTGCTTCCCTGCCTGTGTCTGTAGTTAATGGTGTGTGTGTTTCTTGTGTAGTCAGTAATACTGCTCTTGCACAAAATGGTTGGTGGTTGTGAATGTCATCTGGTGACGGACTATGATGCCTGTGTAATCCTAGAGAAAGGTGTCACCTTTAGAAGAAAAGTGCTTTTGTTGGAGATGGATCCAGAACAGCACAAGCTGTCTCCAACTGGCCACTGTGTTTCTTCTTCCTCTTGGGACATCAGTAGTGTTGCCTGTGTGATGGAGGAGTGAGAGCTCACTGTGCTGCTCTGGGGGATACTGGTTGCTGCTGGCAGCCTGATGGGGGCCGCACCTGACCACTGACGCGGTTGTTGCTCATGCCAGGGAGAGAAGGGCAGGAACTACCATGTCCAGCACTTTGACTGGTGTAAATGGTTACGGATTCACACCCAACAGGACAAGTGATTCATTAACAAGAAAAGGGAAAACCGGAAAACATGGGCCTCTGTTCTTCAATCAAATGTATTTACACTATGTGACTTGACCCAGGATGAGTGTGCGTCGCACAGGCAGCATCATGAGCGTGTGGGTAGGTATCCCACAGCCTTACTCCTAGGGTATGGGGGGTGGTGGCTGTGCCATGGGATGGGTACTGTGGGACCTGGTGGTGCCGAGTATTGGGGATACTTGATCCTTGTACTACGAACGTTCGTATTTTGCCATTCCTGGAGTTCACACTATAAACAGACATGGCTGAAAAGCGTGCCGGTCTGCTGTGGACTCTTAGGATGAGGCCTACAACGGGTGCTGTAGTGGAGGAATTACTGTAGGTATTTGTGTTCTGCCGGGGATTTTTGCATGAGGGCAGAAATGTGTTGCTTTTTAATTTGTTGCTGGTTTCACAGCTTTTGTGGCCTGTAAAAATGAAGCGACTAAACAAACTGTGACTGTTCTGTTACTGCGATTAACTGGAGAAAAAGGTACAGGTTCTTTGGGCAACAGCTCCAGTTAATAAATGAAGAAAACGGCTCTAAGTAAAACACAGTCACTATCCGCATGCTGCTGACGGTAGTGGCCAGGACTGACGGCTCATTGTACTGAGGAGGAATGTAAGCCCGTGTCTCATGTGCCCAAGGGCTCTGTTTCCGTGTCTTCTCTCTGACCCCTTGAGCACTGTTCCAGCTCCTCCACTTTTGTGTGGTTTTCCCCATTTGGGTTGAGCCGAGAACAGCCCAGTTGCCGGGTGCCAGCAATGGGAGCAGCCAGCACAGCTGGGCCCAGACGTGTCCCTGCAGAAGCCCGGACACTGCCAAACACTGTTCTGCTGCCAGGCTCGCAGTGGACTTGCTGAAGGGCAAGACTTGCTAATGCACATCAATACCTTTTCCTACTCTTATTAGGGTTCAAAAATGGCATAGGATGGGATAAGCAGGTTTGTGGCAACAGCAAAATCTGCGTTTGTGTGCCTTCCCACCTCCCTTCCCTCGCCTCTGGTACAAAGTCCCTGCTCCAGAGCAGGAGTGAGAGTGAGTGTGCTTCTGGGTGACACAGCACCAGGACTTACTGTGCCTATTTGTCCCACCAAAATAACCAGTGAGCGCGTAACTCTCTGTTGTCAGGGAGAGACTGGGTTTGAAAGAACATTAGCCTGGATGCTTAAAACTTTTACAAAAACTAAAACCACTGAACCTCCGTCCTTACAATGGAGTGTTGCTTAACCTTCGTTCTGCATAGCATTCTATTCTAGAATAAGACATTGCTTTATATAGCAAAGTTAAGCAATAACTAACTAAATATAACTAACTCAAGCAGTAACATGTAGAGTCAGTATTTTTTACTGGGGCGTAGCTGTTCCTCTGCAGCTCTGCTTCTCACCATTCCCACTGGGGCTGATGGTGAAGGAAGGAGAGGGGGCCTTGCCCGCTGTATGGGGACAGTATCATCACACCTCTTGAGATAAGTTTACCTGCAGAGAATTTTAGTAGTGGGGTCTGCACGTTAACTTAAAGTTGCCACAGGGGAAAAAGAATGGAAAGAGAAGGAAGGGGGAAACCACCCAGTGGCCAGCCAAGAACCAGAGCAATGGGGCCCCCAGAAGAGTGTCCTTTCCTGTGTCAGCAAGCAGTGAGGATGAGGAAGGTGATTATAACTATATTCCTGTCAGGCTTCCTCCTCTGTTAACTCTGTGCTTGGCATAGGACCCAGCCAAGCTCCCTCTTTCTTGGTTGTTCTTGTGTACAATGCTGCCAGTGCTGACAGGATCACATTCAGTCAGCTGCAGGCGGTGCATGCTGGTCACTCCACTTTGTGCATGTTAATGCCTACAGGATATTTACGGGACTATTATCTACTTTTCTATTTGCTAGCTCTTGTCTTTCCCCTAATGTAAACTAAAGTTACAAAACAGGCGGGCAACATGGGAGGGTGGGAAGGGGGGGATTCTTGGACTGTTAGCAATTGCTTTCCATGAGAACCTATTATAATACTTAGATTTGCAGGTGGAAGGCCATGAGAACATCAGCACAAAGGCAACAGCATAGGAAGGAGAAGAGAAGAAGATTGACACAGCAGCTCAGGTGGAAGGCTGCAGAACTGCAAGGGGAAGGCTGGCTGCCGAAGCATGCACAGAAGGCCCTCGGCGTTGCAAAGCTGAAGGCACTTCTGCGTGTGGTATGTGCAGCAGCTGATGTGGCTGGCACTTGCTGTTCCATGCTAGAAGAGGGTTTACACAATTAAGTTGTGATCGCAAGATTGGACTTGGTGGCCCACACATTAGAACTTCACAGCTAAGGAGGCAGGGAAGTGGACGCGCTGTCTCTGCGCGGCACGGTTAAGCTCAGGCTTTATGGTTAAGCTCAGGCTCTATGGTTAAGCTCAGTCTCAATGCAAGAAAGAAGAAGTGGGTTCTGTTAAATTTCTTAAATGTGAACTGTAATTTTAAGCTTGTTTCCCTGTTCTTACTTTCTCTCATTGATAGGAACCACATGGCATGAGCATGAGCTCTCAGAACATACCTTTTCATCAATGGTTAAAGTTTTAGCAGGCTGGGGGATAAACTACCCTATCATTATCCTCAGTTGTAATCTTTGTCGTCGTGGTGTGCGAGTATGTGTGAGATACGGTATTGGGAGAACAAATAGCGTAAAGCCCCTGTACAGAGTTCTGGATTTTTTTCCTAGAAATACAATTTGTAATCCATAAAAAATATTTTGTCCAGAAGGATGTTGTCAGCTATTTCTGTATAAGCTAAGAGCTTACTATTTCTGCTAAACAATTAGATGTGATCAAGGCTTTACTGTAAAAGCAGAGTGCCTGAGGTCACATCTATTCACTGAAACTCAGGTCTCTCAAACTTTTAAGTTTAGCAGGCCAAAAATGGAGCGAATAAAACAATAACATGGTTGCCTTACCCGAAGCTGGGAGGAAACTAGCCCAGCTGGTTCGCTTGGTTATTTTCTTTGCCAGAAGTATAAATGCTCCTGTGACAGTGACAGTTGAACATACCCTAAATAAATAATGTCCCGTCTCCATGTTTACCACCTCGGCTGCTGTCATTTTCTTTCCTTTGAAGAAAAGGAGAGGCCCCAAAGGCATGACCTATGAGACACTGTTGTCAGCCTGGTACAGATGGGCAACTGCACCAAAGGCTGGAAATGGCCCCGGGGTGTCTGTGGCGGAACCGAAAACCAGCCCCCGCATCAGCCCAGCTCTGTCATTGCAAAGGTCTTCCCCACCCTCCACCTTTTTGTGGTTGCATTGTGAGCTCTGTAAGGCATCCCATAAAAAAGCAGGTCTGTCCCCACGGGCCAGGGTTAAGAGTAGAGCAGAAAAGAATGCACTGTGGGTCTACTACAGCCTTTGTAGGTGGCCTGTAGAAAGCCACCCCTTTTCTGAACCCTGGAGCTCACAGCTAGCAATGCAAGGGGGTGAAGAGCAAGACCCAGTTACATTTTAAAGCCACAGTCTGTATTGTAAGGCACACAAGGGAATAACTTGAGCCCACAGGCTGGAGACCAAAGTGTCATGGTTTCTTAGACATAGAAAACAGCCTATTGTCCTTATCCTCTATACAGAAATTACACACTGTACGTTCCTACAAATGTCAGCCCAATCTCCATCCTATAATTAGCACATACTTAGACTGCCAAGTCCCCTGCTTTCTTTCAAGTGGGTTTCTTGTTGAGCTGTCATTATACGTTTTTACCATACTCATTATTCAGGCTTTTGTTTAAATTGCTCTGCTTTACCTGTGTGTTTCTGTCATGCAACAGCTGCTGCTGCCACAGACACCTCCTGTTCCACCAAAACTCCAGGTGTCTCTACTGTCATTATGGGTCTTCCCCAAACAAATAGGGAGCTGTTATCAAGTTAAAGAGGAAAGGGAGAACTCCAGTCCCATCCTTTTCCATCTCAACCCTCTCTTGCAGACAGCTGCTCTGGGGAAGCTGTACAGTGACTCTGTTTCTTTATTTTCCACGATAGCCTTTTTTTTTTGCCTGTGAGACATTTATGTTATCCACCTAAAGCAGGAGTGATTTTAAATACTGAAAGAAGCTCATTCTTTACATTTTTTAAATGTTTTTGTAAGACCTCTGTCCTCCAAGCAAACATTAAAGAAATCAGAAGGTTTTCTGTATTGCAAAAGCTCATATTCTGTCTGATTCACACACAGAGAGTACTGCCAACCTCATTTGTCCTTCCACGAGAAAAAGCAACTGAAACTGCTTCCTTTGCGTAGTAAAAGTGTAATGAGAACTGAAAATGAGACTTCTTGGACTCTCTGAAGCTGTATCAGACAAGAGGAGCCTGGAAAGTAAACTAAATTAAAATCCACAGGAATTTAATACAAAGCAGAGTCATGTGGCGACAACTCTGAAAACGCACAGACTGGATTCCCAAGGGTATTTATGTCAGGCCTCTGGTGAAATAGCACAGGACTTTCAAAAGCACCTTGGGGGCTGATCTTCGTATGCCTTTTTCTGTGTTAGTACTAATTGTTAGTTGCAGTCTAGTAACAAATCTAAGATAGGAAGTTAGTCCTGCTCTGATATCCCGGGGTGTGAAGGTGAAGCAGCCTCGTGATGCCTGCAATGAAAGGATTTGTCTGCAGTGCTTCCTATGGCATCATGCACATGTGAAGGAAAGGTGGCTGCTGAACACCACAGTCTGAGGTCTCGGCCAGGAGAAAACCAACAGGTACCTCTGTCAGGTTTTTAGCTGCCCCAGATGGGGCAAGAAGAAAATTTAGAGCTGACCCAGAGGCTGGGCATTTTTCCTGGGCACTACCATCTCTCTGTAGGCTTTTGTAAGCTGTTACCTGTTTTCTATTTTGTCAATACACACTCTTACTCACTTTGATTTTAACTCTGACTTGAAGCTAGGCATTTTGCATTTTTTATTTTTTTTTTTTAAAGTGGAGAGCTAACTGCAGTGCTAACAGATCCAGTCACTGTGAGTCGGGTGGTCTTTAGTGCAGGTACTTACTCCCCTGTGTTCCTTCAGGATGTCCAAAGGAAAACGTGAGTGCCTGCCTGTGTGCCATAGGCTGGGTTGTGAATCTCCAAATGGAGCCTGGGAAGGGCAGGAGTCTTCTCTTAACCAGTGATCACTGGGAAAAGACAAAACCTTTGCAGTTCATTGTGATGGCTGAATCCCTGCTCCTCAGGTTGTCCCATGTTGCCTTCTACTAAGGGACCAAGCTCACGATGCTCCTTGCCTGATCATCCCTTTTAATTCAGCCTGGTGTTTCGTACAGGACCAGAAAAACATCTGCTTGAGCACTTGCATAAGCCTGCCCTGCACCAGTCAGGCAGAGCAGCGTTCGCAACACCTGACCATAGCAATCTCCTGCAGGAGAAGACTGCTCTCCTCTAGCTTTCCTGTTCTAATCAGGCTCCTTGTGGGCTTGTGTCCCCCATTACTGACCCAGAGGGGAGCATCCCTTCCTCTCGTGTGGATCCCTTTAGCTCCCTTGTGCCTTGGTTTCTGGGCTGTGGAGCAGAGATGTAGGGTTAGTGTTAAACGCAGCATTACAAGCGCTGAAGCGCAGTCGAGCAGGGTGCATCCAGATGCTGTGGTGAAGGACTGGCAGAGCAGAAACACTGTGGCCTACCAAAGGTGAATTTATTCTGAAATCATCTCCAGAAGTGACAGAAATCTTATGGCAACGTGCAGTGCCCCCACGGGTCATTTTTGAACTCGCAGGTAAGTGAAGGGTAAATTAACTGGCACTGCTTTGCTTTGAAATATTGTGTTTAATTACAGATGTTCCAGGAATACGGATATGATGCTTCACAGACTCTGCTTTTAAAAACTTTCATTACATAAAGAGAAGGTGGGGGGACGGGGGTGAGGGAGAAGTTATGGCCTCAAGTTGTGCCAGGGCAGGTTTAGGTTGGACATCAAGAAAAAAATTTTCAGCAAAAGAGTTGTCAAGCACTGGAAGGGGCTGCCTAGCGAAGTGGTTGAGTCCCCATACCTGGAGGTATTTAAAAGCCGGGAACGAGGTGCTTAGGGACAGGGTTTAGTGGTGGGATGGCAGGATTAGGTTAATGGTTGGACTTAATGATCTTAAAGGTCTTCTCCAACCTAAACAATTCTGTGACTCTATGAAGTTGCCTGGTTGCTCTTCCTCTTTCAGGATTACCCCTAAGCGAATGGATGCTGCTGCTTTGCCATGCTGTGGTAAACAAATTGACCTTTCAAACATTAAATTTCCAAGGTTTTCTATAGGAAATTAAAAAAAAACCCAACCCAACAGACAAACATCTTATTCACTGCTATATTCTCTTTATTAGCGATTTTCCAAGGAACTTCCCAACAGCAGCATCCTTGTCGTGTCCCGTGCTTTACTCCCTGACGGTACCAGACAGCTGGTGTCCACAGAGATGCTCTCAACTCGCTTGGTGTTTTTTATTCTGCTCCTGCCTACACCAGTGTACCCCGGCTACCCTATTACTGAAGACCCAGGGATACAAAGCCCTCTGCGCAGGCCACAAGAGGATTTTGTCTCCTTCCTCACTAACCCCCTGCACCACAGGAGCATGTTGTAACACCCCACCTCCACTTGTCTCACCAGTTGTCCACAGGTCAGACCACTTGTCTTCCTGAAGCTAGAGAGGAAACTGCCACCCACATTGGCGTCCTTGACTCCCACTCCTCGTGGCTGGGTGTCTGCAGGGCGTACCTGCCTGCAGACCCACCTTCCAGAGTGCTGGTGTCTCACCAGGGAGCCCACCCCCTGTCCCACCCATTAATGCTGACTTGCAGGTGCCTGTCCCTGGCCAAGACCTTCCATCCAGAGAGGTGCGTGACAAAAGGCTGAGCAGGTCTACCTTGTGTTTAGTCCTCTGAGGGGGGCACTGCAGGAGCGCTCCAGACTGACACACAGACGTTTGGGGTGGGAAGTGGCTCCCTGGATTTTCTGTGCTCCTATCTTTGACTCAGCTGGAGGCAGTCTCAGTGAAGACCCAGCTGTCTGCTGGCATGCTGGAAGGCTGCCTAAAACAGGGTCCCCTTGCAGTGGTACAGAGGAGGCAGTCTGGGACACGGCAAGGTTCTGCCAGGTGTTACACCTCTTCCAGGACCTAATGGGACCTCCCAGGTACTGCTCTCTCCATGCTCCTGCTAACTGATGGGGTCAAATCTTGCTTGGGTCACAGCAAATGAAGTCTAAACAGGAAGACGTTGCTTTTAACTCACACTGCTGTCTCAAGGGGCTGCCTTTTTCAGCAAGCTAATGGCTGCGCAAGGAATTTTGGGAAGGATTTTGGAAATTTTGAAAGGGACAACCGAAAGTGGTTCTAGCTTAACTTCTTGCACTAGCAGGAGCTAGTTTGGTTGGGCACACATTCCTCTGAGGAGCACACCTTTGAAAAACACAGCAAGAGTATTCCTACTGCGATGAGACACTGGTTTGCCATCTGCATTTGGCTGGCGCGAGCGTGATCAGCAGGCCTTGGAGGAGACATGCCAATGGGAACCTGTGGTGAAGTGATGCAAAAGCCTGGCGTGGCAGTGGCCTCATCCTACCCCTCTTCCTGTGATGCAACCAGTCCTGGTTAAAACCTACGTGTGGTCAAAAGCATCATTCCTGCCCTTTCTCATCTTTTACTCTCATCCCAGCTGCTCTTGTGGAAGGTCTGTAGCATACGGCCAGCCTTCTAGTAAAAGCAGAAGTATTTTCTGATTGCCCCTACCTCCCTCCCAGCAGGTTCAGCACCTCCCAGAGCAGCTTCCCTCCTGCTAGGAGAGCTGGAGGATTCCACAGCGGTGCTGTTTTGCCTTTGTGTTTCAGCCAGCAAAGCTTTTGGCACAAGGTCAGGCTGACAACTGCTGGTGGGGGTTGACGGAGAGTGTGTGTGCATGCTGGCACACCCTGCGCAACTGGGCAGGAGCGAGCAAGCAGGGACGGGGCACAAACTGTAGGGACATGACTCGTTCGCTGCTTCCTTCCTGCCTGGGTCAAATGCAGGGCAGAGCTGGGCAGCAGAAACAAACCTCTCCGTATGAATCCCAGCTCACCCGCCAGTCCAGCACAACCAGGAAACAGGGCCTTGCCCGTGCCTCTGAGGTGAGTCGGTACCCGTCTCTTCCCACAGAGGACATCGCTGGGAAAAGCCAAGCTCCACTCCATTGCTGCTTGAATGACGTGGTGCTGGAGGGATGCTGGGGAAGCTGAGCGGGTTCAATAACAAAGCCATGCGGTCACTGGGTGTCCAGGTGTTTTCTGTCAGGTGGTGGCTCCTGTGCTCTGATGTGGCTGCAACTCGCTGTGACCGACGGACCTCTCTTCAAGCAGATGGGCGCATGTTTCCAAAGAGGAGGGCAGCAATTCCTTGCCCTCCTGTTTGGCAACGTGTACACCCTATTTCACAGCCTGCTAGTCTAGCCAGTCTCTCCCTGCAGAAGACTCAGTTCTCATGGGATCTGGGACACTTTTGCCTTTGCCCACTGTTTTTGGCCTACTGGTGGCATTGATGTTAACAGGATGGCAGGTAATCTGGCATGCTGCCCGGTGGTTCAGGAGGGGAGAGCACAAGCTTCCGACCAGCACCGCGAGCAGTTTTCCTGGCACTGGGGCCTGGAGAGAGCAAATCCCCCCTTCTCACACAGCCTGATAGGGCTGATAAAACAGTCATAGCACAGATGGGTAAACAGAGGTTGGTGAGGTGCCCAAGGTCACAGAAGAGAGTCTATGTTAGGTCTGGGATGAGGATGTGACATACCTTCTTCCCCAGCCAACTGCATTAATGACAGGATGCCGTGTCTCAGGCGAGCATGCTGGCCATCCATGAAGAGATGCTTAGCACTTCTGGCAAGTGTCCACGCCAACAGCCAGAGCTCTGCCTCGATGTATTTCATGCCAAATGAGGAGTAGGAGGAGAAATGGCCAGCAGTAACACCACCTCACTCCAGCAGTCCCTCGGCTGTGCAGAGGCAGGGCAGTCTGTCCATCCGCCTGTCCTGCAGCAGCCAGCACAAGTCCTGTCAAGTCAACACCAGCAGCTCTCCTTCCTGAAGAAAACCTCGCTTTCGCAGGAACATTGGCGCATGCTGCTCACTGCCCTTCCAGTGCAGTTACCACCACAGGCAGTGAGCTAAAATGAGTTAATCTACAGTTGCAACTCTGTGCTGAAGTGCTGGTGATGTGACCAGGCTAGCTGAGCTCTTCAGCAGCACATATGATATGAACCAGAAACCTCTGATGCAACCCGCGTACAACACTGTGATGATAATAGGGCACAACAGCCAAGCAGACACATCAGAAGTTTGAGAAGCATTTTCAAACCCTCTTTTTAATTAGTGAGTGTAGACACAGCACTGACCTGGGGCTGCTCCTAACAATGAAGAAGTGAAGAAGGAGTAGGAAGAGGAAGGGGGAGAAGGTGGAAGGAGGGGGCAGGTTTGGAGACTACTTTGTCCTGTTGCCACAGAAAAGCATAAGAGAAAAAGAGAAGAGCAAAGGAAAAAAATGCAAAGGAGTTGGGAGAAAGGAAGAAGGCATCAGAACTGAGAACGAAGAAGCCAGATAAGACAGATAATGGCTTTCAAACCGTGGCTTACGGACTGCTTCCAGGTGCTCTGCAAAGTCGACTGCAGAAGGCAAGTCCATGTGCAACTCAGTAGCCTACATAGAAGTTACGGCCAGCAGAGTCAGCTCCTCTGCTGCAGAAGGGAGGCAAACAAGAAGACTGAGGGCTGGCAGGAAAGAGCAAGCCCCTTTTGTTGCCTGACCCACATGATGTGCCTGGTTTTAAGACACCACCACCACCACCACCCA
>NW_009258799.1:15346-17315 GCF_000687185.1 Egretta garzetta
CCGAGACGCAGAGTGTTTGTTTAGAAGGCAGTTCTCCTCTTTAGGAATTCCTTATTGGCATCGTTTATGAAAATGTAACCATTTGCTCTTGAAAAGAGGGCTCAGCAGCCCCACCTGGGAGGCAGAGCACTGGTTTGAACCCTACGACCCATGCAGGAAGTGTGTTTGGTGGCCCAAGGGCTGCTGCGGGGGCATATCCCTGAAAAGCAGCGCATCCCAGCCCCTGGCAGGAGCCTGTGGACACAGCAGGGTCCGGGAAGGTGGTTGTCTCATCCTTGACGTTGCCATGTTTTGACTCCAGGTGCCCACACGACCAGTGAGAAGATGTAGGAGCAGGGTGTCATGCGTTTGATCAATACGGACGGAAGCAGGCTCTTCCTTTACTCCCCGGAGCAATTACTTCTTTCACTTAGGGTTCTCCATCTTTAGGAGTCTAACACCAAACCCTTAAATTTAAAGTATTACAGACCTCTGCTGAGCTGCAAGCGACGTGACAATGACAACCTCCTGAAAATAACAAGAGCTGAAGGGGTGGCAATCTTCCCCAGGCGAAGTTAACGCTGCTACCAAATTCCCCCGCTGCATCACAGGCAAACCCGGAAAGAGCATTATTTTTGGCACGAAAACACTTCCAGATTGCCTCCATTATACTCTTGCGTAAGCATTGTTGCCATCGTAGCGAGTAGCATGTGTTAGCCCATTCAAGTTTTGCCAATGTTGGCATAAGGAACATGAGGAAAGGAAACCTCTGGGGCATGAAGCAGCCGGCTTGGAAGGCTGATATTCTCCCAGCAGCAGCCAGGTCTGTCTCCTCCTGGAGCGATGCAGCAAGGCAGGGAAAAAAGCCCAACTGAGGAGATGAGCAGAGTTTGCTTTGGCATGCACCTCGCTTATTGTGGGAGAACCAACACCCAGAGAAAAAGCTGCGAGCACGTGGTGAGCCCTCCCGCGATTAACTGCAAAACCAAAATCCTAGTAAGAGTAATGTTGCTGTCGAGATCTTGCAGCTGCAGACGCATCAAGAAAGTCGCGGTCGAAAACTGACATCAACAAGTTGCGATTTTTATTGCCCTATATATACAGAAGTAGGAGGGGTGCGCATATATGCGTGTGTATGTATATACCCCACATGGGATTAATAAAACACAAGGTGCTGTACCCATGGTCTCACCATGCAAAAAGGTGAAGTTGTTACCAAGAAATAAAACTCCCGAAACCAAGACAGTTTAGGGAGGAGATACTGCTTTATTCAGCGCTGGGTGGAAGGTGGGCTATTTCCACAAATCAAGCGCACCATGCTCAGATTTTACTCCCTTATTTATGCATTGTAAACTCATTTTCCACACCTATCTAATACATATTGGCTGGCCTATCCTCGCGTGCTCATCTCCATTGGTTGACCGTTGCGTTGTCTAATTATTAAAGCTATAGCATTCCTTTAATTCACTCTGTGCCTGCGTATGAGGAGTGCGTGCGTGTACCCTGTTTCGTTCCTCAGTTGGGTCGGTGGTTGCAATCTCACCCTGCCAGAATTACCTTTCACCCAGTTTCCTTCTGTCTTGCCCATATTACCTTGGAACGCCCGCAACCCTCTGCTTGGCCTTCCTTGTTAGTCCAGCTTATCTTGGAATGTCCGCGACTCTCAGTAAGGCTTGGCAACAAATTGCTTTGATGACGCCTGACGTGCTGTTGAGTCTGTCCACTCCACTAACGCCGACTCGTTCTTTGCCTTTAGCTTCGGCTCAAGGATAACGAAGTTGGCGGTAAGTTGCGCGTCTCTGGGGTCGCGCAGCACGCGCAAGCGGCACCCGCTGGGACGCAGCTACTTGGAGTGACTCGGCTGCTGAGCGGAGCCTCGTCAGAACGACTCGATGACATCTTTTTGCGTCGGACGAGGACGGGTGAGGCAGACCCGGGTTCCTACCCGCGCCCGTCTCCTCTTCCCGGCGAAGGCCAAGGCTCCTGGGCG
>NW_009258799.1:18225-22585 GCF_000687185.1 Egretta garzetta
AGGGCAGGGGTGCGCTGCGGGGTCCCTCTGACATCCTGGCCCAGGCAGACAGTGGGGTGGGCGCTGGGAAAGGCAGCCCTTGTCAAACTTGGCTTGTCACCGAGACGAGGCAGGAGTGATAAGGGAACCCAGAAAACTGTGGAACAAGCTTGGAAAAGATGGTTAAGTGCAAAGGAAAAGAGCGAAAACAGTGGAGAGATATATTGAGCCTTCCACAATTTAATTCTGCCTGTCAGAAACAGAGCCGCTTTCCAGCCAAAGGAATAACTATGACACATACGTTAAAACTCACCTTCCATCTACAGCGCTAATGGTTATAAATATCCCCTGAACGCAGCTGGTTATTCAGTAGTACTAGATGTAGCGTAAGGCTGTTCCCATTCGAGTGAATGAAGATCTGTCATAGAAACAAAACAATACACCGGGTAAAAATGAAGTCCTCGTATACGCCTGGCTTTCAACATTTGAATTGTTAATCCGTGAAGTTTGCTTTTGCCTGCCTTCTCCGCCATTCTTCTCAGAAATACAACCTCTGCAAGCAGTGCTGCAATGCTAAATCTGTGATAGAGGCTAAAAAAGCTTGACTGTGAACTGCCTGGGACAGCGATGGTTTTCCCTTTTTCCATTGATTTGAAGAAGAAATGGGACCGAGCCCTTGGTGTGCTTCTTAGCAGCAGGGAGAATTTGCATAAATCAAATTATTACGTCCCTTTGCCACATTCCAGATGGCAACCTCTCAGGTCAGGGACTGGGCTTGTTTTCCTTAACTTTCTTCCTTCTTTGAACGGGGTAACCCCATAAGGTCATTTTAGGTCAGGAGTGACCAGTTCCTGTTTCCCCCCGCAGCTGCTTCTGTTCCCCTCAGTATAATTCAGAGCTCAGACTGACGGGGCTGTGCTCGTGTGGTGCTGCAAGTAATCTAATAACCCCAGCCAGCACGCGCTGGGGCTGCACGCCTGCCCCACGGCACACGTGCATCTGTTCAGGCTGCTTCCAAGCGACTGGCATTACCTGCCGAGGGAAATCGCCTGGAGGGGTCAGATCTGCCTGCTTGTCTCAGGCTGATTTTGCAAACGTCATTTCAGGCTTGGGTAAACCCATTTTTGCCCACTTCTAAAGCCACACAGAAGTCCAAGTCAGCAGCCTGTGCGTGGTTCAGGCACTCGCCTGCTGTCCTGTGCTGAGCCAGGCACGCAACCTGCTCAGCGACACCTGCAGCCCCTCTTCCCCTGATGCCTGTGGCTTTCAGCAAAAAGCTGTTTTTCAGCCTCGTGCTCAAGTTTATCAGCTCCTTGAAATCCTTTCTAGGTGGACTAACAAAGCAACCTGATACTTTAAAAACCTTGCGCCCAAATGAGTAATAAAGAGATAAGAATTGGCAAAAAGATACAGTGTGAACTAAGTATTAACAGAAAGTGTTCAGGGGATAATAGGTGGTCTTACATGCCGTGTGCAGCTTGTTGTGAGAGATGAACGCTGTGGAGTTACCCCTTCTGGCATTCCCATAGCTCATCTCTGGAGCGTGGCACAGATCTTCTATTGTATTCTGCTAAAATACCTAGGTTTCCAGGAGGTCACTTAAAGCTTGTGGAAAAACTGTAACAGCTCACGTACTTCTCTAGCCATTGTTAGCAAGCTGGTGTTTTGTTTTGTTTTATAAGCAGATACATCCTGATGTTGCTCCTGTAGTGGTACATCTGCGCACTGGTAGTCTCCGTACTACACCAGGAAGTTTCCTATAACTGAACGTAATTGAAAGTGTCAAAAGCGTGGTGTAATTCTATTTCATTCATGCAATGGTAACAGGCTTGTAGTCACTGAGCTTCCAAAGCAGTAGCAGTTTGCTTGGCTATCAGTTCACACCTGGCTGTCACCAAGGTGCACCTTCATTAAGTGGCCACTGCTCCTCGCCTTGGTGCCACTTTGACCAGGCTGTCGTGTGTCCATGCACTCCAGCTCAGCGGAGACTCTCGGAATTTCAGCAGTGCCATCTTTTGGTATTTTCAGTCTCTGGACCTTATGCATCTATGCCTCCCTTCCCTGTTAGTTATAACACGGAGACAGAAGAGGTCTGATGGTCTTAAGTGTGGGCAGACCTGTAATCCCAGCCTTGGCACTCATTTCTATGGTTGCCACTGTTTTTCCACATCTGCACTCTGGGAATGATAACCCATCCGGGCACAGCTCACAGAGGTGGTGTGAAAATTAACTACTGTTTGTGAGGAGCATACTAGTCCTCTCGAGGATTATTATGCATCTGGTAATTCGAGTATAACTAGTTGAACATAAGGCTCTGCTTTCAAAGGTTATTGCTGCACACCTTTCTGCAAAGCAGAATGGGGTGAGAAGAAGGTTAGTGACTTAAAGTAGTGGAGTTTTTTATTGGCTTTTCTGGTTCCTTTTCAGTGAAAGGCATTCAAAAAGGAGTGCTAGTTTGAGTTAAATATTTCCATGCTGGATCTGCATAATAGCTCAAAGCAACTTGAAAGACTTATACCTTAGTACTGCTAATAATGAAGAAGACCCATGGAGCACGCCTGCTTCATCTTCAGTTACTTGACCTTGGCTCTGATTTGTTGATGTATGAACTTTATTTACTGGCAGGGTTGGTGAATTCTCCTGCAAGACAGAAATTACAGCGTGCCAGCCCTCTCTCGTTTCCATGGTAACGAGTACACCGCACAGATTCCCTAATGAGACCCTTGGCTGGCCACTGATTGTCTGCGTTTTTCTGGTTTGGTAATTCTGGGCCCTGAAGTAAATAAAAAAGGTCTTGTTCATATGACTGTCGGAACTACAGTAGTCAAAATGGAAACAGAAATGAAAGAATAGACGCCTTCAATGTGGTGAGAAAGTGTTGTAATTTAGCCTCAGTCATACATACATGGGTGGTTTATAAGCAGGTAACTTTCAGTATTGTGTTTTCTTCTGAGAAAGGTATGGTGGCAAGGACCCATCCCAGACCTTGGGTTTAGTTTGAGCTGTGTGTGCCTCTTCTATGGCTGCTATGTGTGCAAGGAATTAAGTTATTTTGCATCATCTGGGGCTATTGTCAATTACAGGTGTTTTCCGTATTTTCTGGTCTGCCAGTTTTTATCACAGTCCTTGTGTTGCTGGAGAGTTCCTTCATATCGCTCCATTCCCTTTTCTTAGTTATCATTTAGCAACAGGCAGGATCTGCAAACTTTTGTTCACTTGATTTATGTTAGCTCAGAGAAGTCACATGAGTTCCGTTGGACCCAGGCATCTTAGGGTTTTAGCTGTGAAAAGTTACAGGAACAAAAGTTTTCCTCTTAAGTGCGAAATCACAGGATTAGATTCATGGTATTCATGGAGTGAGTGCTGTGACCCTCTGCAAGTTTTTATTGCCACTTCAGGAGTTCAGAGTAATTATTTCTAAAAACAGTTACTGTACCTAAAATATTTTACATACGTGGTTTATAAATAGTACCTAGGATAACTGGAAGAGATAAGGGGAGGGAAGAGGTGCCTCTCCCATTTTCTCTCCAGCTTTGTTTATTTAATTTATTTTCTCACCCTTTTTTGTGTGGTCTGCCCTATTATTTTCCTCTGTGATCTTCAGTGAAGTGAGTGTCTTTGGTCAGTGTGGACAATCAGGGGAAAAAACAAGACAAAACAAAACAAAATGTTTTTTAAAAACAGGAACATAAATACATAGCAGTGGGCAAACATCCAAATGCACACATTGCTGAGCTTTGGCAACTGAACTAGATGAGAAGTAGTTTTCTTTTCTTGAATCACCAATGCTATTGTTTGAAAGCTTTGTTGTTTAGTCAGTTCAGCTATGAGCAGCTCCATCTTAATGGATGAAACAGACGAGAAAAGTATCCATGATATGGGTATCTTCTGCAGCAGTTTTATTCAACATAGGTGTAAAGCTGGCAGCAACTGCATTTAGTAATTCCAGATTTCAGTGGCTGTCCTGTCACGGGTTAAGGCTGTAGAAAAGAAAAAAACACTGATGGTCCAGTAGTTTACACTGAAATTCCTTCTTTGCCCTGCCAGAATCAGCCTTTAAATGACCTGTGGTGCTTAACTGTGTATTAACCCATGCCGCCTTGAAAGACTGCTGATCGGTGTGGCAAACAGAGTCAAACCAACCGGAATAAGTGATGGGTTAGAAACCCGTCCTAAGGGAAAGCTCCCGTGGAAGGCTGCGAAGTGGCTAAGGGCCAGACGCCACACTGTATTTAGGCTCCCGATAGCTGGTCATTGCCTTTAGTTTTATAGGTAGCAACGTTTTAAAGCCACGTTTTCCCCTGAGTGGAGGCGCGCTGGCCTGCGAATGAGGGAGCTGCGGCGGTCAAAAGCTGTGGTGGGGCTCTGCTGCTCCGGCTGC
>NW_009258799.1:23102-53912 GCF_000687185.1 Egretta garzetta
CTGAACCCAGACATTTATTTTGTGGGTGTCAGTTTCCATGTGGTTGAGGGCTGTGGTTTACAAGCTGTTTCGGAAAATCGCTTTAAGAGTTTACCCAGTAGTGTTCCAAAATAACTGCTGTTACATTTTATAAAGATGTAAAGATGTATCATGTGCAAGTATGACAGAAAATTACACTTACTTATTAACAGATATGTAATATATACATAGATAATATTTGTACTACATGCAAAGAATGTAATTGATATTGTATTATTCGATATTATTTAATATATTATAATACATTAGCATGGTATATATGATTTTTATTGTTATTCTACATATTCTATTCAGTACTCAGATGAGAGAGAAAATAGAGGTCTCGCACAGGTGTCTGAGTTATGGGGTTAGAGGGCTGTGATTCGGCTGGGATTTGTCCTGCTCCCAGTCCTATGCAGTGTTTTCCCGAATGGTACAGTGGAAGGAGTGACACACCTCCCTCCATCCTGCACCTGCAGGAGGCTGGAAGGAGGCGCAAAGACCTGGGGAGCACAGAATCAGATTTCAGAATCATCTCAACAGGTTGGAGACCTGGGTGTGAGGTGTAAAACACAGGGTTCTGCTCTGTGGTAGCATTAGGGAAATGCTGGAATCACAAGCTAGGTAGCAATTTTTGGCCAGTTTTTTGTTTTAGGAAAAAAAACCCCAATGCTCTGCAAAGGGGAAGGGAATAACTTTGCCGAGGGAATAATACGGCCAAGGCAGATGGGACAGGAAAGAATAATTTTCAGTAGAAGGGCAGGTCAGGGTGAGGCATCAAAATGTGCTCTCTAAGGAAAAGGCTCGGGAAGCTCTGGGATAACCTGCGAGGATGCTGCTGCCGTGGGGAGCCCTTGCGGCAAGGTTGCATGAGGCTCTGTCAGCAGCGGGGGAGGAACGATGAGTCTGCTGAGGAGGAGCCCTAATTCTTAGGGATTATTCTTTCATGATTAACCCTCTAGTCTGCAGGAAGTTTTTCTCTTGTTTTTTCTCTCCCCAGAGCTGTAATTGGCTGCAAAGGGACATGGTTTAGTGATGGGATGGCAGTGTTAGGTTAATGGTTGGACTTGATGATCTGAAAGGTCTTTTCCAACCTAAGCCATTCTGTGATTCCATGATTCTAAAGCACCACCTGGTAGCTCAGAGCTGCGTCACCCCATGCGAGGCATGAACACGTGCATGGAGGGGCGGCGGCAGCACGAAGAGGGAAATGCCGTGGCGAAAGGAAAACGCTTCTCGATGGCATATCTGCAGTTTTGTCCTCACCACGGTACCGACATCTCCCTGGAGGCAGTCTTGGTGCAGAAAAGCGCTTGAACAGTTAGAAACCTCTTCCCTTTTTCGAGCAGCAGGCTAGCATGGTATTTACACCTTAGCAGGGCTACAGTCGGGTGCTTCCCATGCGGTTGTGCACAGGGAGCTTCCAGAATGACAGCTGAAATTAAAAGGAAAGATGAGCTTTTGGTATGCACATGGTGTTGCGTTGTTTTAACTTTTCTGTTTGTTTCCTCTCCTTAAACCTGAAGCCACAGACTGTAATTTCTATACTTCTGGTGTCTCTGCTGTCTAAGAACGGAGGGGAGAGGATGTATTTACGTTCTCTGCTAAGTGTTCTCCTGAAGCTGTAGAGAAAACCCTCATCGCCCTGTGATAGTTTGCGAAATCTGCTGCAAAACACCATAAGGAGCCAGCATATTTTAGCTGGTAACACTCCAAATGTCACAGCTTAGAATTTGCAAAATATCACAGGATGGAACAAAATTAATGGACTATTCTCAAAATGTAGAAGTTGACACTTTTTTTTTTTTTTTTTTAAACCTGAGAGATTTTGATCCTTGCTGTTGAGCCAGTTTTGCATGGAAGATGTCGATGTGCCCACTCAGTGGAACATGTTCTGTTCTCTGTCATGTGGATTGTCCCCTTACAGCAGTCCGTAGCCATACCAGGTCATGCCATGCCACACTGTGAGGTTAAATGTCTGCTCAGATTTTATGGTAACCGAAAGCTTTTTAAATAAAGAGTCTTTTTTTTTTCCCCGTGCTTAACTAGGAAAGTGAGTATTTCCTGACAGAAATTTAGATATCATACTATCTTTTTTAGCTCCGTTAGGGGTAGAAAATCGTGTCTGGCTTCTTTTTTTTTTTTCCCTCTTTTTAGTTAAAGCATATTTTAACCTTCTTACCTGTAACTTAAAATCAAGCGTGCCTTTTTAAAAACTGAACTCTTATTCACAGTCACAGCATCAAATTTTTTAGACCCAAGAGGCAAACATTTATTGTGCAACCAGTAAACTACAATTGAAACTGTTTTGTAAAGTGCTTGGCATCGTCTGTGCCAGATGTGTGACTCCTAGCAATTTTAGCAGACTTGATGACTGTTGGTGACTTAATTTTAAACCATTCAGGTTTAACATTTCCATCTCTGATTTCCAAAAATAAGGATAACTGTTGTGGAACTAAACCAGTTAAAAAGAAGTGTTGTCTTCATAACAAGTGAATGAACATTAAGTGTCCACCAGCAAGTTGGTAATTTCCAAATCTTCTAGATTTCAAGTTACATTTCAATGTAGATTCTCCTTACCCGTTTAAAACTTGTGCCCCCAAGTCAAGACACCCAAAAAAACCTCACGCAAAAAACTTGTGTCCAAAACCTCTTTTGGTTAAACCCTGTTTTTTACAAACAGCTTCACTTCATAGCAGGGCATAGCTAAGAAGCCCATAAATGGCTTATTTTTGTGGAACTGAATATCATGAATTAAGCAAGCAATGTAGGACTCCACCCACTTTGTCTGACCTGGTGCCTGCATCAGCCTAAAAATCAGGCATAGTGCTGAGTGTTTGGTGAACAGGCAGTGTGATTTGGTTGAAATACTGGTGGCTGATCAAGGTTTTTTGGCTGGGGAGAGCTGGTCAAATATTTAGATTTTACAAATCTGTCTTGATTTGAGGGAGAGAAGATAGTTATTCTGGAGGTGAGTGAAAAAAAGCCAGAAAATTATATATGCAATATACATAAATCTATAGTATGTAGATTTTTTTTTTTCCCTTGTCTTAGCCTGGTCATGGTTAGTTGCTTACCGTAAATACTCTAAGGGCTCAGTCCTATAATGTATTAGACATTATGGTGCAATCCAGCAAGACACAGGTGAGTGATCCTCCCAGAAACAGAACCACTAGTTAATGCTTGCAAATTTTAGTAGCTAATTAAGTTCCATGCATTTTTTTTCCTGTATTTTTTCCCAAATTGCCTGTGAATATGTTTTTCTCTCAGCTAGCTTTTTTGTCTGGTTAGATAATCTATGCTGAAATAATGAGACTGATTTTAGTATGGAAATGTACAGCAGCCCTTCTTAGTAATGCATTCACATGTACAAAAAAAAAGGCTGTCTGGCTGAGAAAAAAATTAAAAATTTGTAAATTTGGATTTGCAATTTCTTTTGGAATGCAAGAGAATACATTATACTGAGCATCGCAAATAAGTCATGTTTTGGAACAGCTCCACAAGATAGTGGAGCATTACTGGAATAAAGCATCAGGCAATTTATATGGAGGGTGGTTATTCACCCGGCCCTTTATTTGCAAGAAACATTCCACACTTTAATTGAGCTCTCTTCAATATGCTGCATCTGCTTTAATGCACTATGTTTGCTGTATGCATTTGAACAGTCTCATAAAGATGGTTAAAATTTGTTTTGGTCTAGCCAGGAGTCAAGGAGAAATAGCAGCTCAGAGCCATATAGGAAAGATACGCACTATTAACCATTGCAATTTAATTTTTGTGTGTACGTGTGTGTGTTAACATTAAATACTTTCCTGTTGGATAGTTAACTCTGTAAAGCTAAGTGACCTCTTTCCAGTCAGGCATCTCTAAAACTGTCTTCACCTCTGCTGACCTCCTAGATACTGATTAAACTGTTCAGCTGTGTTTGATTAGCTTAGTTTACAGACCATTTAACTGGTGCAGAAGTATTTACATGGGATAATACTGTGAAGATTAAGATGGGGGAAGTACAAATCTGGAACCACCTCAGCAGATTTTATGAAACGAAGAGGTATGATTCCAGCACGTGTGTGTGGATTTTAAAATCTCAGGGCTTGCCCTTTGGGCTCAATGGTTTATTTTCCATCTGGAGGAGAAGTCGCTCTTGCTCCTCTGGTGGCAGGCAATGAATTCCCTCCTTGCAGCGGTTCTCCTCGTGGCCATACCCTGATGTTGTGCCCTGCCCGTCGCTGTGAGATCCACACTGGGCATCAGAAAGATGCTTTTTAACAAGGCAAGAGCAGAGCAAATTGCTCTGTGCATTGCTTCATTAGTATTTATGCACTGCCACTGTCCTAGAGCAATTAAAAAGTGAAAAGCCTTGAGTGAACGCATCCAGGCTCGGCCGTTCGGTGTCCTTCTGTGGCTGCCTCCACCTGGTAAGTTTCACTACTTGCCCACACCCCGCAGTGTCAGAAGACAGGTTTTCTTGTGCTCGTTGGCATAGCTGGGGTAAATCTGTAACATTACATTATATCCATCCTTTCCATCAGATGCCCTTTTTTCTGCTGCTAATGGCCACTAGGCAGTGATCTTCATTGTCTTCGTTGATGTGTACCAAGGCAGTTGCCAGTCTTTTTTTTTTTACTCTCTTGGTTTTTTGGCAGACTGTAGCTCATCAGAAGAAATGGGGATGACCAGTGCATATTCCCTTTCCTACCAAAGTCATTCATCAGAAGGGGCTTCACTGTGCCTCTCGGTGAGGAGACAGAGGAGCATCTGCGTGTGGCTCTTGAGACTCCTGTGTGGTGGGGGGAGCCAGAGTCTTTGCTCAAATGGAATTTTGCCCTGGCCCCCACAGATGTCATCGTCAGGGTTTTGGGACTGGGTCAGCAGGTCATTAGGAAGGCTTGAAGGACACACCTGGTTGTCTTGATGGTACTATACAAATCTTCCTGTAAAATTAAGGCAGCCTTTGGTAGCCTTGGGGAGGGCAATAGATGGGGACATCCTGGCTGTGCAACGGGACAAGGGTTTTTGTGTGGATGTTGCTCTGGGTTTCGTGTGGGTTGTCCGTCTAGCACGGTGCATGGTTTGGAGGTGCAGTGAGTTTCCTGCAGGCTTGCATGGGCTTTTTGCCCAGGGCCGATATCCCAAGAAATGTGCTTCTGGGGCTGGGTTAGGCAGAGGTCTGCCTGGTGTCAAAGCCTCCTTCCAGCCAGCTGGTGACTGGGAGAGTTGGACCCAGGCTCCCGTGACTCACGCCAGAGCCATACATCAGCGAGGTCCTTCTCACATGGTGGGAAGGTCCGCTGTTCGCATTGCATGCCACTTTTGCGTGAACGAGTACCTGCTCTCTAAGGCATGAGGTATCTTGCTGAAACTTCATTGAAGGTTAAGTAAATTAAGTCACATAGGTCATTTTCACCTGCTTGATTCACCTTTCCTCTCTATCTAATGACTACTTTGAAAGACTCTCACAGCTGTCAGGGATCTATCGGTTTTCCCTCATGACTGTTGTACAAGTGTGATCCTATCTGGTTGCATTTGTTTTACGTGCCGCACTGCTTTTAATTATGCTCTGCCTGTGCAAGAAGCTTTCTCAAAACTGTATCACTTTTGCTTTATTTATAGTTACACTACTAAGGAATTCAGAAGGACATCAAAGTAAAATTTCTGCTGATATGACATGCTATTCGGGGAACGATGTCTCAGTTTTGTTGTGTGGGGGTGTTTTTGCTGGTTTCAGGGGACTGACAAAAGAAAAAAGCATCACCATTTTTCACATGGTTTGACCCATTAGATTGATTGGTAGGAAGTATTTGAGTAGGTGGCAAATTGAATTGCTTTTACATTTTCAAGACACTTAAGACAGAAAATAGAAAAGACAGTGCTAGATAAACACTCTGCATATATAATAATATTACCGCCAAGGAAATTTAATTCAGTCTTCATTGATGGGTTTGGGCAGATGTGTTGCATCTGATGAGGCTCAGCCTGGCTGAAAGAACCTGCTGAAGATGACGATGCCATCACCGTGCCACAGTGGGGAGCGGGGCTGGGTGGAGGTCTGGCAGCCCTTCGCTGCCTGCCAACAGTTGGGTTGCCTTGAATGTGCAGAAAATGTCTCTGTCACCCCCCTCGCTTCTTACCCACTACTTGCAGAAGCGCCCTAAACTCATGTCAAGAGCCTGAGCAGCCCAGACTCAACGTCAGGAGCCTGGACTACCCTGGAGAAGCTTATACTATTAACCACCAGGGAGGAGATAGTGTCACGTGTACCTAACTACATAATAACAACTCATGCTAAAAAGCGCATTACTGAGAACATTTTGCCAAACCACTGCAAGCTCCTCTTTCCTCTGTTGCTATATTGCGCGCCCTCACTCTTATTTATAACCCACATATGGCATGGCTTTGCAAGTAGGCGAGGACAGAATTTATTGTTAGGCTACACATGCTGTGACTGTGCACTAATGAGGGTACAAAGGAGAGGATGGAATGCTGGCCTCTCGGAGCTCCCCTCAGCTGGCCCAAGACCCCCCATGCTATGGTACTCACAGATAGGATCCCGAACAGGTCGTATCATCCCCTTTATTGCTTGCCCTACACCTTCTCCCCTCTCCTCGTGCTCCTTAGACATAAATGGCTGACCAAGTCTGAGTCTAGGGTTGGCCCTAGCTGCACCTAGACTTCTCTGTGAGAAGGAGTTTAGAAAGCCAGGGGGTCTGCTCCGAACCTCGTGACTCAACAGGAGGCTCCTCCTTATCCTCTGTGTCTGTGGTCGCTCTGTACCTTTCCCCACATCGCTGTGCGAGTGTGCTATAGGCTATATACATATATTACCAACATGCACAATATGCTATTAGAATATTGTTGACTCAAGAACACTCACTACAGGAAAGACGTTGCATTGCTGGAACATGTCCAGAGAAGGGCAACGATGCTGGTGAGGGGTCTGGAGCCCAAGGCTGATGGGGAGCGGCTGGGGATACTGGGGGTGTTCAGCCTGGAGAAGAGGAGGCTGAGGGGAGACCTTATTGCCCTCTACAACTGCCTGACAGGAGGGGGGAGCTGGGGGAGAGGTTGGTCTCTTCTCCCAAGTAACAAGTGATAGGATGAGGCGAAATGGCCTCGAGTTGCGCCAGGGCAGGTTTAGGTTGGACATTAGGAAAAATTTTTTCACCAAAAGGGTTGTCAAGGATTGGAAGGGGCTGCCCAGGGAAGGGGTCAAGTCCCTATCCCTGGAGGTATTTAAAAGCCAGGCAGGCGAGATGCTTAGGGACATGGTTTAGTGATGGGATGGCAGGGTTAGGGTAACGATTGGGCTTGTTGATCTTAAAGGTCTTTCCCAACCTAAACGATTCTATAATTCTAAGAATATATGCTATTAAGAATATTGTCGAATGCGATAAAGTACAGAAATTCTGCTGTAAGCTAGACTCACCTGACCTTTGTTTGAGTCAGTGTGGCAACCAAGCTCCGGTCCTCCATCTAACTCGCCTGACAATCATCAGTGAAGCGAGTTGCCATAAGGGAGGAGATAGATAATTGCTGTTTCCCTGCTTGCACTGCTGGGGAACGGGGCATGGCAGCATTCAGCTAGAGATAAGGTAATACGTGCAGCGCAGTCTCAAGTAAGTAGGAACAGAATGAAACTGGTATTTTGCATTGGTTGTGTATTATTTACTGTATCCGATAAAAGTGTACGGCAGACACCTGATAACTTCCACCATCTGCCTGGTATCACATACTGCGTCTGCATGGGGAAGGGGTAGGGTGGTGCTGTATGGACATTCTGGACAAGAGCTGCCTCAGAAAAGCTTTTCTTTTCTACACAACTACTTTGCTAGTGCTTTTCTGGGTAATTTGCTTTCTTTGCTAAGGCTGTAGCTGTGTCACTAAATATCAAGACTTGCATTAGTAGTTGGCCACCAGCTTGCAATGGTCGCAGTGTCTCAAGAGAGTGAAAAGTAGCAGTTACGATCAACTGTTGTAAGAAACCAATATTCCTGTGCTCTGAGGATGCCCTCAGAGAAGAAGGAAGACAGTTTTGGGACAGTTCGATATCAGAATATACTGTGAAGGGAAAGAAAGTCTGAAGTTTTGAAAAAGTACTTTTGAGTGCTCTGAAGAGACAGGCTTCCGTTATATCCTTAGACAGAGAATGAGAGAAGGAAGGAAGAAAACAACACAAAAAATGCAGGGAAGTTTCCAGCCAATCAGGTAGGAAATAAACTGATGGAAGAAACTATCTGGTGCACCAGATGACCTGGTGGTTACACGCCTCGGTGCTGTTTAGGTGAGAGATGAGGCGGGACTCTCAAACTTGAGTTTGCCTCAAGAGCCACATAACTCAGGGCTGGTGCTTCCAGAAAGAGCTTACCATATTTTGGTATAAATCTCTCAGGGGAAAACCAGGTTTTGAGTCAGATTCTCTAGGCAGGAGACCATGGTTCCCTCCAAAATGGTGCCGTCAGTGATGGTCTGCCTTGGTCCTCCATCTGCTCTCCATCCAGCTGCCCCGAAGACCCCAAGGAAGACCAGGTGGGCTGTCCACAGTGCGCTACCCTTTGCGCTACAGAAACAGGGTTTCCATTTTACAGAAGGAGAAACTGAGTCAGAAAGATCTGGGCTAAAGGGCTTTTTGTTGCTACAAGGGCATTACGTGCAGCCAGGGACTGCTGAGCTCCTGACTGCACTCTGAGATGAGAAGCACCTCTGGGGCAATGAGGTGGAGTTGCCTTGCTCTGCCTGAGAGTGCTGACAGCTACAGTGATTTTTCCTTCCTGCCTGCAAAGGGATGAGCTCCAGAGGATGCAAGAAGGACGTCGCAGCGTTGGGCTCGAGCTGTGCAAACCTGCTCCGTGTGTCTGCCCCAGAGTTCAGAAAGGTTTGACTTTGAGCAGACCACCTTCCCGAAGGCTGGATGCAAGGACAAGACCTCTGTTTCTTAGGCTTTTTTCTTAATCATATGTCTGGATTTTCAGTTAGACCAGTGGTTTCAGGTTTATAATTAAAGGAAAACAGCCTGTTTGCCACTGCCACCCCATTGCTCCAAAATCAGCGTTCTTTCCAGAGCACAAAAGCAGTGATCTGGTCCCTGAGGAATGGGGACCACAGGTCTAGCGGTCTAACAGGTCAGAGAGGCACAAAATGGGGAGAATAACCCCTATGCTCCCACCTGCACCACCAAGAGCAGCTAGGTCCTTCTCTGAAGTCATGTGAAAATGTCTACTTTTGGGGGGGAAGTGTGTGCAAGAGGTTCGCTCGGCTATGGAGGTGGGTAAAAATAATGAGCGATGTGTTTTGGTAGGTGCATGGCTCCACTGAGGAGTGTCGTCGTGTTCTGCAGCCCTGGTGAAATCTGCACTTCTCCAGGTGGAGGGGGAAAAGTGCTCAGGAAAGCAGGTGCACAGATGGTTTGTGATCTTAATGAGTGCCTGATCCACCGTGGTTGGCTTCCAGGCAATGCCCAAGGTCAGGAGCAGGCTGAGCCCCGATGCATTTGTGCTCTTGAGCTGTGTCATGGAGGACACATGTGCGATCGCAAGGATAAAGGAGGGGGGACCCGAATGAACAGTTGCAGACCAACCTGCACCTGGACAGCCCCATGAGCTGTCCTGGCAGTTTAGCAGTAAGCCACTCCTGTTGCCTCCTTGGCTCTCATGTCAGTAAGGGCTGGGAGCGTGGTAGGAGACACAAAATTCCCTTCGCCACAGACAGGGTCAAAGCTGTAGGTTTTTCTGGTAAGAGGAGGGAACGATATTTAACAGTGTCTTCAGCCAGCAGTACCTTAAGGAGAAAGGGACTACAAGCGAGTCAGCAAAAAGACAAAAAACGGGTGATGGAAGAGCTATCCAGTGCTGCCTGGTGCTCGTTGGGAACACAGCTTGCTGTGTGTGGCACACGTGGACCTCACGCGCTCCGCCGCACCTGCAGCACACAGGCCACCAGGCTTGCCTGTGCAAAGCAATATGCCTGCGATTTGCTTTTTTGCTCTTCCTTATGGGATGCATTTGCTTGTTATGCTAGGGGAGCACAGAGTAACCCAGGCAGACAGACAGCATGACTGTGCATACCCTGGGACAAGACACAGCATTTGTTCTGACAAAATCCTATTTTATTCTGGCTTGTTTTCTGTTCATAAAGGCCTCTGCGGTGCATGCTGGGGATTGAGTGGGCTGGGAGTGGGCAGTTGCAGCCTGCTGGGGAGAGCAGTTTTTGAGGAACTTTTGCTGCTGTAAATGAAACCCGTGGCCTGTCTGGTTGCCAGCTTCTTCTTCACAGTTAACAGAGGAGGTTGTTTAGAAACTACTGTAAAGGACAGTCCTTGATAATCTGCAGTAAGGGTGGTTTGAGAAGGTTTACAAGCATTGCGAGTTTAATTTTACAAGCATCTCTGCATGTGCTGCTCACCAAGAGCACTCCCAATTGCTCCTTCTTTGCTGCATGGCATAGAGAGTGCACGCTGTTCCAGCTCTTGCACCCTCACCAAAATCTCCCCCTGATTTCAAGACTGTGCAGACCATGGCACTAGTGAGATAGGTGTTGCTTGTGTTAACCTTGGTGACAAAGTGGTGTAGTATGGCGTGAATAGGGAGGTGCAAGGAAAATCAAATGCGTGCCCTCATTGTGCATCACTCAGCATCTGGCATGTGACTGGCAACTGGGAATCCCACAGGGCTGGGACGTGCATAGCAGCAGCATGTGCCGTGACAGTGCGGGGGCTGGATGGAGCTGGTAAAGTTCAGCCAGGAACGAAACCTTCATCTTACCTTCCACCAGTCCCTCTGGACAAGCCTAGATGTCCCGCATATTTCTCCTTGCGTTTCTGTCTAATGGTAGAACTACTAGCATCGTTGGGGCACCCAGGTGATACAACCCAGCATTAAGGAAGTTACAGGCATATGTGAGTCTTGCTGAAACTGGCAGTGAGTATTTGAGTTAGTTGGGTAAAGAGTGAATTTCTGAATAGTAATTATTAAAGTCGGTCTTTAACTTCCTGTGGAAGCACTTGTTAAAGCAGAGGCAGGTGACAGTGTTGCTTGGTTTCGCTGAGCCATTGAGTCCAGCGATGACATTATCACTTATGTTCTTCATGGACATTTGTTTAAAATAGAATCATAGAATCATTTAGGTTGGAAAAGATCTTTAAGATCATCAAGCCCAATTGTTACCCTAACCCTGCCATCCCATCACTAAACCCTGTCCTTAAGCATCTCGCCTGCCTGGCTTTTAAATACCTCCAGGGATAGGGACTTGACCCCTTCCCCGGGCAGCCCCTTCCAATCCTTGACAACCCTTTTGGTGAAAAAATTTTTCCTAATGTCCAACCTAAACCTGCCCTGGCGCAACTCGAGGCCATTTCCCCTCGTCCTATCACTTGTTACTTGGGAGAAGAGACCAACCTCCCCCCCAGCTCCCCCCTCTGTCAGGCAGTTGTAGAGGGCGATAAGGGCTCCCCCTCAGCCTCCTCTTCTCCAGGCTGAACACCCCCAGTATCCCCAGCTGCTCCTTGTAATGCTTGTGCTCCAGACCCCTCCGTGTTTTGTTTTTGGGGGGGCTTTTTGCTCACATTAATTTCTTAAGTCAGTCTTTTCCTAATGTGAGCTGCTGGTGTCACAGTCATTGTACATTACTGGCATCAAAAATATTCCATAGGTAGCAGAAGCTAGCTGGTTGGTTTTAAAGTCTGTATTGGGTTTGTGTGGCGAGGTCTTGGTAGTGGGGGGGGCTACAGGGGTGGCTTCTGTGAGAAGCTGTCAGAAGTTTTCCCTGTGTCCGCTGCTGGCCAAGGCCAAGCCAATCAGCGACAAGCCCTGCAGACACCAAGGTCAGTGAAGAAGGAGGGGCAGAAGGTGCTCCAGGCGCCGGAGCAGAGATTCCCCTGCAGCCCATGGTGAAGACCATGGTGAGGCAGGCTGTGCCCCTGCAGTCCATGGAGGTCCATGGTGGAGCAGATCTCCCCCTGTAGCCTGTGGAGGACCCCACACTGGGGTGGGTGGATGCCCAAAGGAAAGAGGCTGTGGGAAGCCTGCACCGGATCAGGTTCCTGGCAAGACTTTGTAGACCCGTAGGGAAGGAGTCCACGCCAAGGCAGGTTTGCCAGCAGAACTTGTGGTGGGTGGATGCCCAAAGGAAAGAGGCTGTGGGAAGCCTGCACCGGATCAGGTTCCTGGCAAGACTTTGTAGACCCGTAGGGAAGGAGTCCACGCCAAGGCAGGTTTGCCAGCAGAACTTGTGACCCTGCAGGGGACCCACGCTGGAGCAGTCTGCTCCTGAGGGACTGCACCCCGTGGAAATTATGGACCCATGCTGGAGCAGTTTGTGAAGAACTGTAGCCCGTGGGAAGGACTCATGTTAGAGAAGTTTGTGGAGGACTGTCTCCAGTGAGAGGGACTCCATGCATGAGCAGGGGAAGGGTCCTCTCCCTAGGAAGAAGAAGCGGCAGAGACAACGTGTGATGAACTGACCTCAACTCCCCCCCCTGCACCGCTGTAGGGGGAGTAGGAAAAGAAACTGGAAGTGAAGTTGAACGCAGGAAGAAGGGAGGGGTGGGGGGGAAGGTGTTTTAAGATTCAGCAGTGTTTATCCTCTCCTTCTCTGATTTTGATTGATTAAATTAAATAAATAAATAAAATTAAATTAATTTTATCAAGTTGAGTCTGTTTTGCCCATGATGGTAACTGACTCTCTCCCTGTCCTTGTCTCGACCCACGAGCCCTTTGATTTACTGTTCTCTCCTCTGTCCGGGTAAAGAGGGGAGTGATAGAGTGGCTTTGGTGGGCCCCTGGCATCCAGCCAATGTCAAATCACCACAAAGTGTGAAACTAATAAATGCAGAACGACACTGAGACGGGGAGCCCTGAACGATACTGCTCTAGCCAAGCCCAACATTGTGCAGCTGTGGCTGTGGTTCGGGTTTGCGCCATGTTCCAGGGATGGACATCTCACATCTGCAGCCACCCAGGTGAGCAGGTCGGTCTCACTGAGCACCGCCTGGCTAGCGGCGAGGTCGCCTCTGGTGCCGCCTTCCTCTCTCACACCTTGCCGCTGGCCTGGACCATCTCTGTTGCATTGGAGGGCAATGGCAGAGAGGGTTTCTTCTGCAGGTCTTTTATCTTCATGGAGTTGGCTCAAGTATCCTTTCTGGATGCTGGCACAGGACCAGTACTGCCTGCCAAACAATGTATTTGCCCCCCTACCCCACCCTCCTTGCTCTATCCATTGGATTGGACTCCCAACGTGAACAACCAGAATCTTCACCTTTAAATAACTTTTATTTAGTGGCTAGTTACCAAACACAGTGCTCTCAGCTATGAAATGTTTAACTTGCGCAGATGTGCTGCAGGGAGAGAAATCTTTTGACTGCCCTTTTCCCTATCTATCATCTTTCAAAAGTGTACAGCCAAGAGATTTTAATTTCTTTTTGTCTTTGGCAGATTTATTCTTGTGCAGCACAGCTATTCTAAACACAAGCCTTTTAAGATGCTCTGTGAGGCTTTATTTTTGCTCGTGTCTGTTTCTGAAGTGTTCCTAAGTCCGTTTGTTCCAATCTGGCAGGCAGTCTGTAGGTTAAATTTCCCCTGACATCCCTGAGTGTTTTGCTTGCTTCGTAAGTGGCCGTAGGGTTAGACTCCATGCTAGTGTGATGTTGGTGCAGCTTGAAATGAAACCAGATTTTAACACAGGTGGCTGCGCCTCCAAGGGCCAAACTGAAGACCATACTTTATGTTTTCAACTGATCTAAGAGCAGTGGCATGAAAGATGTTCAAAGGGGGAAAAGAGCTGTTCAGTTTTATTTCCTCCTGCTGCTGGGCTTTGTGAAGCTGGTAATGCAGAGCTTGCCCTCTGCGAGTATAATTCGGGATGCCCAAACTTCTCACACGTCCTCTGTGTTTTGTAAAGCTTTCAAGTGCTTTGTTTCAGTGCAGTTGTTCTCATGGACGTTGGCTGTTGTAATCTGGTTACTAACCAGGCATAGTTACAGAAGCGCTAGCATCCGTGCCCCGTCAGAGGCAGCGTCTAGCCAGGAGAGGGGTGGGTTGTGCCCCCGCAGGACAGCAGGCGAAATGTGCCCTTCCATTTGTCATGCCAGTGAAGTCCCCACGCAGGGGGCTGGTTTGCAGCATTGTTGTTGGCTTTGTACATGCTGTGGGATGCCGGCCGAGGTGCCAGCTCGCTCTGACCCTTCAGTGTAATCTCAGCCGACAAATGCTATTGAAACCTTCAGCAGCATCAGCAGGGTTAGGAAGCTGAACGTAGCAGGGACACTCACTTTTTCAGTGATTATAGCGGTAACACTCAGTCTGAACTCCCATCCTCCTCTTTGGTGACAGCACGCACCGTTTACTTGCATTTGGGCACATGGAAGCGGAGGGCAGGAGGACAGGGACTACTGCCCTTCCAGTCTGGTGGATCTCGTTTTCTCCTGCCTTGTGCATGGCATGGTGGCTCTTGAGGTGCACACAGGTAAAGGCAAAATGCTGTCAGCGCTCAGCAGGGGTGAAAATCAGCTCACGGCTTTTATCTGGTGCAAAGGCAGGGGGGAATTTACCCTCTGGCTTCTTTCTGGGGTTGCTCCAGTGTTGAGTATGGATATTGCAATTTGCAGCGGAGCGAAAGGATGTCTTGCCTTGGCAAAGTCAGAACAAGGGCTATCCAGAGAGAGGTGCCAACATCACCACTGCTGAGTTTGGAGGTAGTAATTTTCACTGCTCCCCCACCAGCTCTCTCTTACTGGTAACAGTTTGCAGTTGGAAGAAGCCAGCCCTGTTTGCAGACACCTAATGAATGGTGCAAGGCATTAACACAAGAACACACAATACATGGTAGTTAATAATCAGCAGCTCTGACTGGAGCAGCTTTTTCTGAGAGAAGAGGAGATGAAGCTGTCCAAGCGCATTGCCAAAGAAATCCTTTTGGAAAAACATCAGCAGAAATTCAAGGAAGCTGGTCAGGGCAGTTCAATACACTCAGCCCCTGTATCAATGTCAGCATGTTCTTTTTCGCCCTTTCTCTTTTTTGTTTGGTTTTTAATTTCTAAATAAGAACCTGTATCATTCCTCAGTATAATTCCAAAATAGCCCTTCTAGGTTCTGCTTTATTCCTCCAAACAAGACATGTCCAGGTATCTGCTGAATCGGCGTGAACAGTTATGTGTAAGAGGCCTGACTGGCTTCAAATGCAAATACACTCCATGACCCAGCTGGATGAATGGGTATCTACTGTGTGCATGTCCTCACAGAAAATATTTACAAAAATTAGATTAGTAATTGCATATGTTAGAAAGCTTTGCGTTACCTAGACTGTGATCCTCAGTTATTCTTGGCATGCTTTCCACTGTTTGTAATTAATTGCTAATAGATTATTCATATCTGGAGAGAGTTAAAAGAAATTAGATATTGATATCACTGTCCCTGGAATGACTATAGGGTGTGACACTTCAGCTCATATTTATGGGATAAGGGTTTATTTTTTTCTTTTATTTGAATGAGCAATGGCTGTATATTTTCTACTAAATCTAATCACAGGCTGGAATAAATGCAACCATGAGAAAGAATTAGCTGGAAACACTGTCAAACTGATATATTAAAATATATTCTGGTACCTTTGAAACCTACTGTGTTTTAAGAAATATTTTGGTTTATTTTCTCTCTTTTAATTGGCAAGAGAATAGAAAGTCTGGAGTACCACAGAGAGAAAGTTTTATATTTTTTAATGTTTTTTATGTTATCTTTGGACAGACTAAGAAGCTTATCTGGATGCATTTCTTGAAGGTTAGTGGTGTGCTCTTGAGGTGTGTGCCTTAAAATAAATTACTGTCCTGCTTGTAATTACTTTTATTCAGCTGTTTTCATTAGCATGCATTTTTGTCTAGGGCCATTTCTCACTCTAATCATGAAATGAACCAGTAAGAGCAGAAATGGGTAATTTTGGAAGGAATTTCCTCATCTATTTGGCCCAATAGATCCACTACTAATGAAGCATAGCAAGAACAGACTTTAATAAAGATGTGCAATGCAACAATGTATTCACGGTTTTTCTTATACACCTCCTGCCATTTTACTGGTCCCATGATATATAGTCTTATTTTTATTTGCTCTGCCAAACATTCAGCAGTGTACATAGCATTTTGTTCTGAACTCCAGTTGTCCAAAGGCTGTATTTCTGGTTTTGAATCTCCAAGAAGAAGTAAGTGAGGGCTCTTTAGAGTCCTCCATGGTAAGATACAGCTCTTCTTGCAAAATTGTCTTTTGTGTGCCAGCCACCAGTGCCTCTATATGTAAAACAAATATTCTGGGCTTTCTCTGTTTCTTAACCATGCACCGTCCCTAAATCTCCATGTTGTATATGCCAAATCTTGCACTGATGTTAATAAGAACTGTGCTGGCTTGGGAACACAAATTTAGCTCTTTTGGCCCAAACTTTGGAACTTGCTTGTCTAAAGCTTTGACAGGTTTTTAGACACTTGGGGTTGAATTTTATATATGTTTACATGCCTACAGAGACTTCTGAAAATCCCACTCGGTGCTTACCCATCCTTTTGATTACATAAATGCCTGAAAGCACCACGGCTTGGGTTGACTGAGCCAGCCAAGGTCAAAGGGACCTTTTCCATGCACATACGTTTTGGCCTCTGTACCTCCTGTCCCACTGAACTGAGGCTTCCAAAATGCCATGCAGGACAGCCTAGGTTGTCTCTGTCCCCGAGATCTCTGCGTCGCACCGTGGCCCACTCCCCGCTTTCTCCATCAAGAGCAACAGCAGGTCAGGCTGCTCGCCCCCTGGGGTTGCTACCACCTCCTTGCCCGTGTGTAGGTGCAGCATCATGAGGCTTCTAGCTGTTTGAGCGTTTTCAGCAAACCCATCTCAGCAACCTTAAAATGCAATCTGTTTTAAACCTTGGTTTAAATTTTAGGATAATCTGAATTGATCGATTACATTATGTTAGAGGCACACAGCTAGAAATGCTTCCAGGGATAACAGAAAAATTGGTGCATAGTTAGGTGGAGCATTTCTGATTTTTTTTTTTTTTGGCTGTTGATTACAGGATGTTACCCTGTATTTCTGACTGGCTTACATCTGAATGCAAGCCCTTGCTTTTACTGGCTAATCTCTAGGGCAGCTTTCCTATTACTGTTTTTTCTACATCACGTCAGAGTCTTGTCTAGGAACTTCATTAGGGACTCAACTGCATGTTACCCATTACGCACAGTTGGATGCAAGCCTGTTCATGGAATAATCTGCTGTCTTTATGTTTCTTGTATTTTTTTCAAGTCTGTTCTTTCTTGCAACTCTTTTCTCCAAGTTGGTTTTTTTTTTTTTTGAAGATTTTAAAAAGAAACTGCAGGGCAGGACCTCAGTCTGACACCAGGAGTTGTAATGATAAGGATAATTGTTGATACTTTACAATACATTGAAGTGCACAGTAAAGACAGTTTTGGAATGTTTTTCTTGCTAAGAATTAAGTCCTTGGAAAATAATTTAACATAAAAACCATCTCTGTATTTTTTAAAAAAAGGGAAAACCTAAACCCTTAAATCCTGGTATAGAAAGTAGAATTTTATCCTCACACAGAAATGTCAAGTTGCTGTGATTCTTCTAATTTTCTACAGAAAACAACGCTTCTGTTTTGTGTAGATGGCTAATAATGTGGTTTCACTGGCACTATTTAGCCAAATAATGCATGTTTTGAATATTGCCATAGTTGTACTATTGCAATTTCCCTTAGTTTAGAAAAGCCCTGAAGTGAGAGAAGTCTTACAAATAAAAAATACAAACCGAATCTGGCACAGTAAAGTCTCTGATCAACAGAAGCTGCCTGCGTTTGCTTGTGAGGAACAGCCTGGTATAGCTAAGTTGTCTGGGCTGGAACTGAAGGCGTTGGTTTTCCATTAAGAAGATGGGAGAGTTTGGTCTTCATAATTTGTGTGCAAGTCAACGGTAATATTCCATTCTTCTTTTTAGTAAATTATGTGCAGACTTTCTCTTAATACAATTTCTAGGAAAATGAAAAACCAGGCAAAACATCTTGCCTGCAGGCTGCGTGTGCTTCATTCTTATTGTAATTCTAAAATTAGAGAGGGTACACACACGTCATTGTAAACTCAGGAAATTATGCATTTTAAAGATTTTCCAAATGTGTGGTGTGATTTCTCCATTAGAGAATAATTGTGAACTGCAAGCTGAGGCAAATGCTAGCGTCTTTGATGTTGTGTGGCTTTATATTCAGATCATCCTGAGAAATGATGTGAAGATGCAATTTTGGAACAAATTTTAATAAACAACACAAAATAACCAAGCTGTGATGCATAAGCCCCCTGGTAGCTGAGTAAAAGCTAGGCTTTTTTCAAACTGTCTGCACTTTAAAAAGTCAATATATTTTTCAGAAATTATTTACCAGAAAATGTGTTCTTTCTTTAAAAATGTCCTTTGCTGAATACAGAGCTAGTAAAATACGAGAGATGGCTAAGACTGACTTGAGGCTGCAGTAAATATCCCTGTCATGTTTTCACTAATCCTAGGCATCTTCTCAAGTACCCAGAGCAGTCCCGTTGGTTGCATGGTATAGCAGTGTACATTGGTGTCACCATTGTATTCACCCTGACTTTGCTGTCCTTTCTGTTGACAGTCCTGTTGACAAAGCTTGTGAAGGTGCTGTAAATACCAGGTCTTTACCCCGGCACTGTTTCAGCAGAGCTGTTTAACTGTTTGGGTGCTGGCTGGCTGGATGCAGAGTTCCCGGTCACTGTCATTTCTGCCTCCTCCCCAAGCAGCTTTTATCCCAGAGGCTCCGCATCGAGTGCTAGAGGTACCGGAGAGTTCCTGCTTGGTCGTTGCAAGACCCATTTCTGGCAAAAGCAAATCAGGCACATGTTGCCTTTGCTCTGGAAAGCTGTGTTGCTGTTGTCACCCACCCATAGCTTGCTCTGAGTGAGAATGCCAGCTCCTGTATGAAGTGTAGCTTGCAGTCATTAAAAGTGGAGGTAAGAGTTTCTAGCACTTGAAAGAGATGCTGGATTAAGAGAAATGGAGCAAGAGGTCTTATTCTTCTTTCTTGGAGGCTTGACCCCCTTGCCATGCTTCAGCCCCCCTCTGAGGTCTACAGGGGTGGCTTTGGGCTCTCATGCACACTTGCAGATTCCTGGGAAAAATCTGAGCCTGGACCAGAAACCAAACAACTCCAAAAAGGCTGTTTTCCAGAGCTGTAACACAACTCTATAGCTGGATTTGAGAACAGCCTGTATATTTACACATGACTTGTAAAGCTCTGGGAAGAGCTGTAGAGAAAAACCCATGAGCAGACACTGCTGTACGTGGGGTTACCCACTCATGCTGAATTCGTCAGCAAATGTTCTTTGAGCCAGAGCATGGTAAATCACTCATCCTCCTGTTTTTTGTTTTGTTTTTTTTTTTTTATATTAAATTTTGATAGACAAGATGTCAACTCAAAGCAAGAGAATCTGGCTTACTACAGGGATCAAAGGACTGGTGACTCAGCTAAAAAATGTCATCTATGAAAGATAATGATACAAGAATTATGAGTGTAGAGGCATATTTGAATCCATTCTGGCTCCCCAAAGAACAGAGATCAAAATTCACCTATCCAGGGAAGTGGCTGCAGCGACGTTATTCCTTGGACAAGTCCAAACTCATAAAATAGACATTTGGGCTTGGTTCAGTGACCACTGAGCTCAATGGAACCTTGTTGTGGTTTAACCCGGCAGTCAGCTGAACACCACCCAGCCACTTCCTCACTCCCCCCTGCCCGCAGTGGGGTGGGGGACAGAATTGGGGGAAAAAAGTAAAACATGTGGGTTGAGATAAAGACAGTTTAATAAAACAGCAGAGGAAAAGAATAACAACAATAGTAATAATGGTAAGAGAATATACAGAATATACAAAACAAGCGATGCACAGTGCAACTGCTCACCACCCACTGACTGATGCCCAGCCCATGCCAAGCAGCAATCGCTGTCCCCTGGCCAACTCCCCCCAGCTTATATACTGAGCATGACGCCATATGGTCTGGAATAGCCCTTTGGCCAGTTGGGATCAGCTGTCCTGGCTGTGCCCCCTCCCAGCTTCTTGTGCCCCTGGCAGAGGAGGGGAAGCTGAAAAGTCCTTGACTGGTATAAGCCCTGCTCAGCAACAACTAAAACATCAGTGTGTTATTAACATTCTTCTGGTACTAAATCCAAAACACAGCACTATGCCAGCTACTAGGAGGAAAATTAACTCTGTCCCAGCCAAAACCAGGACAAGTCTTCACCTCGGTGGGTATTAGATCAAGCTCTCCTAAGCAAATCCGTATCACAACAGCTGCTTCTATGCAGAGGTGGTCCTACCTCTATTCAAGGAATGAGCAACAGTGCAGCAATAAAAATGCCAGAGCTAGAAACCTTCATTTTGACTTTGCTGTAGAAAGACACTTTATGAAAAGGAAGGATTGGGCTTGAAGGTGTGAGAAGTTCAGTGTCAGGCAAGTGGTAGTTGCACAGCTTTCCATGGGCTTATATCCAGAGCGGATTTTGCCCTAATCAACATTCTTGCTACATCTTCTCCACTGTTGCTAGTGGAGAAAGCCATGAGTGCAACTGAAAATGTTTACTCTCTCCATGCTTTTGCTCCAGAGCACTTTCCACCATTGTAGGAACAAATGCTGGAGTGAACAGTGAGTAAATCATTGTTTCTTGTAGGATCATGGAGAATTTGTGTTTTTAAAAGCAGGATTTGAGCTGGTCCAGCTGGTATATTTTTAGTTTGAAAGTTCTATTTTATATAGAAGCATCCCTAACATTTATGCATGTTGGATCATATATATATTCGGTCATTTTTAGCCACTGCAGCACGCAGCATTCTGAAATGTAATGTAAATTTGATAGTAGCTCAAAGAGTGGTGAAGTAGGGCTAGATTCATCCTAGCTGCAGGAGTAGTCTGATGCTTTAGCAGTTCAGTAATGTAGGACTTGGCTTGTGGGTTCGGTTCAAGGACATTTAAAACCAATTGGTTTTTCCTTCCATCAAAGCTCTGCCATTTTAAAAAGTGCATTGAGAATTGTTAAATGGGAGCAACCTTCTGAAAACTGGTTGGTGACATGATGAAAACTTGAAAGTTCATTTCTACTCCTTTTCCCTCTCCAGGCTTGGAATTTAAGGTATAGTTAAAAATAAATCCACATATGTGCACTGAACACACAGCTGCGTTCAATGGTACATACATATGCAAAAAAATCCCAAAGCAACAAGCCCCCAACAGTTTGGCGAGGGGGTGCTTATTCATTAAATTCTGACATGGAGATGCAACTTGAACTGGAGTGCTGAGGCAGAGTTAGTGACTGTGCAGAGATGAGACTGGTGAGCTAGATTTCACTTGGTGGTGCAAGCAGCTACAAACGCTGCCCAGCATTGCATGTTGGTGAGGTGAAACACCGAATCTGAATGCAGCTCACGGAGTGTAAGTAGAGGGGGGAAATTATTTCCATGTTAGGTCCCTGCAGTTCCCCTCAACCTGTGTCACTAACCTGGGGGCATACAATCGTCATCAGATAGTTCATCTTATGGCCTTTAAGTCCGCAGAACTGTTGGTGCTGAGATTTGCTGTCATTTGTCAGCCTGAAGAGAGACAGGTTTCAAGCCAGGGTACAGAGTCCATCTTGTCTCTCGGGGCTTCCCTGCAGACCACAGTGAGAACTGTCTGCGTTAAGAAAATGAGTTATGTTTCATTGAGGCTTTGAGAGGAAGCTTCAGGGGTGCACTTGCTAAATACTGAATTGAACAAGCAGGATTTCTCCGATTTCCACTATTCAAGCACTGTAACTATGTTTACCACTATTCAGCACTTTAAAAATCCTAAAATCTTCTCTGGGTTCAGCTGTACACTGCTTAGTTGTAAGCAGTGTGGACAGTTAATATTTTACAGGATTACCCTAGTGCTACAGAGCTGCTGGGAAGAGCATGGCAGAACATGTCCTTTATGGGATTTGCAAGGAAGATGCAAGGTAAAAAAAAAAATGAGGCATAGCACTGCCAAGTGCTTTGACTTCTCTGGAGCTGGAGGTGCTCAGCAACTTTGCAGATATGTTCATGAACTGTAGAAAGCTCCCTTTCCTTTCTGACATGTTCCTTGGAAGGAAGATGCCTCCTCAGCAAAAAGAAGCAGCCCCATGCATTTCTGTACTGTTCCTACTTGCTGCAAATGAGGACAACCAAATCAAGCCTATATTCCCAAGGACCGGAGCTCAGGATTGGGAAGCACCAGCACAGGGGTGGCTTGGTAGAGGATTCAGGATAAGGAATTAATGTGTCTGAGTGGTTATCAAGAGAGTCACAGTGAGCTGGAGGGAATGGAGTGAGGAACAGGTCAGTCTGAGGAAGCGTAAGTTGAGACATTGGCATCTGTGTGAGAAGAGGTTCTTTGGTGATGGGATCCTGCTCAGATTGCTCATATTTGCTGCACCATCTGTTCTGCTTACTTTTCACATGCTTCTCCTGTTGGTGCCCCTTTGGTCCCTCTATGACCCTTCAGCCATGCTGTGCAAGAGCAAAGCTCCTGTTTAGTGGGGACTGAGGAAAAATACAAAAACAAGACCAGTGGTGCTTGTAGCATTACATTTGGATTAAGGATCGAATGTCCAAACTGCTCCTCAGTCCTTTCTGCTGTCAGTGAATGGATCATTTCATTTTGTGAATGAAGCAGGCTCTTGGGAGGTGCATAATCCTGTGGCAGTGGAAAGGCAAGGAAACCCCCGAACGCTATCCCAGCCAAATCCTTTTATTTCTCAGCCAACTGAAGGAGTTTCAGCAGCAAACAGGTTTTGCTGCTTTCCTCAGGCTTGCTGTGATGACAGCTGCAGTTGAAGGCATGCCATGCTTGGCAAGGAGAGCGTCTTCCCTGAAGGCTAACCATCAGCTGAGGAGGAGCTGCGGTCTCATGGAGCAAGTGTGACAGACAACTGTGAGATTTTTCTGAATGGAGAACAGTGCTGCTTGCCCAGAAAGATGTGTGGTTGGTTTTTTTCTGCTACTTCCCCCTGCACCCCCATCTCAGGAAAACATTCTTGGTGCTGCTTATTGGTGATGGGAATGATAATTATGGTTTGTTGTGGGTGAAACCCTGACTTACTCAATAGCAGAGCTCCTGACTTCAGAAAGACCAAAATGTAAGAACAGAAGCTCTGAGACACCCAAAAAGGAAGGCACTTGCTACACATAAATGATTGAATTGACATAAAATTTGGGATGAGCCTGGAATTGTGGAGGTGGAAAATTAGCATAAAGGTTTTGTTTTGTTAGAATCATAGAATGTTTTGGGTTGGAAGGGACCCCTAGAGGTCATCTAGTCCAACCCCCCTGCAGGAGCAGGGACACCACTAACTAGATCAGGTTGCTCAGAGCCCCGTCCAACCTGGCCTTGAATGTTTCCAGGGATGGGGCCTCCACCACCTCTCTGGGCAGCCCCTTCCCGTGTTTCACCACCCTCATTGTAAAGAATTTCTTCCTTATATCTAGTCTAAAACCCTGGTTTAGTTTAAAACCATTACCTACTGTACATCCCTTTTTTATTTCTAAATCAGCTCTTACAGAGCTAAAACCAAGGTCAAATAGTATAAGCTGCCATAATTCGGAAATAGTGATTTTGTTAATGTGAGAGGTTGTTTTTCCCTTGAAGACACCAACTGAAGACTATACAAAAGTGATAAGGAAACAGCGACAAATAAGCAGAGCTGGAGGAATCATTCGCTAGTTTAAGGATACATGATGTTGCCAAACTATCTCACAGGCTTGAAGAACTTGCCAGGATTTGCAAGCCTTTCCTCTGTAATTTATACAGTTTTGTCTCCCAGAGAGATACTCAATTAAAAATGTGTTTTCCTAACTCAAGGGAAACGTGCAGTTTGTATCAATGATGGAGGTCTGCCCCTTTCCCCCATGGTAAAGTGGGACATCTAGTTGATTCATACCTTGCCTATAAGATGTCAATATTTCCTACATACTTTGCTTCTCTCCCTCTCTGCTTCTTCTTCATAGTCTTTTCTTTTAAGCAGAAAGTAAATTCAATAATATTTGAGTTGACATAGAAGGTTTGTACTCCTGAAGTGTAAAATCAGAGAAAAGGCACTGACCTACTCCCAGCCTTTCCAGTTTGCTGGCCTGTTTTGAATGAGTGGCTGTCCATCCCAGTCCTTTGACAAGTTGATGACATCCTTAGCAATATCAGTGAAGAAATCAAAATGCTGGGGCAAAGAGGCTGAGCTTTAACTCCACCGTTAGTAGCAGTCCCCTTGTAGGAGATAGGAGGGAAGGTAGCTAGCAGTGAGATGATTTTGGGTGCTCTGTTGCATGGCTAAGGCCTCTGGCATTTGGAAAGTGGTATCTGGGGGAGGCAGCAGCTCCTGCTGGGTCTGCTTCAGCCCCTCACTTTGGAAAGGATAAATGCTTGCCTGTAATCCTGGGTTGAGGGCTAGCAGGACCCGGTGGGGACCTCAGTGCTGCTCTCCCTTCTCTGATGAATGGGCACTTGGATTTCTGCTGTTGTTGACTCCAGTCCTTTAGCAATGTTAAGCATTTGGCTTAAAAAATGCCAATAATAAAAGAAGCCCTAATATCGTCCGTTGACCAAAATCTTGAATGAGAGAGATACTTACACTGTGGTGGCCAAACCTTTAATTCACAGTGCTCTCAATCTGTTAGCTAGCAATTCTGTTTCCTTACCTGTAAGTATAAAACCAAAAATCCTTCAAAATGAAGTGGTGCTTCCCCCTCAGATGGTGATGGAGTAGCAGCCCAGTAAGTTTGGCCAAGGCAGAGAGGCTGAAAACAAAGAGGATTTAAAACATTCTGAGTTTCTTTTGCTAGTATGAGAAAGCAAAGCCCTGAAAACAAAGAGGATTTAAAACATTCTGAATTTCTTTTGCTAGTATGAGAAAGCAAAGCCCAACACACAAGGGTTTGGGACCTCTGAATGTAGAAGCTGATAAAACATTGCTTTTCCATAAATACACTTAAAAGTCAGGTGTAGGCTGTTGTAAGATTGGTTTGAAATCCATGCTGTGTAAAATGAGTAAATGCAGGGTTTTCTACACCTGTCTTTTAACGTTGTAGGATTCAGATTTTAGGTCTTATGCAGCTGTGAGATTAGAAAGACTACTTTTTATTATTAGCAAAAGTAATTTTTGCATTGTAGTCTTACTTGAGATCTTGGGCTTTTTGAAAATTCTCAGTAGTACCAGCCTTGGGATCATGTCCCAAGAGTTGGTTAGCATAGCCATGGCTATACTCTTCCCTTGAACAAAAATCAGCGTGGAAGTTCCTGAGATGCTAATAATCAGTAGTGGTAATAGAATTTCAAACATACATTTATGTGATGCAAGTTAGTCTGTATGGACTTGTCTAACATTACTCTAGGAAGAAAATCTATCACTAACTGCCCATGAGTCCGTGAGAGGACAGGATACCAACAAGGTTTCTTGCCTTCTTTACAACAAAATGCACCCGTCACCCTCCATGGGCTGTAGGTCCACCAAACGTAACTTCCAGCATGCAGATGCTGCTGGAGGGCACACGCTTCCCACTGCACTCCTCTGCTTCGTCCCGGTTTTTTGTGTTCAGCTTCTTCACTGCATCCTCACCTCTGCTGCCTGCTTTCTGGGGGAGCCACATCACAGATTTCCCCATTTGTCCTGAAGAACGTCCCACGAGGTCCTGACCAAAACTCCACTGCAACACCCTCATGCACAAGGTGGGAAAGGAGGAAAGGTAGCTGAGATAGCCAGGTCTTTGCTCCCCACCAGTGTTCATTCATTCTCTGCATGGGATAAAGGAAAGGGTTCAAGGTGGCCACAGCAAGTCCTGGGACTTGCCTGGTGTCAATGCTTCTTCTCTGGGTCGTAACAAAGGACCTGTTCCTGTTCCTACTGCTGTATGTAAAATCAGGAAGAATTTTGTCTGCATAAAACTAGCTGAGCCAAGTCCCATCCTAGAACATGGAAGAGGGATGCTCTTCAGAGGTTGCTATTTTTCATTACCCTTTGGTCACCAAGTAGATCTCCTAGGCAAAACCCTGGTTCTGGACACAGAAAATGCTCCCTTTCACAAATCAAGTGATATTCCAGTTAATGCATTAACAGAACTCAAGGAATGGTTTTGCTACAATAATGCTTTCTGGCATAGCACATATTCTGTACACATTAGTCACTACAGTGACATGTTATAAATGAAGTCGTCAAAGCTAAACAAGCCAAAACATTGATTTCTTAATTTAGGGTCCAGATAGCTGCAGTGAATTTCCAGCACCTGGACATGTTTCACTCTGAATTAGATATTGCTAGGCTCTGAACTGCAGAAAAGTGCTGTGGAAGGTTAAGGCTTCACCATCTGTAAAGCAGTTAGAACACCATTGTTATTTGCACTGAAGCTATAGCGTGTTTTTGCCAGCTACTGTATGATTTCAGAGTATACATGTTAGCAGGTTATTAAGCATGAGTCATCTTACTGAATCTTGCCAGCCTGAATGAAGGACTTTATATAATCTTTAAAATGTGATTTAGCAAACAAGAGCAGGCTGTCAGCCAGCAGCATGCTGTCTGACTGAGCAGACAAGGTCCCTGTTCAGGAAACCAGGCAGATAATGATGAATTTGCTGTGCTTTCTGCAGGGCGAGTCCCTCCCTGCCAAAGTGCCATTGTCAACTTCCGCGGCTGTTGGTGAACCGAAGGCACATTGCTTCTGAATAACTCATGTCTTTGGGTTTTCAGCCCTGCACAAACAATCTATACTGAGGCAGCTGACCTGATCTCATTTTCCTGTGCAGAAAATGGTTCTTCAGCCAAACTGGGTTTTCTGTCTTCCAAGACTTGAGGGGTGTACCCTTGGTCATGCAGCAACTGACCAGCTCCATGCTTTCCCATGGGTTTGCACTGATGTAGCTCCTGACTACAGCCCTGTCTGTAGCTCTCCCTCCTTTCCCCTGTTCACTTTCCAGATTGTCCTCTTTGCCTTCTGTGTGGCATTACTCCTCCCACCTTTTGGTGTTTCTTTGGTGGCAGGGTGAATTGTATGTCCGTATCTTTGAATACACCAGTCAGCAGAAATGTGGATGTTCTGGGGGTTTTGACCCCTGTCAAGATTGACAGTGTATCTTTAAAGTTTTAAAGCAAACAACCATATATAACAAACAACTTAGATGTTTAAAAGCTGTATGTTTGAGAAGCGGAGCCTTCCCCAGTGCCTAAAAGGCTTACAAAGTGGGGACCTACTGCATTTATTATACTGCACAGAGGCACTGGTCATGCAAGGAGCTTTTTTGTTGCAAGTAATGCTGCAAGATCTGTGCCATTTCTGGGGTTTCACGCGGGCAGTAATAGAAGCTGGAATTTATTGTAGCAGCTGTTCTCTGTGCATGCACCCTGGCTTGAGCTACTGCAAAACCAAGCTTGAATCTTACACCATTTTTACTCTGTTTCCTAATGATGTGCTTCTTCCTGTTCATCCATTATCCAGGACTTCCCTCCATGTCATGCATAAGATGTTGGAAAAAAACCCTAGAAATTTGCAAAATGACTAGGAATTCCCATGCTGGCTCCATTCTTCACCCCTCCAGTGAGAAACAGTGCCTGGGTGGGGAGGAAAGACCCCTGGTGAGCCTCATAGAGGGAATTGGAGGGAATACTTCACCATTCTGTTTCTGCTTTTCATTTGCACAGGCTGCCCTTTGCCTGGTGAACAAGGGTGGGTGGGCAGGGAATACAGAGGCTGCAAACCCATTGAAACACAGCTTCCTCACCTCCCTCAGCACAGAGCAAACACGGTTATCTGCAGCTATCTGGCAGGCGACTTTGAAGAGCAAGCGAGTAGGCAGGTAGTAATTTGTGTTTATTTTAGGGCAAGCATTCTCCAGGGGCAGTTAGCCACCACGTAGCTGTGTTTTTGAGCCATGACGCCGTTCATTTGGCGTCTAAATGTGCTTGTGTAGTAGAGGACAGAAGAACAAAATAAGGTGTAACATTGGCGGGAATGCTGCATTTCAGTTCGGAAAAATGTAAAGGGCTTTTCTGCCTATGTGAAAATATGAACGAGATGAGAACAATGGGAGCTCCAAGTCTCGCAGGTCATGTTCACAAAACACAGGAGGGAGAAGGTTAGGGAGAGCCTCCAAACAAGCCTGCAGAAATGAGCAGAAGTTCCCAGTTACTTTGAGCTGTCTGAGAAAGTCACTGGAGGTGAATGCTCTGTCATCAGGTGTATACAATGAGTGACACTCAGACTTTGCTATCATCTGACTGTGCCGCAGTTTCTTTCGTATCCCTTGATTACTTTAATGAAAAAAGTTCCACTCAGGCAATTAATAATTTAAAATATATATTTACCTAATTGAAATTGTTTTGAGATGTGATCCCTTGTTTGAAAAAGTGACCTCTAGCAGGTAACAGCTGGCGAGATAGGAAACATGGATATCATTAGAGGAATATAAATGTACATTTAATCTCCATTAATTTAGCTGAGCAGTAACCTCAAAACAGTCTCATCCCGGCCTGTGCCCAGCAACCATGAAATTTTGAGTTGTTTGAGCTCTTTTATTACTGATCTTCTCCAGCAACTCAAACAACCTTCATTTTTAAAAGACAATAGTGTGAAGAAAGAGAGACTGTCCAGTTCTGTATTAATAACAGTGAGGTCCCTGGGTGATGGCTGTATGTTGAGGTCCATCTGTGAAGTCCATCTGACTTCCTTACAGATCTCTGGAGTCCGAGTAACCTGGACCTGTTGAAGTCAGCTAGAGCTTCACCGTTGACTTTGACCTATTTCAGCCACGGTCCTTGAGGATCTTTACAGAAGGGGGTAATAATTTCCCACCTCAGAAATAGACTACTGAGGGGTCCAGTATCCCAGTAGTGGGATCTGTGTGAAAACTGGTTTGTGCCATCTTTCTCAATGTGATAATTGCTCTAGGATTACACAGACATTTTAAGTATTGAAATGCCCAGATAACAGGAACATGGTCCTTGACTGCAGCTTAAATCTTGAAGTGTGTGGAATACAGAACATGATAAGCAAAATAAATGTTAAAAAATAATTATTAACAGCAAATGTTCCTGTGAACAACCTCCTACAGTTGATGATTTGAACAGATGATTTAGAGCAGATACAAGAGGCCAACAGACATACACAAACTGAGTGTTCCCACTGCAACCCTAATTTTTTGTCAGGGCATCCAGGGGCCTTAATAGCTCTGCCCAGCCTGCCCGGGGACCCCCACCCACCCCCTGCCCATGCCCCATTTCAGCTCAGCCTGGGTCTGTCAGTCCAATGCCTGGGGCTGGGGCTGCAAGGTCTTCTAGAAAGTCCTAGGGCTGAAGTCCTGAGAAGTTGAGGGCTTGCAGCCTTGTGTGGGATGAGACCTTGCCTGGAAAGTATCTGCACCGTGTGGGCAGGAAGCAGTTTCTGGCAGGAAAACATGAACATGCAACAGGTTTTGTACTTTTACGTTTGACCTGAAATACTGTAGGATTCATGGCCTTGGCCCCAGAGGTCCATGCCTTGTGCTGCAAATTTCTAAATAGTTCCAATGAAAATGGCAAGTGTTTGTCTTGAATCATGATTGAGATCCGGGAAAATAAACAATATGGTAAAAAAAGCAAAATATTATCTCTCAAATCTTAAGGAAGGTTACGACTTAAACCTTGCAGGTCCCTCAAGCTTTTCTTAAGCCTTTGGACAACTGAAAACTGTCAGTATATCACAGTGAAGGGTGAACTTGTTTGTTTTTTCCTTATATTGAAAATGAAAGTTCCTGGCCTTCACTTTGATGCCGCTGAAATTCAGTTGAAAAGGAGATAATTGGATACATTTGAGAAATGTGCATACATGATGTAAAATGTCATAAAGTTTCATCAGGTACAGAGGGAGCGGCAGAGCTGGTGTTTGATTGCCACCCTGATGTTCAAGGTGAATTGTATGGTTTATGATTTTATTTAAATTTCATTTCCTAAGTATGAAGACGCAATTGCCATCTTTTGGGCTGCATTTGCATTTTGTCAGAGATTTAAGCTTCAAATTATCTTGCCACTGATACTGAACTAGCTTGTTTTTAAAAAGACTTTTCATCTTATTTGAGTTGTGTATTGCAGAAACCTTGGGTTTACAGGGAGACTTTTTGTAGGCAGAACGAGGAACGAGGCTGCTTAAAAGCAGGTGCTCTTTTGAGAAATGTGCTTTGGAGCACATGCGATGAGAGTGAAATGGGTTTAGCTGATCTTACGAAAGTTTCACTTGCCTGTGCAAACATGGTCTTGCTTCGGGAGTGCTGAAGAGCGGGGTTTTGCTCTCTGTTTGCAGGCGAGCAGCAAGCATGAGCTTGGCAACACGTGACCCTGAGTGTCCAGACCCTGTGATCTGAACCGTGTCTTCAGCTGACTTCCCAGCGGCGAGGCACTGTTGATCCTGTACCATGGAGGACTGCCTTCACACCTCCTCCGAAAACCTTTCCAAGCTGGTGAGCTGGGCCCACAGCCATGGGACCATCTGCAGCCTCATCCCCAACCTCAAGCACCTGCTCTCCGAGGGGGCCCACGGCAACCTGACGGCCATGTGGGGCTGTAGTGCTGGCCCATGCTGGGGGTGCCCTCGGAGGCGCAGGCCAGCCCCCTGGAGCGCTACCCGGGTCGGCCAGGGAAGGCCAAGCTGGACTGCACCCGCACCCGTGACTCCTGTGACTTCTCCTACTGCAGCGAGCCATCGGAGCTGGGCGAGCCCGTGGAGGAGTACGAGGATGAGGCCACCCTCTTCGACATGGTCTGCGAGTCCTCC
>NW_009258799.1:54986-132963 GCF_000687185.1 Egretta garzetta
CCCTGCTGCCACCACCGAGGCAGCGGCACAGTCGATGCCAGGTAGGATGCTGGGCGGGAGTTGAGGGGCAGCGGCATTTTGGGGGTGGCCCCCCAGGCATGGCTGGGTGAGGGGGCGGCCAGGGAGGAGGTGCTGCATTGTGCGAGGGTGCCCCGGTCCCGCCAGCTCGTAAGTTGGTAGATAGAGAACCTCCCTGCCCCGCTTGGAAAGAGGATTTGGAAGACCTCAGCTGAGCAAAGGCCAGGAGCACCCCCATGAGAAAGTGTGCCGCTGCCATAGGGAAAGGGATCTTTTAGGACAAGTTTATAGGTCCATTTTGCGTGCAGTTGTGTCATGGGAGAGGGCGTGCAGCTGCCTTGGTGTGTGCGCAGAGCGAGGAGGATATGAAAGCTGCTGTGCACTCTTTCGATGAACCAGAAAGAAGTGGTCGCAGCCAGTGAAGTCTAGAGCTGAGGGTTGGGTGTTGCCTTCACCTTGTCAGAAGAGTGATGCTTGACGTGGAGAGGCAAAGGAGGGTACAAGGAGAGTACCTGGAGAGAAGTTTTCACTTCTATAAATCTTTATTAAACAGTTTCCTTGACCCATAAATCAGAGCAGCCTGCAGAGACAAGGACAACTACAACCTTAACCATGAAATTGATAACCGTTAAACTTTAATCCAAGAGAAAAAAAAAGATTCTTTTTCTTTGTTCTCGGTGGAAGTTCTCATATCCTGTGTCCTTTGTTTTTTTCATCTCCCACTGCTGCCAAAGCACTGAGAATCGGCACAAACACATCAACAGTATTGGATAAAGAGCATGTTAAAACAGTGTACTTCTGCTGAATGATTATCCTATGTGCAGAATAACTCAGTGTTGGCTGTAGGTCTTCTGGAGGGGGAGGAAATCTGTTTCTTGAGCTCACCAGCTCCCTTGGGACCTGAGTGCAGACAGTGCTGGCTTTGCTCATCCAGCTGGTGAGTGGTGCCATCCTGGGAGGAGGCGAGGGCAGGAGTGAGTTCTTAGTCTGCTCCCTTGCTGAGCCTAGATCTGGTTCAGCTAGCTCAGCCTCTGGTCAGACGGAGCAGAGCCAAACAGTGGAGCGGGGGAAAATTGCCTGTATGCAGTCCCTATGGCAGCTACTATAAGCGCTAAAAACCATTTAACAACCTGAATGACACTTCAACCTGGACATCCTGAAACGTAATTGAACTCTAGCAAATCTGTTAACTGGAAAGTGCCTGCAGATCTTGTTGCCAAAGAAAACAATGGGCAAAGTTAAATACCCAGTTTTGCTAAGTAAAACCCCACTAAGCTTTAGAAATTAGACAGGATGCTAATTGTCTTGGTTGCAGCAAAGCAAATTCCTCTTTGGGACCCATTTCTGCATGGCCGCACCTTTGAGATGTTACTTTGCAGTGGTCCTGTCATGTAACATCCGATGTGGAAATCCTCTTGCAAAACTCCCTCTGGTTTAGAACTGACTCTGCTCAGCTCAGTATGACAGATATGGGATGCCTGATGTCAACCCAAATTGTGTGGTAAACCTACTTATTCTGCCTTCCTCAGTTTATAGCGTATCACTGCTGTATATACTAGAGCTGGTTTCTACCAACCTACCCCTATGACTTGCTCAGTCTCAAACTTTCAAACTGAGGCAATGGAATAGAAACCTATGCTGAATTATGAGAGTGCTTTGCTTTCAACATCTTAATTAAAAAAACCCAAAACCTTTCAAACCGCTTTTGCCAGGTCCTCAGAAGCCAAACAAGGCCAGCAGTTGTTACTGCCTAAGGTTAAACCTTACAAGAGTGGACGCAGCGCCACATTTTCACATTAATAAAGTTTTCAGAGCAGGGTTGGTCCATGTCTAGTGTCTCACTGTGAGGACAAAGTGGGATTGCATCTGGATTTATACCCACCGCGTAAATTAACCCCCCAAACCTCCTAGTGCTTCTTGCATAGACAACATTATCTCAGTGTGCTGTCCAAATTCCAGTTCAGTCAGTTATGTTCTCAATACTTAAATTTCTTGTGTTGTTCTCAGAAAGTCTTACACAGTTCCTCTCCTCAGCCTGGTATAGTTACAGTGTTGTAATATGCTGTTATTGTACTTAGAGGTAGCTGCATTTTATCTAGGGTAAAATGACTGACGTATGACTAAAACTTGGTGGGTCAGTAAGTCTCCAATTTCCATAGAGCCTGCTCCTTTGGGAAAGAAGTGCTGGCATTAATAAATCTTCAAGTTGCAGAACAGTGGGCAATGTTGGCAAGTAAATTTATTACAGATGCGTAGTTCTGCACAGCAGATTCTTGCAGATAAAATGTGGAGGTCTGATTAAAGACTAGAGTAGGGTGATTGCTCATGTACAGTGATTTCATTAGGTTGTCTCTTAACAAAGAGCGATGTACTGGAAGCAGTGCATGATACATAAAATGTGAGCAATATTGAACTACAAGAGGATGTTTATCTGCCCTGTGTAAAAAATGTTTCTGTCCTAAACAGACAGAAACAAGGATGAGTATAATACTTCTGCAAAAAAAGGCAGGAAGTAATTACACTAAGGAGACTAGAGCTTTTTTTAGTTTATAGACTTGGTGGATGCTTGACAAACAAAGGTACAGTTGAAATTAAACAGGGAATTTAAATTCTACATTGTCCCCTACAAAGTGTTGCTTAATTTTAAAATAACATGTGAAGCCTTGCTCCTGGTCCCATTAAAACTGGTCGTATGTTTATGAAGTCTTTGTATGACTAAGGCCTTAAATGTTAAGTTATGATTAAATGGTGCAATCCAACCAGCAAGAAATATGACTTTGAGTTTTATCTTAAGTCACATATTCTTGCATTTGTATTAGACACAGCTGATAGCGTCCATGCATGGTAATCTTATAAGTCATAAAAGTTTGGATGAGATTCTCCATGAAATTAAAAATCTTGATGATATGTGTTAGCTTAGTCCAGTTTAAGCCACATTATACTTTTGAACTAGTTTCTCTTTCAAACATTCTTTTTCTCTTATACTCTCTTTAAACTGTGGCAACTGAATGTGTAAGCAGGGACTTTACAAAGGTATTTTCATGTCTTAAAAGTGAAGTGGCATCTCAATGAAGATTCAGTGAGGTTAGGCACTGATTTCTGCTGGGTTCAGGTCTCCATTTAAGCGTTGTGGAATGTACTTGAATTATTTTTGTTAAACTTCAGTCCTAATAAGTGGACATTCATCTGTGAATTTTCAGATTGTTCTTTACCACATTAGCAAAGCCTTCAAGAATGTGTGTAGGTACTATTTAGTCCTTTTTTTCTTCTGGAAAAGAGAGGACCTATCTCTCTGATAGGAGAGACATTTTTGCAGTGGTGGAGAGCAGGGAATTTCTGCAGTTTCTACTTCCCAAACAGCCTCTTTTGTCTTTTCCTTTTGCTAATACTTGGTCTGTTTTTTATGTCCAAGAACCATCAAGAGCAAGATAGGTCACATCAGTGAAGATGGAAGGTGAGTAAAAAACATGATGCTTTAGGTTGCAGTAGATGTAGCCTAGAGAAGTTAGTGACATTTGGATGTCTGAAACCATGAATGGAAAAGATTTGGTGTCATTGCAGAATATGGAGGCTCAGAGGAGGGTAGAACTTATTGTGTAGGAAGGCAAGTTTTGATTCTCGGAGAGGTAGGACTTACTTTGTAAGCAGAATTGCTGAAGTATTTATGAAGAATACTCACTTTCCACCTGAAGACTGAGGGTGAAGATGTGCTTTCAATTAACTAGACAGTGCAGCAAGACATCTCTGGTCCGACACTAATCCAGCATGGTAAATACAGCAGCAAAGAGTTCCATGAGTATACACTAAAAAGATGTCAAATCCATGTGTACAAAATGTGCAGAATGAAAAAAGTAATGAGTAGAGATGCAAAATAAAAAATCCTGTAAATGAAATGACTAGGGCTGTGGCTTCTGTCAGAGATGTGGCAAATCATATTCTGTGGGCACCATCACAATGCCAGCATACATATGCATCGCTGAACTCGCTGTCATGCTGGGTGGTGTTTTACATGTACAGGTGTTCGCAGAGTTTGGAAGGGAAACGGGTTGTCCACAAGCAGTACTGCTTTCTCAGTGAGTGCACCCACACACTGTCCCTTCACCAAGGTTATGGAATGGTATCGGTGGTTGAATGCGTGCTGTGATGATGGTGCCCTGGTCTGTTCTGAGGGCAGTACTTAACCTTGCTGACTCTGATATCTCTGCTCTGAGCTCCCCCCCTATTCTTTTCTCTTCTGTAGCTGCTATGTCAGGATCCCAGATCAGTGCCTGGTCATCAGCTTAGCCTGGTGACTTGGGCAAAGGTCTAGTTGTGGTCCTGTGCTCTCAGCATGGGAAGGTGTGAGCAGGGATTGTATCCTTCATGATGCACCTAATGTGGGTTGACTCTCGCTCTGCTCTCAGTGTGGACATCCTTGTGGGTTCCAGGTATTCATATAATGTCTCTTATCTGAACATGACCATGATAAAATGCAGTGCATATGGGGGTTATCTGACGTTGATGTAAAGCTTTTAGGTGTTATATTTTTAAGTATTTTTCTGCAATCTAAAGAACTAGGATGACTCCCTTTCTCCCCCCACTCTCTCTGCAATTGTGTGGGTTTAGATTAAGTGGGAGCTGAGACCCTTGTGTGATCATAAGACCCATGGATTAGAAGCTGTGAGATGAGCATCAAAATGTTAGAAGACTTCAAGGAGAAAGAAGTCCCACACACCTCACGAACTGCCAGTTTTCACTAGGTTTAGCTTAAACTCCTAAATCACTGTTTACCCTGCAAGGAAAAAAAATGTGTCAGCTAGCACATTCCAAAGAAGTGCAAACAAAAAATAGTGCCTTCTTTTAGAGGTATATCCATGCATACAGAAAGGCCAAATTAATCTCTGCTGTAATGCTTCCAAGTCCAGTAAAACTGAGCCAAGAATGAATGTAACACAAGACAAATAATCATGTCAAAAGAAAGTTACAAAACTTTACATAAGCTTTTCCAAGAACACTCAAATAACTGCTGATCGGTCTCTGTATTTGTAATTTACATAGAAAGATTGATGACTGGTGGCTAAAGTGGCTGGGGAAACCCCCCTTCAAAGACCATATGAATGTGGTGAAGTGAACAATTAAAGATATGTAAGGTGAGACAGTCTTTTCCTCTGTGTTGGACGAGAGAGTCCAGAGTCCACTGGTGACTCTTTAGGTGCCTTAATTGATGCCTATGCTTGCTCTAGTAGCTGAACTAAAAATAATAAGTGCTGAGATACATAATTACCAAAAGCATCATACTTTTTTTTTTTTTTAAGTTGCAAGGGCCTGGCTTATTTAGAAGAATAAAATTAGATCATTATAATTTTAGTCATAAGAAAAAGGAAGCTGGTGAGCTGATTAACCACTGCCTTCTGATCTTGCAGCATGGATTTGCCAGCCCATTCCCACCCTTAATTATCTGTGTCCAAATGCTGTTAAATTATAAACTAATGTTTTGGGGGCTTTATTCTAGAAGTTCTGCTAATGAGGCTGATATTACTTACCTTTACTGTATTCTAAGGGAGTTCTTTTTAAAAGCAGGACAGTATCATAAAAAGGACAAATTCAGCCTTGGCAAAGTAGTCATCTATTTGCTTTTATCATCTGGGTACACAAATCAAATTTTATAAAAATGAAATTGTAGTACTAATAATTCTAATACAAGGGTATGTTTTATGAAGCTATTCCTAGAAGTAGTATTTATCAAGTTAGTAATACTTGCAGGAGAACACTGAAATGAAGACTCAAGTATTAGAACATCTTTACATTTTCACTGTACTTAAGAAAGGTATTTATCATCATTTCAGGATTCCACATATATTTTCTTTAGTGGAAATTCCTTCCAGACACAGAAGGCTCATGTCAGCCTCTTTGCAGCCTTGAAGACCAGCAGTGGACCTGTCATGTAGATGGTGATCTTGCTGTCTTAAGTATTTATGAAAGCAGAGATGCTCACAAGATGTTAGGCTGCTGCTTTTCTTGATGTCAGGACTTGTTTTCCCTGTTCACCATAGACCTCCTCCAAGTGGCACGACTTGCAGATAGCAGGCAGCAGTGTTACTGGATATATAAACACATTTTGGAGGAAACCATTCATGAGTATTCACGCTGAAAGTAGGTTGGTGTGGGAGACGTTTGGGGATGGGCTTTGAGTCGTATTCCTGCAAAAAAAGCTGCATAGGCCTATTGATTGTTTGTAATAGGTGAGGAATGGTAGTTTTCATGCAGTCTATGGAAGTTGCTTGCCTGTAGCTAGGAGGAAGTTGAATCCGTACCCTCAGAAAGATGTATTGCAGCCAGGCCCCAGCAGTTCTTAAGGATTAAATCTGTAAATCATGCCAAGTTCAGCTGCCAAACAGTCTGGAATATTCTCTGGAGCTCTAAATAGAGGAATTGCATCACTGAGAACTATTGGCACTTCATTTAAATATGTATTTTTAGTTAAAAGTACCATAGCACAAACAGTATTAAGTAAGGTGGTGTGTCACATCAGAAGAGAAACTGCCCACTTCAGTGAATGGTTGTGTTGTGGAGCATCACTGCTCATTTCAGGCTTAGAAATGCACCCTCTCCCCCACTACCCCAACATGAAAAGCAGAAAAGCAAAAAATAAAAAGCACAAGTGAGAGGTAGAAAACAATAATTTCTGCAAGACCAACAGGATCTAGGTGCTACACTCTCCCTTTCATGAAAGGCATCTTAAACAGACTGCTATTCTGTGCACGGTGCTGTGTTTTGTGTTACTGGTATAACAAGGAAGAAAATTGTGGTTCCAGCTGTCCTGAAAACATGGAAACAACAAAGGAAACTGGACAAGGCTGTAAAGGCCTCTGCTGGTTCCAGCTGTCCTGAAAACATATGGAAACAACAAAGGAAACTGGACAAGGCTGTACGGGACATCACTTTATTTTTAGGAAACAGAAGATTATTTAACATGGTGGTTTTGATTAGAGATTTGTTTTCTTCTTCGTGTGATCTTTGCAATTGCTCTCTTTAATTTTGGAGCTATTTTCACCTGATGATTTGTGAGTCTCTAAGTAAGAAAAGAGAGACAAGGCAGAATCAGATTTGGATCTGCAGAGGAGTTGCAGCACAGCAGCCATGAGAGACACTGACCCTGGAAAGGCCTCAGACATAAGCTTGCCTTTTGCACTTTGGATGGGGTGCTGGAGTGGAAAGGGAATACAGGACTTGGTGTTTCAGGTCAGGATACTTTCTGAGTGTTTTTCCTCTTTGGATGAGGCTGGTAATTCAGTAAGTATATCTACAGAACTATTTAACGTATGTATTCAAGGTCTAAGCTTTTAATAGCTGCAGTTAACTTTGAGAAGAACTGTATCATGATTGGAGCATGCCATTTTTGCATAAGCTGTTCTGTGAAGCCAGCACACAGTGCCTTCTCATTTATCCCATTTTCCTCATACCTAAATTATTTCTCTCTTAATGACTCTTGTTCTGTCATCTTTTTCTGCTTGTAGTGAACCTAGAACCCTCTTAATGACTCTTGTTCTGTTATGTCATCTTTTTCTGCTTGTAGTGAACCTAGAACCTGCTTGAGCATGAAACAGATCAGTAAAAATTTCTGCATGTATTTTCTGTCTAAGCAAGATAACAATTTTGAATACAGAAATTCTTATTTGCATTTTTCCAGAAAAGAAAAACAGAAGCATGTTGGTAGATATTTTATCATGGCTGGCACAGCACACAGCAGTGCTTGCTAAAACATCCAGATCCTGGAAGCACTGAAACATGCTGAAATCCATCTTTCTTTGATAAAGTATGCTTAAATGAAGGGTATGTCCATGCTGGTTGCATGAAGTGTTGAACCAGGCTATTAAATCAGAGCGTCAAGAGAGTGGAACTGAAACGCTTGCTTTCCCTGATGAATCTTTCCTGCTGGGGCACAACAAGGACTGGTCATGCAGAAGCTGCTTTCAACATTGGTTGCTTTCAACAGCTTGAATGTGGCAAGTGGCCTCTGTGGGAAATGTGGGCAGAGCTGTATTTTCATTTCCCAAATGAGTTGTCATTTGTCTGGAGCCAAGCAATGATGCCCTGCAAAAATGGCAGGATGCTGCTGATCACATAAAGGTTGTGTTAGAGGCAGCAGTTCCCAGGTCCTGGCTGCCACTGAATCCTGCATCCCGTGGGAGCTGGGAACAGGGCCTCCTGCATGCATGTTGTCTAAAAAGTGATGCTGAGGACCTCAGTGAGTCTGATGAAAGCTTTGTGTTATGTGCTTAATTACACATTAAGTGCATTGGCTGCATCTTGTGACATATACCTGTTGCTCCCATTAACTTTAATTAAAGAGTTAGTGCACACACACGGAGGGAAATATTGTACATGTTCACACTGATTAAGCTCAGGATATCTTTAGACACTGTGGTCTGTTGTTGCTTTTCATTAACTATGTCTTCATGATGAAAACATCACTTGAAACCATACAACTATGGATTAATAATACTTAATCACTTGCTGATTTGTCCTTGGGGGGAAAAAAAAAGAAGAAAGCTGGCCTTCTGTTTTGTTCAGAAAAGGAGAAAATTGATTCTGAGCTATATTGACTCAGGTCACATCACCTGCAAAAACTGAATGTGCTGTGTTACTGAATTACTTCAAGCAGCATGTGCCTGTACCCAAAGATCAAGCCTGTGAAAGACAAAGACGTTCATCTCTGAATAGGTTGCTTCAATTTTCTGTTTACACATACCTCCCTGTTAACTGGGTACCCGCCTAATCTCTGTTATAGTACTGTGGCTGGTCAAGGATAGCAGTGTGCATAAGCCACAGAAGCATGGATGTTTTTGTATGGGAGTAATTTAATTTTGTCCACAACTTGGAGCACTCTTCTGCTTGTGATGAGCTCTATCCGTCAGTCATATGGATGTGCCAGATTATGGGGATTTTTTTCTGCATTGACTCTTGAGAAATGGAGCACTGCCAGTTGTTTAGGACTTGCTCTCTCTTACTGACTATACATCCAAGAAAACAAATTAACAGCCAGGAAAACTATTCTTGGCATTATAGCACAGCATTCACACCCATATGCTGATATATGCTTTGATTTTTGCTTACAGATTTACATTTCTCTTTTCTCTCTGTATAAAGAAGTGTCTTCCTGCCTCTTGTTTCCTCTCCCCTGATTACAGACAGCCCTCAGAAAACTTAGTTTGACATATAACTTGTCCCATTTATCATTCACATGTACAGTTTTTAAATACATTGGACTGTTTATTGTGCTAGTGCATAATAAAATAGCCATATATATGTATAACATATATCCATAATTATATCCATTATACTATACCCCATGTCACCTCTTACATGAATTAGTTGCTGTTGGTTTTGGTATGAACTCATTCACTAGCAGGGGAACTGATTGTTCATATCCTATATAGAAGAACAAATTGTTTTTATGGAAATAACAATACAATCCCAACAGGAAAATTTTGACAACATAATTACAGAAGAGAAATAATAACAATATTCTGAGCAGCACAGAGGTGTGTATGTGTGTGTACACTGTGTGTGTACATTGCTAGAAGAAATCTGAAACACCTCAATTTATTTAAAGAGACTTTACTCAAGTAGAGCTGCAAATGTGACTAAATATCTGTTCAATTAAACTATGATAAAGTAAGCTTAAACATATATTCAAGGACAGAAATAAACGAGTTCTGCCATGAACTGATAGCCTGGTTCTTGACGAATGCGTGCTCCTTATCTCTCTGTCTCCCCTCTGTGCAGAATTTTCAGCTTGGGACTCCTTGTCCTGGCAAACGCCTGGACTTGCCGTGGAACAAAACGTGTGCACTTTGGTCAGCCGGGGTGTGTGGGCAGCTACCTAGCAGAGTATCTAACGCCCAAGGTCTGTGGACTTTCCACAAGTTGGGATGTATTTCATGTTGCTTCCCTCTGCCCAGCTGTTGAGTCTCCATCAACCTTGTAGGACCTTTACATCTTTGAATTTCCACCCCTTCCTAATATGGTGAGAGCTGTGTTTGCGAAGGTTAAAGTGAAAGTCAAAGTCGTCATTTTTTCTGGAGTGCAAGGAGGAGAGGACTCTCAGCACAGGCTCAAACCAGAAAAGCACGCTAACATATCTGCCTTAGGAGCTGTTTCACTTGAAGTGTTGCACTTTGTCCTCTCTGGAGAATTGTGTAAAGATCTGGTTCTTAAAATTCTGCTTTCTGACCCAGTGAAGACAAAGGAAATATGTGTGTTAAAAGTGTGCACTGAAACTAGTTAGGCAAGGTTGTAAATTGTGAGCTCTTCATAGAGTTTGTGCTTATGTTATAGCTTGCTTCACTCATATTGGAGAACATACAGTGCAGAAAGGTAAAAGCAAATTGGTCTGGCTGGGCAAAATCACCAAGAGAGAATTTCAGAAAGAAAACTGCAAACTCAGGATCAAGGCAATTCAAGTACTTTGCTAAATTAAAGATGGCGGTTGGAGAAAAAGTACTGAAATGAAGTTCTTTGGGATGCATGTGCTACAATCTGTGTTATCAGAAGTCAATGGCATGAGCTCCCAACAGATGTTTCCTATTACACCTGCAGTAGATAGTTCAGCCAGAACAGAAAAGGGTACGTTTTGATTCACTACCAATGGCACTTCAATAAAATAGAGGGAGAAATGTCTGCAGTCTCTAATAAGCAATATATCAACTAAGCACTGTCAGCCTGTGTAGTGAGCTCCACAGCATGATTTATTATGTTAATTACAGTCATGTGGGCCTCATGCTCTTAAGTCTGAAACTGCTCACATTCTCAGCTTGATTTAAGAATACGCTTTGGCTGAGACTTAAAGTGCAGCTTATTATGATTAATGTAATAAAATATTTATTACATACTCCTTTTCTTTGTTTCACTGCTTGTTGCCCCAGTTAGACTGCCTCATTCTGAAACAGTGATATAAATTAGATTTCAGATGTTGAGGATCCTCATCTGTTTTTAATCTTCAGTGTTGTTCTTTTTTCACATCCCTTTGTTCTGATTCTCCCTTCTCTCCCCCTCGTCTTTATTTCCCTCCGATATTGCCCAACTCTGCTTCTCAGCTGCTGCCTGGAATGAATCAAAAGCAGGCAAACTTCATAGTCCTGGCTGATCCCTTTGAGACCTCTTGCATTGCTTTCTCAATGCTTATTAAAGTTAGCTCTTAAATGCAATGACATTAAAACTGTTCATAGGCCATAGCTGAGAACACGTTAAGCCTCTGGTGATGTGGGGTGGCATGTAAAGGAAAGACTAAACTGTAAGGGACATGTTTGTGTCTTGTTTCTCATTCTTCCTCCACAGGGCTTACAAATGCAGTCAGGCACAAAATTCCACTGCGCCAAATTTTCAAAAGTGCCATCTAAGTTTGTACCTGTGATTTTGTGCAAACTAGCTCACTAGTTGAATTGCTGGCTGAGCAATCGGTGCTTGCGAGATCTGTTTACACATGTAAATCTGGCTTTCTCTGTATGAGGATATAAAGGTGGAAACCTTATGGAAAATGTAGCTTCTTGGTTTTCTTATATAGGAAATGGGGTTTTGCCATAAGAATTTGTATTTTTCCCCTAATGCTTCATTGATTTTTAAATAAGCTTAATTTAACAAAGGTGTTTCTCAGATCTTTACAGTTTTTTCTCTCCTTATTTTGATTTTTTCTTGTTTTTTCTCTTACCAACTTCTGAATCGAGTCATCTTACACATACAAATGTTATTCAGTTCTGCCCCTCTTCCACCTTCAAGCATGTAATGACTTAGTCCAGTTGATTTCTACATTTCTACGTAAGCATATACTTAAAGACAGGGATCCCAATCCAGAATGCACTTAAAATATGCTTTGTTGGATTTGGACACTTATTTGGGAGAAAAAAAGATATTCTGCTGAGGGTGTGTGTGTACGCAACACTTTCTGGACTGGTGCAAAGCCAGCCAAGTCCTCTTAGAAAATGAGTGCATTGCTTCTACCATGCATCAGCCAGCTTCCACTTCTTGGGGTTGGTTATTAATTCCTCCTGCCACAGATCATGAAGTAAATAACGTGCTTTGAAAGGGCAACATTTCACCGTGTTGCTTAAAAAGTCCTGGGTAAAAAAAATTCTATTTTCTGGAGTTAAATATTTAGCCTGAAGAAAATCATTGGCAAAAAGATGTTTCTTGTCTTTAGCCTTAAACTGAAATCAGTACATTGAGTTTTCTAAGTGGAGTTAGCCATAAATTGGTTGGAAATTATTAGAAGATTAAATGGCTGAATACAAAGATGCATGCTCAACCTAAAGTTGACAATTGCTTCATATGTTGGCCCCTTACCAACTCCAGCAGCACTCCAGTTTCACCAATCTACCAGGTTTTTTTAACTTGACCTCTAAAAGAGGAGCAATTATGTGTTAGAAGTGAACATAGTTGAAGAAAGTTTAGTCAGTTATTTTGAAAGGAAAGGTGTTTTAACATTTTTTTTAAAGTTTTCTAATGTTTTGAGGCTTGCGGTATAGAAAACTCCAAGCATGGCTTTTGTGTCTTCTGCTTCTATGAAGAATTGGATCCCTGGATCTCAGTCAAGGTCCAGAGAAGGGTCTGGAGAATTTGTTTTTATAAAGCTTCTGTGGAGGTAATATCTTGCATGGAAATAAGAGAGGGATGAAGCAGGGCAGGTACACCTGGAACTGGTTCCAGGCTTGGTTATAATCCAGGTGACTGACTTGGAACGGAACAGCTAAAATGGCAGACTCCAGTCCAGCTGTGAGCTGAGAACTATTTGCCTGGACATCACCTCAGTACCAGATACATGGTTTCTCCAGTGCTCTTGCAAAGTATCTTCTGCGCCTGCTGTTCTCCGTGCTGTGCCCCAGGGAGCAGCTGTAGTGTCCTGCTGTGAACGGCTGCAGTGTTAGGCAAGCCTGGGAGAGCTGGTGTTGGTGTATTTGTTCCTGTCAAATGCAGGTGGGCTTTGGGTAAACATGAACTGAGTACCCCACTGCCGGGATACAGGGATAATGCATCCTGTTTTGCATTGCAGCAATTCACACCAGTGCATCACAGAAAGCTTTGAAAGGAGATAGGAAACTATACAGTCTCATACCCCAGAAATACTGCTGTTAAGTGTTCAGTGGAAGAAGTGAAATGGGAGGTAAAACTAGCATGCTAACACTTTTCTTTTCCACTAGTCCTGACAAAACTAAAACCAGACATCTAGATGGAGATCATACTTGAACACGTCAAAACATTTTTGATTGAGAAAATGCTTTTTTAGAACCTTTGTGTTAGAATAGCTCAGATGTCACGTACAGTCAGGTGGAGGAGGAGGGAGCCTTGTACAAATCGAAGTCCCCAGAGCACTGCTGTTTTGCACCATTCATTGCTAGTATCCACTGTGTAAAAGGTTGATCCAGTCAGTCATAGGAGGACATAAATTCCTAATCCCTTGTCAGGGCTACAAATTTTCTGTCATCTGAGGATCATGCGGTATTGCCATTAATATTGTTGTGAATTTTATTGCTGATTTTGCCAGCAGCCAAATTTCACCTTGTATCTTTTCAGGCTGTTGTGGTAAGACAGGTTATAAAAGTGAACACAAACTGAAAACCAGCACCAGTGTCTGAGCCAGCATCCATTTATCAGACCATTCTGTACCTTGCAAAAAATGTACAGATGACTAGAGTTTGTTTTAGTGACTTTTACTTACTGGAGATACCAATGTATAAATATTCCCATGCTCATTTGCTTGGAATCTGTGTCCTTTTTTCTTTGATGGAATCTAAGGCTTTTTAAATTTTAGAATTGTGAAATATTTCACTGATAATTTTGTTGGAGGAGGTTAACTGAATAGAAGCGTATTTTCCTTTGCCAGAAAAGATAGTATCTTTCATAAATGGATTTTTATTAATAAATTGCTATCATACTACAGCTTTTACATTGTAGTGAAAGCCTTTTATGAAGATGTTAGACTATATATAGTTTAACTTAATATAGTGGAAGTAGGGAACTTTAATTGTTAGAATTTCGTAGATACATTAGATGGGTAGGGCAGAAATTCAAGAAAAAGTGCAGAAGCACTTTCTTCTACTTCAGTAATCTGCAGCTAACAAGTTACTCCTTTGATCCTGCAGATCTCAGAAGCTGTTAGATGTCAAAACGTGATGAAAGTCTCCAGGCAGTCACAGGGTTTTCTCCCCTATTTTGACTCTGATTCACCAAGCCTAAGCTTAAATAAGTATGATTATTATGGCAGAGGAAGCACACTTTATTTGGCCTTAGGACTTCCTAAACAAATGGTTATTGTTGGATATGAAATAATTACATTAAAACATAATGTATTTTTTACTTAAGCTTTTAACTACTCTGTGTGTGTAGGAGTTGCCCCAAGGAAGTCAGTCCATACCAGACAGTAAACGTGCCAAAACTATCATTCTCCAAGTGCTTGGCCCTCCCTGTCTCTTAATCTCAGGGAGTTACTGCGAATGCTTAGAGGCACTTCTGCTGGGGAGACCTCCTGCTCGTACCCTTGCCCTCGCTCTTCAGTGGCAAGACAGGAGAGTGGCTTTCACTTGGTTATTCCTGGGATGCAGTGGAAAACAGCTGTCAGCTTTCTAAATTTTCCATGCAGAAAGAGGACTGCTACTTGGGGGTGCCATGGTACAACAGCGGGAGCTATAGCACTGCTGCCAGGAGGGCACCTTGTCAGAGGGTCCCCCAGCCTCTCCTCCGTGACTTGACCATCCCTCCCTTGTGCAACAGCGTGACCTCTGCCCGCTGCCATTGTTGACCTGAGAATGTCATTTGCCTTGCAGATAACTTCTTGAAACAGGAAGGGACAGGAGAAAAAAAAGGTAGGAGCAGGCTGTGGTTTACATTAACTGTTTTAGTGGGCTGCATATGGCCATGGCCTGTAGGCTAGATATCTCTGCTTTTCAGTAATTGCAGAGCAGGGGCAACAGCTAGCCTGCAAAGTGCTGGGGTGTGGAAAGAGAGCACATAGCTCCAGCGTGGAGATACATCGTGCCTTCTGCGTGGTTAACGAGGCTTTTTCACCTGCATGAGAGCATTTTGGTGGAAGCAGGTCAGCTGCAAAAGCACTCTCCTAGTCAGAATACAAATCAGGCAGAGAATACTTTGGCTGGTGGTGTGATTACCACCAAAAAACCCACCTTACTTTTAATGTATTTCTTCTGAGTTCTCACTGTCTACCTTAAGCAGAGTTTAAGGCCGTTCGCAATAACAGCTCAGGTTCACGACTCCCACTTCTGTTACAAACCCTCTCTGAACATTAACGATCTGCATATGTGTGTCTTGAAAGCAAGTGCCTTTCCCCCCTCCATACATAATTACAGAGGTTATGTCCTTTAAAGGGAGTCTGAGTGTGTGTATGTGTGCAAGCTGAAATAAAAACAACCCTGAGTTGGTAACTCCGCTGATAATGTCAAGTCTTGGCTGCGTTAAGATCAGTTTATGAGAAGATCAGAAGACAGCTGTTGCTCTGTGGGAGGGATCATCTCACGGTTGCGGGCTAGCCTGGGACACTCAGTTCCCAATAGGTTGTCTGCTTAATCTCTGGCAGATCACTTTATCTCTGTGGCTACATTTAAACTGGGACATGTAAACCACTCGGCATTTTTTCAAACTCTTAGATGGGAGTTTACCCTGTATCCCACAGTAGGGTGGGTTTTACTGGCTTTTTCTGCCACGTTCTGGTTTTCTTGGAAATGAAACTCTGATGTGGGGTTGGATGGTCTCCATTCAGCAAGATGCAGCAAAGTGAGACCCAAGACTCTTCTGGTCTCTGTTCAGCAAGATGCAGCAAAGTGAGACCAAGCAACATATGGGAACTGTTACATTGGAAACACTCCTGTCTCTGGACAAGAACATTCACTTTCAGTACCCAGACTCAGAGATGAAGTCTTGAGTCTTGTATCCCAGCAGTTCTCCCAGCTTGTCAGATCCCTACCATAAGATACACATTTTCAAAAATTTACTGTGATGGCAATTGAGATGCCTTTTAGTCTTGGAATTCTTAATGATTGAATTACTTTTATATAGCCTTTCTTTATCTGTCAGCCTGGGTGGATTTCTAAGGATCAAAATGACATTACACCAGCTTGATCTTCTCTAACAAGGTTGCAAGGCCCTGTGGCTAGAGCAGAAGCAATCAAATGCCAAGTATCCAGGCTATGGTAAGGTCTTTGATTCTGTTTCTGCTTACTTCCTATAGGCAAAGTAGGTATGTGTAGAGTAAATGGGTTTGTTCTAAGTATGTTACAAGGGCCATTTGCAGACTGCACCTGCAGAACAATTTTTGTGGTCTCCTTCTCCTGTCAAAGGTTGTACAGAAAGGATGCAAGGTGCACCTGGTCTTGGGTTCTGTTTCATTAGCGATCCAAATGGCATAATTGTACTGGGTCTGGCTGGGATAGAGTTAATTTCCTTTGTAGCCACCCATACCCTGCTGTGTTTCAGATTTGTGACTAGAGTGGTGTTAATGACACACCAGTGTTTTGGCTGTTGATGAGCCAGACTTGCAGAGGGCCAAGGCTTTCTCTTTTTCCCACTCTGTTCCCCCAGCGGCTAGGCCTAGAGTGGGCAAGAGGTTGGGAGGGGACACAACAGGGACAGTTGACCCAGATGAACCAAGGGGACATTCTTTGCCCTACGACATCATGCTCAGCAATAAAAGCTGAAGGGAGGGTTTTCTGGGGGGAGGTGGGCATTGCTCAGAGATTGTTGGGCATTGGTACTACTTGTGGGAGGTGGTGAGTGATTGCCTTTGCATCACTTTCTGGTTGAGTTTCTTTTTTCTCTCCTTCAGTTATTAAACTCTCTTTGTCTTGACTGACAGCTTTTTTTGCTTTTGCTCTTCCTATTCTCTTCCCCATCCCTCTGGGGTGGGGAGTGAGCAAGTGGCTGTGAGGTGCTTAGGTGCTGACCAGGGTCAAGCACCACAATATCAGAGAGAGAGGTTATGAAATTGGAAGAAAAGATGAAGTTTGGTATTATTAAAAGCATGCCTGGGTACAATTTATGTCTCCATGGTAGCTGGAGATTGATTATATGGTTTCTTTCAGCACCATGAAGTCTCTTTGGTTAAATAAAGAAGTAAGACTTTAATGACATGAAGAATTATGTCTCCTTCAGTAGCTATCCTAGGCTATAAAGACCTGTCTTAGTTAAGTTAGGCTCAGCTGCATTGTCTGCTTTTGCTATGGATGAAGACTCAGCTGACATCTGATGACTTCGGCTGTCTCAGGCTCTGTCTGTTGAGTCTCACTGCCTCCCTGCATTCATCCCATGCTATGAGATATCCCTGATATTTGAGTGGTCTCATAGGGAGAGAATAATCCACTACCACAGCAGGCTGGATTCACAGTCAAAATTGACATAGCTTTCCCAATGTGGCTGGATGAGAAGCTGGCTCGCTACCTTTAACATTTCCCACCCGCCTTGTGGAGTTAAGTCACCAGAGCATTGCAGGAGCACAGTGTTTCTGGGGCACTGATACACTCATGCAACTTCAGGGGATCTTTAATTCAGCATGGATAACTGTTAGCTGCAGATACGGCAATTTCCTCTGCAGATTAAGGAAAGATGCCATAACAGAAATGACTGACTGGGTGTCACTGCTGTGTTGTGACAGGCTGTCCTCTAAGAAGTAGTGATTGATGACATGTATAAAACGGAGCCATTATATGTGCAGTTTATATCGAAACAGTACTTAAAATGTAGGCTGTCAGTCAAAGCACTGATTACTTATACAGTGCTATAATAAGTGGTGGTGGGTGCAGTGAACAAGGTACCAGAGAAAATGTTTGTTTCAGAGCTTCAAACAGCGTTGTCTCTTTATTTCCAGTCTGCATCTAGCCATAATAAAAGGATCTATCCTATACATTGCCTAAAGCACGAGACCTCACTGCAGCTGCTAGCAGCTCTTTGATACTGACATCACTATTAAAACCAATTTCTGGAACAGGCTGGTGACCTTTTCTGTTTCCCCTTGAGCACAGTTAGAGCAAACCTCAGTACTCTGTGGCAACATTTTTCATGGCTGCAGAAGCCTTCAAAGGCCTCAGCTGCAGAACCTTGCTTCTCTGTGTTTTGCAGAAGGTTTGAGGACCCCTCTCAGTAGGTTTCACTGAGTGCTGTGGATGCAGTGGATGCCTCGCAGTGAAGACACAGGACCTGGTCCCAGGGGATATAAACTCAGCCCTGTTGCTGGCCTGCTGGCAAGTCCTGGGACAAGTCGCTCCCAGTGCCTCTGTCTGCAGCTGTGGTATGGAGGTAATGGGATGAACTCTCTGCAGAGTCACTCTGTAGGTGGGTGGAAGGGGAAGCCGCCCAGCTGTGCACCGACATTTCTGCACCACGTGAAACATTTCAGGTGGGCTAGGGAAGGAGACAGGGCCACCTCCCTTCCGCTGCTGCCTCGCCTGCTAACAGGCTTGCAGAGCAGAGTGGGCACGAGCAGCAAGCATTTGAGCACTCCTGCAAAGCACGGGTGTGGTACGCGGCCTGATACAAGCTTGGCCTGAATGACAGAGAGGCAGTGGGAACTTCACTGGCTCTCATACCAGTTTGTGGCCTGTATGTTGGGTGGGAAACACCTGGAGAGTGTTACTGTGACACTGCTGAAAGGACACCAAAATGTATGGGCTTTGCAATGAGACAGAACCAAAAAGCATTTGCTTTGTTCCCCCCTTCTGCTTACTAAATGGGAGAGAGAAAAAAGAATGTTCCATTCACAATTATAGAGAATAGTCAAATCATTGGATTTTTCCTTCTTTGTGTTTGCTGTTCATTTTCTAAAACCATTAAGGTTTGTCACATTTGTAATGACAGTTCCACTTATTTGGTTGTAAGCTGCATCCTTGTACAGACGGATAGTTTGCATATGCCAAGAAAACATTCCTTAAGTACGCACATCACTAACATGTCAAAAGCTTTTCCTTTTTATGCTTATGATCAGGCCAAAAATCAGTTGTCAGTAACAACCATCGTAGAGGTGGTATCTGAATATTGTGGTTTGATATGTCACTGGTTGTAAGGACCTTTGAGTATAGCCTTGTAGATCAATATCAGATTGTTTCCAGCATTTGATTTTTCTGCAAAATTAAAAGACATGTTCACAACTGTACTTCCACTATCAAGGTTCTGATTACTAGACAGACTATAATCCTGTTTTTCTTCCGTATCCTCTGATGTGAGCATATTAACTTTTTTTTAATTCTTGTACATATGTAAATTACACCTTGCTCTGTAGTACTTTCACCTGCACTATTTCGTAATGTACATTTCTGTCTATGTTTATTCAGCTCTTTAAAAATATGTCTGATTAAAGATAATTTTTACCATCGTAAATATGATGCTTTAGTTATTTTTTGTAGAAGAAAATTGGAACCAGTACAACCTCTGGTTTCACAAATGTAGCAATTCAGAATGGGCTTATTACTTGTATTGGGCCCTGCACACAGCATTGGGATCCACAGAAAAATACTCTACCTTGCATTTGTTCTAAAAAGTAGATTGCCTCTAATGCTACTGTTTTCCACAAATCTCCATGCACAAAACTGTACCCCCGTGTTGTGAGGAGCTCACTTTGGTTTTATGCCATACTCTAGTTCATAATTTGTGAAACTGAAGTTGGCTTTTCAGTCATGTGACAGGTATGTAATGATGCTTTCCAGTGCTCTTTGTGAAATTGATTTTAGTTTTTTTCCTTTTTTTTTTTTCCCCGTTTTAAGGAAATTTGTTTTGAGGAAAACCACGCTGCACAAACTCACTGCTTCTGCTTTCTTTTGTCTTTCCCCTTCTCCTTTTTCCAGACCAGGATGAGAGAGCAGCGGAGCTCAGCAGGGAGCAGAATGAGAAGACCATTCGCAGCACGCAGACAGCTCTCCGCAATTTCCGAGAGTTCCTCATCTCCAAATACCCCTCTGAGACCCGGGAGATCTATGTCATCCCCTGCAAAGAGCTTGATGCCTACCTTGCTTCCTTCTTCGTGGATGCCAGACAAAAGGATGGGTCTGAATACGAGCCAAACAGTCTGGCCAACTATCAGTGTGGGCTGGAGCGGTATCTCAAAGAACATAGGTATGGATACAGTATTACGAGGGATAAGGAGTTCAAGAGGTCCCAGGAGGCTCTAAAGCAAAAGCAGATAGAGTTGAGGTGTAAAGGAAAAGGAAATAAGCCACACAAATCCATGAAGCTTACCTTTGCTGACGAGCTTATCCTGCGCAAAAGAGGCTTATTGAGCCGGTACAATCCCGAGGGGCTGCTGAAACTTGTCTGGCTAAAACACCACAACTGCACAGGTTTCCATGGGTCCACCCTCAAATGGGGAGACATCCGGCTGCGGGTGACAGAGACCGGGTTGGAGTACCTGGAGTGGATGGGGCCAGACAACGGAGATGTCAACGCCAAGAGCAAGAGAGGCGGGACAGACTCCCGGGTGTATGCCACCCAGCACTCCCCACAGACCTGCCCTGTGCAAGACTACAAGGAGTACGCCCAGAGGCGGCCTCCAGCCATGCGCTACGAGGACGCGCCTTTTTACCTGTCCATTAAACCCGTTGTCAACCTGGCTGCGCTTCACTGGTACAATTGCCAAGCCCTGGGGAAAAACAAGCTTGCCAAGATGGTAAAGACGATGTGCGAGAAAGGCAACATCCCTGGCAGGAAGACCAACTTCAGCGTTTACCAGAGCTGTAGCACCCTCTCAGAAGCGCAGAGCAACCAGCTGGTGCTGATCTGCAATAACTTGAGCCAGCAGGCTGCCCAGTCCATGGCGAGCCACTCCAATACTGGCAACTTCATAGTGTCGGCATCCTATGACTCTTCCTCCGACACGGCTTGAAAGAGGGGTATCACCTGAACACTTTTTTCTTTTCCTTATTGTTTCAAGCATTGAATTTGTGCCCAGTAATACACACCAACTGTGATTGTACACTATTCCCCCATAGCCCTCTCTCCAGTGTTAATTCACTTTATAAAAATATATAAATATATAATATATTTTTCTTTTTACAAATAAGTCAATAGAAATAGTTTAGTACTACTAACATAGTATTTATAGTGTTAATACAAAAAATGAAAGGTACTTATGGGTTATAATATAAATGCAGATTTTAAAAGGACAAAAATGGTTCTCAGGCAACACAAGATAGACTGGAAATACCGTTTTTAACATGCACACATCAGTGAGTGTAAACCCCCAGGGCAGCTTACGTAGCAATTCTAGTTTAAAGCATTTTTCAACTTCTTATTTTAACATGGCCTCCCAGAGTGGAGGAGACATGGCTGCTGCTTCTTACCTGCTGGCTAATTCTTGATCAGCAAGACCAAGAAATAAGAGATACATCAATGTAAGTTCATGAAACCATTTACAACAGTTTTTGTCTGTATTTTTATTTTGTTTCTGAGGCTCATTTGTGCCAGATGGGAAAAAAATCCTGAAGTCAGCTAAAGGCTATTTTTAACTTTTGTTTTTGTTGATGATATTCTGTGATCACAATGTTGCTGGTCTTTAGACTAAAAAGTATTATTTTCAACAATATGCAAATGTATAATGGCAAAACCACTGCCATACACATAATTTTAACTGTTTAAGCACGGGTTGTTAGCATTTTGTCACTGTGTATACTTAAGTAAAATCTACTGACTTAGAGCCACTCGTCCAGTATTCTGGGGAATGCAACAGAAAAATCCACAATCTTATCCCAAACTGTACAGAAAAAATGCATCAAATATGTCTTAAGCCATCATTTGAAGTCCACAAAAAATAGCGTAGAGAATGTAACAGTAATTTCATATTTACTACAGAAAATGGAAAAGCTGTGTGGTTTTAAGTGCTAGAAAACAAATTGAAGTCAGCTACACATAATCTATTTCCATTGCAGACAATGGAAAATATGCATGTGAATCTGAAGGCAGAATTTGGTCCTTAAAGCCTTGAAATAATGAGTGCTACTGTTCCAACATTTGACTTTGCAAGGTAATTGTCCTTCTCTAAGTATGGGGAAAACACTAACAAATTCAGTATTTCAATGAATGATTATAATTCTTGACCTTTAAAATGATGTACAGTACTTCTCAAGTAATTCAGCTTAGTTATGTTCCACTAAGATATCCTAGGGCTGTGATGAGGCTTTAGGCAAGTCCTCTGGGGTGATCTAATGCCCACTGAAGTCAATGAAAGAGTCAACTCAGCTGGCTTCCCATGGGTGTTGGATCAAACTGTTACTGAGGGGCTTTTTTGTCTTTTGTTTTGTTTTGTTGTTGTTGTTGTGTTTCTTTATGCTTGTTTGTCTTTATTCCTTCACATTCCTGCATATTCTTCATATTCTTTAACTCTGCCAACTGTGCAGTGACTTTACTCATCACTAATTCCAAAGAAAGGGTGAAACAAAGGTAGCAGACAGAAATAGAAATAACCTGCCTGGCACCATTTAAAACCCATTTTCTGTGGTGCTAGGATGACATGTTCCTGTGTGCGAGGGAGGTGGCGGAATGCCTGCATCTCACTTAGGCCTTATTGAAGGTCTGTTTTGGGGATGGGGTAGGTAGTAGATGTGCCACTGGAAGGTCCAAGAGCAGAGACTTCCACTATAATAAGCGTCTCTCCTCCCATGAAGCTTCCTGCAGGGGACACAGACTGGCTCTGATCTCTCTGTGCTCCGCACATAGCAAGGCTGCGACAAAGTCTGTGTGTCCTCTGTGCAGGCTGTCCCACGGTCTTGCATGCCATGTTGGTGTAGACACCACATTGGCAACCTCTGAGTTACTGGCTGCTGTCTCTCAGGGCTGTAGGGTAGATAGAGGATTGGGGGGCACAGGCGGTCATTCATACTGTGCTTTTGTGACTTGGTTTTGGGGCTTGAGCCCAAATCATGATGCTACTGAAGTGAGTGCAAGCTGTGCCCATGACTTGCAGTGCCATGGCAAATCTGACCTGTAGGTGAAGGAGAGGGAAGCACAAAAAGACTTGGGGTGCAGACAGTAAGACAGCCTCCTGATGAGGGCACCCATCTGATTGTTGTTAGTACAGCCTTGCCTTTTCACAGCAGCACTTTTAATGTGTTACAGCTAAAAATAGTTTTGGAAGGCTGGTGCTGCTCTCTGTGTGATGTCTTTGCTGTTTCCCACTGAGGACTCGCACAGCTGCTCTTAGTATGTGCTGGACTGCAGGAGGTCCCATGCTGAGGAGCTCCCTGGGTTGCCAGGTGAGAGCTCAACCATGGAACCAGCCTCTAGGAAAGTCTTTGCTCTCTGTTTCTCCCCCATTAGCACTCATCTCAGCACTTCCCCGTGGCAGCTACTGCAGGATCTGACCTGCTTCCCCACCTTGCCGTTCTTGTGCTGCAACAACACCAAGCTGGGTATCAGCTGGCCTTTGTGGGGCAGCAGCTCTCAACTTCCCACCTCTCCTCCCCTGCCCAATCGCCCCCCTTTCCTGGGAAGAGCTGCCCTGAGCTTGTAGGGGAAAGAAGTCACCCCACAGTGTGGCTGTCTTGTGTCTCTCCTCAAGCCCCACAAGGCAGGAAACCAGACTATATAACCAAATTGCTTCTCACACAATTATTGGGCTCAGAGCTTGGCAGTGGTTCACATCTTCTGCAGGTATCCTTAGGCATGTTACTTCAGAGTGGACTATTTTGTCTGGGCTATGTAGTGAGGTAATTCCACAATCATTCTTGTCTCCAGGGAGGCAGATCACTGGCTGCGGATGTGCTGTGCTGTAAGCAGGTCTCTGAAGTGCTGCTTCGCATCGCTGCTGCAATTCAGCCCCAACACAGACCTTGGTTCCATCAGCAGGAGCCAAAAATGCTCAGAGTAACCCAGAAGAAGAAAGATGGGCACTCGTGGGTTTTGAGCTGGGAGGTCATAAAAAGACTTTCCCGTGACTTCTTGACTCCACATACTGTGAGTTGTTGTTTACCACAGTATTAGGATGGTTTCTGCTAATGTCCAGCCCTAATGCGCTGGGTGAGGCGACGTCTCTGAAACCTTGGCTTAGCAGGGCACATCAGCAACTTTTGCTTGTCTGGTGGGGGATAAGCTGCGGAGTATGTGTACTTATTGTGATAGCCTCAATATTATAGGGGGGGGGTTTGTTCTGCTTTGCAACATCTCTAGTAACTCCAGCTTCCAGTTGGTGCTGATGGCAGATTGCCTGGCAAATTCTGATGGGGCAGCCCCAAATAGACTACTTGTTGAAGTAGTTAAACGCATAGGCCAGAATATGATACCCAAGTAGTATCATACTCCAAAAATAAATTTATTAGCTTTGAAGGGCATTTAGCGCAACATATTACCCAGTCTTCATTTGTGGACAGTTACAAGGAATTGAGTGACCACAGCTTAATGAATTACTATTTGTAGTAAGGTCCTGGGAGGGTTATTAACCCACTGGGAGGGAGAGTTCTGACTTAAACCACTCTCATGGTTTTGTCTCATGCTGGAGGGAGAGTAGATGTCCCAGTCACTGCAGCTCAGCTGACAGGTCACAACTCAGTTGCTTGTAATTGTCTCCCAGTTCTCCGACTGAGGGTGGCAAACTTCCTCCACCAGCAAGTTGCAAGCTTGCCATGATGGTGTGCAGCTTCCCTGGTGCTAAGACATGGTCCATGTGGCCAAGGGGCTGGTGCAGCCGACTCTTCCAAGCCTTCCTCTCTGCCTAAGCAAAGGATTGGGATCTCCTACCATTGCTTTTGACACCAATTACCTTTTAACATGAAATGGGAAGGGCAGCTTGCAGAACACCGCGCTGCTCCCATCCAGCACAGCTTGCAAGCTGGTGTCTGGGTGGGGTTGCTTACAATGAACACGCAGGAGGCTGGCTGTGCTCCTGACTACATTACACTCAAATGTAAAAGCTGAGCTTTTGCCCTACAGTACAGGCTATGATTTCTGTAAGATGGGGGTAGCTGGCTCCAAAATGGAGCTCACTTTTCTCCTTTCTTTTTCCCTTCCTTTTCTCCTGCCACGCACCTTTCTTTGATCTGGTGTTAGACCTCTTCAGTGAGTCATTTCAACTGACTTGCCCAGTGGAAAATGTAGCAGAAAAAGGGGGAAGTCAGATAATTTTCTGCCAGATTACTGAGTTGCATCTGCTCACAAATCGACGTGCAGAGCCGTGGGGGAGACCGAGGAGGGTGCTCCCCTGCCAGTATCACAGGGTCGTTAGCCTGGCTTAGCTACTGCAGCCTTGGAAACCCATCAAAAGGGTAATGCAGACTGAGCCCCTTCTGAATCATTTGCAGACATATTGGTTGCCTTCAGAACCATCTACCAGCTTTTGGGAGATTTGCTCAGTGCTACCAAGAGCAAAATCTGGTCTTGAACTTAAGACAGAGGCGGAGTGCCAAAGCACAGGCCTGCACACAGTGCGAAGGAGTCTGCACCAATGTTAGCGCAGGCTTTCCCACGTGGCCTTCTCACGACACCAAACCAAGAGTCAGACATGGGGATTATACATGGATGTCACTGGACCGATCTGGATGCAGCTGTGCACAATACGTGCACTCAGATCTGTTCATGTGATTGCACATTTACCTGGGCAGAGCTGTGGGCACTTGGACAGCTTAAGCTCTGTTTTATTAGTCACTCGTGCATGTATTTGTGATATTGTGGGTTTGCACAATGTACATGTATTCATGCAGGTAGTTGGAACTAAAGTCTTTGATATCTAGGTGTTGCAAACTGCCTGTTTAATTTTCAAATATGTATTTATGCAACAAAATGTATTTTTAAGCGCAGGAGAATGAAATACTGTTGTGAACTACATTGTAGACTAAATTACAAGGGACATCAAAAATGACAGCACATACCTTGTTCATTTGCAATAATTCTGTGATAGCAGCATCCAGGCTATTGACATATAGGACAATCTAACAATGGAAACTGTGTCCCCATTGCACATTCTCCTTCATGAAGAATATCAACGCTTTCGAGCTACTTTGTGGTTTTGTTTTTAGAAGCTGCTGTGCACTGGTATTCAGTCTACAGCGTAGTTGCCCTCTTAGAAAGCTGTGTAGAGAATGAGGTGCAAGCAACATATTGTATTGCTGTGCATGCTTGTCTCAGATGTTTGTGACCGGATCTTGTTCTGCTGTTTGCACAAGCGATGTGGGGTGGGAAGATGGGGATCAGCAAGAGCAGGTGTTGTGTCACCCTAGACCCTGGGCTGCCCTAAGGGCTGAAACAGCCTTAAAGGAAACTGAGATTCCTGTTGCACTAGGTTTCCTCCCTGTCCAGCTTGTATTTACCCTTTGTTGTCACCATGTCTGAGTACATCCCGTAAGTGCATTGACTGACTGGGCTAGCACATGTGGTGCATGGGCTGATCATTCCTCCTGACAATAAGCTGCAAGTGACTGTGATTGACTGACTGGTCTTCCCCATCCCCAACATCCCTGCTCCTCTCACCATCCCTGATCCTCCAATATTCCCCTCTCCCGGCATCTGCACTGTGGGGCAAGGGGACCACTTTGTGCAGGGCGGCTCCTGGCTGAGAGCTCCCTCCCTGCCTATCAAGTGACCTTGTGCTTTGGGGATATCATGCTCAGGGCGGACCGCCTCGCGTCGGGTACGCGGGCTTTGTGGGATACTGGACGCGAGCGCTCTGGAGGCTCGCATCTCTAGTGCTGAAGCACTCTCCCTCTGTCTTGTCTTCTGCTTTTTGTGAGAGAGCTTTCAAATCATGAAATGAGAAGAAATTCACACCTGTGTAGAGGACCAGGCCCACATCTGTGCGCTGTTTGGCCTTCCACTGACATCCTTGAAATAGGACTGAGACAACTGGTCTTCAACAATACGTAACTCTTGGGCTCGCTCCATCATGGAAATCAGTTCATCTCACATGGTGTGGGCAACAGGGCATCGGAACCCCCCTGACACCCTGAAGTCCCAGAGGCAGGGCAAATGTGTGGGAAGGAAGAGAGCTTACAGGACACACAAATGTGGTTTGATTTGCCCGAAATGAGCCAATTCATACCCCTGGGTTAGGGTAGAGGACTCAGCTGTTCGCTATGAAATGTGGTGAGAATTGGTGGTGGGAAGCGGGTTGGCACTTCTTAATGAGGGTTCTTTGCTAAATGTCAGTGTGAAGAGATGGCTGCTTTGCCTAAGGTGAGTTGCTGCTGTCCTTGTTCTTAAGAGAGAGGATGTATTTTCTTTTCTTCTGTGCTTTCATGTGTGTGCTGAATCTGCACTCTCAGTGCTGAGGAGGAGTGTGGAGAGAAGGCAGTCCAGCATAAAGTGTGGCTATATTCCTAGCTGAAAAACTTGGAACTGTGCTTTCTGGTGGTGGTCCTCATGTGCTGAGCATGCCCTGGTGGTCAGGGACAGTATGGCATCAGCTGGTGTCTCCCGGCACATCTGTTGGCTCTGTACAAGAGCCAGCATGGTTGTGGCTTCACCACTCTCCCGAGAGCCTGTGGGCAGCTTGTTGAGGACACCCCCATCAGCCAGCTGTCTGTGAGCCAAGAAGGGGCAAGGCCCTAAGCACAATGAAATGATGGTGCTTTCCCCATGGACAGCGCGTGACAGACATGTGAGGCTGCTCTGTATCTCCTCAAGGCTTCTGGAAAACTAAGGGCCACCAGGGACATCACTGCTCCACCTCTCTTGCAGCCGGCGATGGAGTTGCCCTTCTGAGGACAAGTCAAATTTCTTGGAGCCCCCAGGGAGTCGCATGGTTGCATTACTACCAGCTTCACGGCAAACCAGGTGCCAGCCTGCTCACCCCACTGTGCTCTCTCTGGCTGAGGCTCTGCAAAGCTCTGCTGAAGATGTCCTCCAGCACCTCCACCCGTCCTGAAAGCAGCAGAGGGGCATTTACAGTGGCAAAATGCTGGAAAGCTAGGAAGCCCCACAGCTTAGAGACACCTGTGAGCTTGTTGAAAAATTTGACACTAACCGTTCACTGGAACATGATCAGAGCAGTGGTGATGTCTAAAGCTTTAATTCCGAACCTGATGGGGAGAAAATTGTTTTGGCATTGCTCATTACATGAACTGGTGGGTTTTAACGTAAGTCTCTAGAGTCTCTGTCTCAAGCGAGGAATTTTTTTTCCTGTGTTTTCTCACTGAATTGGTTAACATCAGTTGGTAATGCACACAAAATTCTATTTGTTTTATTACACAAATGCCATTAAATGAACTGTCTGTGCACTGGAAATGGATTTACTCTTTCAAAGGGATTAGGATGCTTTTGCCTAATCTGTCACTCTTGTGCTCAGCATTCACCACACAGCAGTCATTAGTATCGGAAAAAACAGTACCTTTTCAGATTTAAATTTCATCTTTTGTAATTGATAGAAGAGTCATTCACAGTGTTTAAGACACTAGTGAGGTAGGTGCTATCGTGTAAATCCAGTGGGAAAGGCTTTCAGTGGGAATGAGGTGTTCAGCTCTTTCACAGTGTTTCTGGAATCTGCCTTTGCCTTTTTTGGTTACTACTGTTTTATACAGTCTGTAAGCGTCAAGAAATAACAAAACAGCCAAGTGAGGGGAAAAGAATCAAGAAAATGCAAAATGTTTTGGACAAAAATAATGTATTATTCTTACACTAGAAAACTGAACTCTTAAAATGAATTTTACTGATACTATCTTTACCACTTCAGCTGTTATTTTTGTGAACAAAGGCGATTCTTTAACATTACTCATGCCTAGAATTTGATCTGCTTTCTGAAGGCTGTAATCTTGCTGAGACTGTCCTCCTCACCATTACAGCATGTTCTCAGCTCGCCTAAATCACGTGTAGCCTTAAGTAGTCCCTGATCTGCCCCACGTTGCTCCTTCCCTTCTACTATCATGCATTTAATAAACTTGCTATATGTCAGATTTCCAGCCTGAAAACAAGACAATGCAGGAGACACACTTCAGCCTCTGCGTCTTCAGCAGTGGATGCAACGTGTAGATCCAGCAGGCAAGGCGACAGGAACTGGCTTTGAACTGATTTTGGTAACTTTTGTGTAGGAAGACAAATTTCCTGGTGACTCTGAGGCTGAAGGTGCACTGCATGATGACTGCAGGGTAAATCGCTCTGTGGAGGCCTTTGTTTTCTGCGTGGTGCTTATGGTTCAGAGCTTGCAAGCTTTGCGGTAGCTTTCTCTGTGAGCAGCTTGCAAGACTGGGTTCGTCTGCACAAGGCTGGGTGCATGGGTGTGAAACGCAAGTGCAGAAATATCCGGAGCGTTCAGGGATGTGCAGATGAAACGTGACATGAAACGTCTTAATGTCTGAAGGCTGTCAGGGGAAGAAATGTCGAGAACCCGATTTTGTTCCCGTTTGTGGCAGTGCCTGCAAGGCCAGTGCTGCTGCTGCTGGAGGGGGTTTGGTGCCCATTCTGCAGAGCGCTGTGAGAAATGCATGCCCCTGCCGCCTGCTTCCACCTAGTGGGGGCTGTTAATTGCACTTCACTGTGAGCGCGGGACTAGCCCCACTGGAACAAATGGGTCTGAAGTATGCAGGAAAGAAAGGGCATCACTTGGCCATAGGTGCGTTGTCAGTGTTTGTTTTTGTCCGCGTGACCCATCTGTCTCAGGGTCATCTTGAGACCTCTCAGGGTAGACCAAATTATTCAAGATTGGAAGAAGAAGAAATGGCAGAATATCAAAGTGATGAAGATAGCGGAAAGACAGTGGGAAAGCCTGGCAAACACAATGGGAGTTTTTGTCTTTTTTTCTGAAGAAGGCAAGCATAATCCTTATCCTTTAATATCCTACTTTTTTTACACTGGAATTAGAAAATCTTTTCCATTTGTTTTAATTATCTGCTGGCTTTAACTCTGCCTTTGAAAAGCAGTTTTGCTATGACAACCCTTGGTCTCCTGGTGAGCAGTGCTAGGGAGAAACAGCTAAAGTAAGGCTTTTATCTTTCCCTGCATGCAATGTTTAATCTTTCTAATCTTTTAATGTGAATGTGTTTTCTCCCATTTTGTAAATTGACAAGATTAGCACTGTTTCTCCCAAAACAGCAGTTGAAAAACATATTTTGTTTAAATGTAACCAAATTTCCACCTAACAATAAGAATTCTTCTAAGTGACCAATTCATTCTCAGCATTAAACCTCTCTCTAAGGCTAACTTCCACTCACTGACTTTAATGACAACTCGACTTTTTTAAGAACAGTTCGTAAAAAAAAAAAAAAAAAAAGTAGGTTTTGTTAATTCCTTTGTTTTGTTTTATAAGAAAAAGATTCACTGTCTTGCCAAATAATAATAATATGTCTATGCATCATGTAATTCAGTGATGTTGCTGTTGAAATTTTGCATGTTTTCTAGATGTTCTGACATTTGTGCGTTTATGTGGTATTTGTAAAAATGCTAACCATTGCTGCTATAATCACGTTGTAGGTAACTGAAAACTATACTATGAAGCTGTGCCAGCAGGGTTTTTTTGTGTGTATCGTGGTAAAACTCTGTGTTCTGCTGTTCATTTCCTGTTTTAAGCCAGTATTTAGTGCCTTCTGTAGAAGGAATCAATATGTTGTGGTAGACGGGAGGTGCCAAACTTCTAATATCTTGTTCTGCACAGATGATCACTTACCAGCTTGAAGTTTAAAAAAAATAAGTAAAAAGAAAAAAAAAAACTTGAATTCTCCATCTTTCTTTAAAGTGTCTTCTCATTAATTTTCATTTGGAAAAAAGCCTCTTTAACAGAGCTGAAAAGAAGCCATCTTCCCCAGCTCTACCTCCTACAGCAGCAGTCTGCCAACTGTGAATGTGAGGGGTATGCGGGAATGCATAGTACCCAAATGTTCCTGTTGGGAATGGATCCAGTGATTAGCCAAGCCTGTTCAAGTCACAGTGGAGCATGCTAAAATGCCGTTTAATGAAAGCAATCCTCTGATTACCATAAGAAACTGTTAGCTCTCATAACAGTTGTGAGCCTGCTCTTGTAAACAAGTGTCAGCCTGGTCAAGTGGTGGATTCCAGGCCCTGTTCCGCCTCCGCTGAAGCCACACATTGCTGCCAAATGAGACTTGGATGAAATTCAAGCCTAAGATTTTTGGTCTCATATTTTCCAACTGCTTTCATGGCAGACAAGCTCTGTTTATCAAAATTCTGATGTTGCATTTTCAGTTCCTTTTCCACCCTCTGCTTAGAATCTGGCAGTATAACAAATATGCACACACATATGCATTCATTTTGATTTTTAGAAGACTTTGACAGGCTGAAACCTTACCATACTGTAATCATACAACAGAAACAGATAATGCAAGATGTTCATCTGTCTAGTGCATTTCCCACCAGGCATGGTCAACTGTACCTAGGGTGGTCTTTAAAATAGTATTTTGTATGGAAAAAAGAAAAGACTAACCATTGGGTTTCCATCTCTACCGAGAGATGAAAGCCTGTTACACGTCTTGAAAAGGCTTTTCAGATCAGAATACCAAGCTGCCAGAAAAACTGCGCGATTGAGAAAACTAGAGTGCATTGAACTCATCCTTACACGTACTGGTCTAAAGCCCTCTCTGTTCCCTAGCAAGACAATTTACAGCCCCTGTGGTGTAAAATACTTCCAAAAAAGGAGTTTATGCCAAAATTTTCAGTGTAGCTGCTCCTTTTTGTGATACCCAGGACATTTACAAAAACCAATATTAAAGGATGCAGCCCAGAACATGCTGAAAATAGCCCCATGTAGTAAGTCGCAAGCCAGTCCCCCACAAATTGATGAATCTGAAAACCCCAGCTGAAGATCTAAACCTTCTGCAACTGATTAGGATGCTTAGAAGCCTTTTGCAGCACCTCAGTTCCCATCTCTTGGAGGGAATAGGGCTCTTTTCAGAAATGTTTGTCCCTTTTATTGTCCTTTAAAAACTGGTAGCTTCTTTGAGTTCCTTCTGCCAGATTAGAAGCCAGCCAAGACCGGTTGCAATGCGTTTCTCCATCGTTTTGCTTGTCTAGTAGCCATGTACACATGAGTGCGTATTTCCACTAAAATGCGTGAAGAGTTTCGGAGTTTTGACTCCGCAGAACTTCGGCCTATGTGGCCCTAATATTAAATAGGCAAGGCAGCGCTACACAGTCTTGTTTTCTGCATTTCTTATTTTTTCTTATTTTTTTTCTTATTTCCTGCACTTACAGCTAGACCTGAGTCTCCTCGGTCCCAGCAATTGCACTAATTGTCTTACCAATTCGTCTTCCTAGCTTCTTCCATGTGTTGGCCCAACTTGCAAAAAGAAAAAGCATCAGATTCCTGCAGCACAGCAGCTGTTTTTTTTCCCCATCTTCTTCTCTTCTATTGTGAAGCTAGATATATCTGCATTATCTTCAGCTTAGATTTGAATGGGGAAAGTGATCAATATCCTTTATGTAGCACTTTGCACGCTGGAAATGCAGTTATGGTTCTAGCGGTGCAGACCTGGCATGAGGGTTTAGCCTGCTGGCTGTGACGTTTCAGAGTCTCTAGTGGCATTTGTTTGCTTTTCACCATAGTTCACCCATTTCAGGATGCAAACTAGCTGATACTAGTGGTGTGCTGGTTTAGATACCACCTTCCAATCACTTTGATGCTGTCAGTGTGCATGTTGTCACTCCTGTAATTGCTCTTGTAATTGCATTGTGTCTAAGGTACATTACATTGCAGGACAAGCTTTATTTTTATTTTATTTTTTTTTTAGAAAAAAAATATAGCTTAGGCTGCTGAAAGAAGGAATTATCCATCCAAATCCCAGTGGAATTTGGGGACCTAGGTTTGATTTTTTTTTTAAGACCCCTTTGCAAGCCCCAGCTGTAATCAGCTATTTAAGGCAGAGATCTTAGCATGAGCAGTGCTACGTGTTGTCCACTCAAAATGCAGATTTCTGTACACAGGGCACCTTCTTACACAGATCTCTTGCCCCTGCGTTTGGGAGATTATGGATACAAAGGTTTATTAGTGAGAAGTAATATTTTGATGCATTTTAATGCATTAAGCTGTGCAAATCTAGAATATCTGAGGGGAAGAGAGAGATTGGACTGTATTGTTTTCTGAAAACATGAGTAAAATTGTCAGCCACAATTTTTCAGAGCTACCTGTTCAACCCTGTTGTCCTCAAATTACCTTCTTCTGGAGTTGCACAGCAAGCTGAGGAGAACAAGCAAAAAGGCTTTGCTGCTGTAAGTGAGGAAAGATTTCATAACCTACTTTGAGCCCCAAATCCCCAACTGGCCTTCCAGGGCTGATATCTTCTTACTCATTAGCTGGATTTAGTTTAGACCCATGTGGATACCATGTGGATATTGCTATTTCTGCAGCGTACTTTGAAGAAGCAAACTTCATACAGGGTAAGGTCCTTCACAGGTGAAGACCAATACGGTCAACAAAGTCGTCTATCACTTGTGCTAGTTGAGAACTGGTTTTTTTGTTGTGTTTTTTTCTTTTCCTACTGCAAGACACTCCACTCTAATTGGGATGGAGTAAACAAATGTAGAGTTTGAGTACAAAAATGCCCTCAATAAGAAGAAAGTAAAACCAAGAGGTTTTTTTTTTTTTTAATGGTGTCTAAGTTTCATCCCTTGCTCAGTTGTCAGATGATTAGGCTTTTGAAAAGAATGGATTCAGTTGTGTGCTAATTGGAGTATGACATTCACTTTTACTGATCTGCAGATTCCAGAGGTGTTCTGATCTTTATTGCACTTCAGTTCCATTTTTATTTCCTTATGATAATCTCTCAGAAGTCTGGTTCTGCTGCGTTGGAGATTGATTTCACTGTTCAATGTTTGCTACTATTGGCATGTGACTTTTTATTTTCGGTTTTTAAAATTTGTATTGGTACAGCCTTAAACTTACTTACAGAATTAAAGATCATTTAAAAAATAATGAAGATAGTCATTGATGTCTGTGATAAGTGCATGCTTTTTTCACAGTATTTTGTCTGTAATTAGGTGTAGCAATGAAGTCTCACGTATCTAATAAACTGTTTTCTGCAAAGTTGACTGCTTTCTTTAATCAAGTGAAAACACTTGGCATTTCAAAGCATGTTGTATGTGCTTTTCTTGCACATCTTGCTCTCATGCTTTTCAAGTATGAGTATCAGCATAGCTGGGAAGTTCCCATGGACCTGTGATGCATTTCGATTAGCAAAGTGCAAGCAGGCTCACCAAGAAATAGTTGCTGTCATATCCTCATTAACTTCTGGGGTTGTGTTTCAGGAAAACATTTGAACAATTGCTAAAATCCCTACACAGGAATGTACTTACAAGCAAGCTTGATTTGAACCATGTGCTCATTTAATCTCACTTCAGTAGGACTGAAAGCCAATGTCCTGAGAGCCTTTTTGGATTAAAAACATTTTCCTGAACCTGATCTGGTTACCTCAATTCCAAGGCACAGTTTGGCTTGAAATTACTTATTTTGCACTTAGAATTTCAGCAGTAAGGTCTGCTCTCCACATAGTTTTGTTTTAATATTAATCTAGAATAAAATTAAATGTGCATCCAAATATACACACCTTTTAAGACAGTTGCTTGTCAGGTCTGAAGTTCCTGTGTGAAAGAAGTTAAAGGAAAAATCAAGAAATTAAAGGACCAGAAAACTGGAGTTAATAAAGCCCCTATAGTGTGAAAGAGAAACATCCCAAGTGGAGAAATCCCTTGTAGGTGCCAATGAAATTCCACTGAGCTGCGGTTCACAGGATGACAACTCTGTTGGAGAAGGTCAGAATGTCTCAGGTTCTGCCAAATGAACATGAGAAAAAGGAAAAAGGCAAATCCCTGAGGGAGCCGCCACCTAGGGAACAGCAACGCATTTGTGTTGGTGTTAGGGCATCAGTGCAGGACAGTAAAAGCCAAGTGACTCTGGGTGAGGAACATGATTTTCACCAGGTGTTCTAGGACTGCATTTCCATCACCTGGCAAATTCTGCTAAATAAATCTCCGTCTTGCTGCTTGGTGCTGGTGGTGGGACTGTGTGTCAATTGCTCGGCACAACAGCATGTAAGAGGCATCCTGCCAGAGGTCCTGCTGTGGTTCCAGTCAGGAGTGGAAAGGAAAAACAGAGGCCTTTGGATGAAGAGACAGAGAAATGAGGTATGGACAGGGGCTACGAGGTGCTTTCACTGTCTGTTGCAAATGCACAGTAAATCTGTTGGATTAAACTTTACCGCTTGAATCAAGCTGTCTTCACGAAGGTTGAAGGTAATGTGCTCTCCTTTGGTATAAAAGTGAGTATGCGGGTGGTGGTTAATGGTTAATGATGTGGTTAATGCAGGTTCGGCTAAGCAAACTGGTAAAGTTTGGTACCTCAGCTGCTTTCACTTTTCCCTTTGTTACACTGATTTATCCCAGATTGCCACTTTAAGAACTGCTGTGCTTCCACAGCCTGTGGGATGGCTGCCTGGCCTCTCCTCTTGCACCCAAGGATAACCAACAGCAGCATGCCCACCTTGTGTGCAGGGTTCAGGCCTTCTGGGCAGCTGGGCAAACAGCATGAGGAGTTTGGCTGCTCCAATCTGGAGTGCTTCCCTGGTGTGGTCTCACAACTGCGATGAAGTCTCCTGGTTGCAGCTGAATATATCTGTGCTCGAGACACTGCTTAAGAATATCATAACTGCAACGGTTGCGGAAGTGGCTTGAGGACATTGTGGCCTGTTTCCTCTTCAGGTAGGCTTGGAGGTGGCAAAGTGGGGTCTACAACTTGCTAGTGGTTTACTTTGTAATATACACCAAAGACAAATGGAAATTGGCTGCTATCCATAGAAAGATCCACAAGATTTCTTTTTAGGATGGCCCGATGGCTTACTGTGTTACAACCTTCACTATCAACAGCATTGATTAGCTCTGAAAGAGAATAATGAGAATGATTAAAAAAAAAAAAAGATGGCCACGTGTAAGAAGATACGGCTGTTTGTCTATGGACACTTAGTTCTAAGGGCCAAATTCCTATGGGTACCCAGGAGAGAATGCACACACAAGACTGGCAGCATAGGAGACACGCTTATTGTTTCTCCTCTGGAAGCTGTGGTGAAAGGATAGCTGGAAGAGCTTGAAGACAAAATCCTGCATGTAGCATGATTATCCACCACAGAGTTCCTCATGTACTTGCGAGTACAATGTTTTAGTATTCTTGTCCCCAAGAAAAATGGCAGACAGGACTGGAGGAAAAACCTGCATTGAATGTGCACCCAGGGCAAGGCAGGCAGAAGCACTGTGTGTTGAGGAGATAGGATGCTGCTAGCCATGGAGCTGTTAGCCCCGTAATACAATATGATGCCATTCATCTGCATTTGGAAGGAGATTTCTGTGTGTGGACCTTGGTGAGGGACACTCAGAAACGTTCTTGGAGGCTGAGGGTGGCCAGATGTTCTCGTGTGCAGGGGGTTGCCCAAGGAAACTGTTGAGCAGACAAGCATTGCCCATCCTACAAAACCAGACAGCTAAGCTGTATCCTCTGCAATGCATCTGCTATGGCGGTTGCCTTTCCACATCATCTGTGTCCTTCAGCCTCCTGGGTCTGGACCCCCTTCTGGAAGAGGAACTGCTTACATGGTTGTAAAATGTGGTCATCAAACTGCTTAGCAGACCAGAAATCAGTCAGCCCACGATGGGGCTGTGTCAGACCTCTGGTGCCTGAGAGAGAGCAGGGAGCACAGGAGCATCTCCCTGCTCACCTTGTGAGAGCTGGGTGCCCTCTAGAAAGCATCTAAAATCCCTTCTGGCTCCTTCTGGACAGCAGTGGTATCTGCCAGGAGCCCATCTCACATGTCAGCATTGTCACAGTGTGGGCTAGCACAAAAATGAGTAGAGGCCATTTAAAGATGAGTAGAATCTGGGGATTTGGGGAACATCCAGATGTGGCAGAGATCTTTATCTTCTTTATTTATGGTGGATGGGTGGGGGGATTCGCATGTTTGCTTCCACAGAGGGAGGGTGAATACAGTCTCTCGGCTTTTCTGATGTAGTGCCACCGAGACAGCGACTGCTAATTTGCAGCATGAACAGCAACAGGCGCTGTGTGAGGAGCTGACATTGCTTTAGGGGACAAATGCAGAGATGTAGAGAAATCAGATCTGAGACCTCACTGGTTTTGGTGGCGCCTTACAAGCGTGTCTGGCAACCCTTGTCTTCTTCCCTCACCAAACAGACACACGCAGAGTACAACTCCTGGCCTCAGCACAGAGCAGAGCCTTAGATGTCTAGACATTTACCACGTGCTTTCAACTTACAGGGTCTGGCGCAGGGCACCTACAATCAGATAGTAGCATGGTTTGTCTCCATATATGTAGGGTGTGTGCATGTTTTGGCAAGCAAGGACTAACGTAACTGGTTTTTTTCCTGTATCATCTCAGTGACAGAAGTTTGGCAAGAGGGCTCCTGCTTGCGCAGATGGCTGTTTTGTGTGATTTTGCAGGCTTTCTGCCACGAGCGTGGCATCAGGTGAACCAAACACAAAGATGACTTTTCCAAAGGAACCATTGTTACTGAGGTGCTCATGTGCTGTGCATTTGTACATACCTACCCTGCACCCCCTGTGTCGTGGCAGGTGCTCAGCCATCCCCAGGAAAGCAGGGCTCCATCACACGTAACGGTGACTTGGGAAGACAGACACCATCACTCTGAATGTCCCCCACTTCCTTCTTCTTCCCCAGCTTTATGTGCTGAGCATGACGTCACATGGTCTGGAATAGCCCTTGGGCCAGTTGGGGTCAGCTGTCCTGGCTGTGCCCCCTCCCAGCTTCTTGTGCCCCTGGCAGAGCTGAGAGCTGAGAGGTCCTTGGCCAGTCTAAGCACTACCAAGCAACAACCAAAACATCAGGGTGTTACCAACATTCTCCTAGTACTAAATCCAAAACACAGCACTATACCAGCTACTAGGAAGAAAATTAACTCTGTCCCAGCTAAAACCAGTACACCTGAAACATTGTTTGAAAATGAGTCCTTGGGTAATCGCCAGGAAGAGGGAGGCAAAAGGCGTGTTAGAGGTGAGGTGAGGGAGCAGGACTCTTGAGGTTTAGGTGCAAGATCTCCTCTATGTTTGTTAGTTACTCATGCCATACCTACAGCGGTACTGAGTCAGGACTTGCTTGCTCTCACAGGCAGCCTGTGAGTTACGCAGATAAAAACGCAATCTTGCGGGACTTGGTCCAGAGCCTGCGAGTGCTGCTGTGATTATAACCCAGAGCACCAGTGTTTGCAAGGCCCTTCTGGAAAGGGGATGTGTGCTCCTGGCCACTTAATGCTTTTCCAAATTCTGTCTGACAGGTCCCAGTGAGGTTGTAAGGTGTAGGTGTTCTCAGTGTCTTCTGGCAGTGCACCAGCACCTCTATCAACTACTCCACAATGCGTTCAGACATCATTTAAAACTCTTAGGGCATCATCTGGCTGCTGACAGGCGATGTGGGGCAAAGAAAGAGCTTTGTGATTTGGTTTGCAGCCGCTGAAGTAGGTGATGAAGGCAGGGTGGGAATAGCCTTACCTTTAAACAGAGCCCATGCACTGGTGCGCTTGTGAACCAAGGCTGGTGCCTTTTGCAGGACTCCTCCACACTGCCTGAGAATGAATTGGATAAATTGTCTTCTCTCAGACAAAAGAAAGCAAATAACATTATTCTGATTAAAAAAAAAAGAGAGAGAGAGAGAGAAGCAAGGATGATCTATTTCCTGCAGCAGTGGAAAACTGGGCAATTCTTGTTCCAGCCTTCTGATGATAGAACACTCTTACAGATGGCAGCTGATACATGCCTGCCATCACAACGCCATCATTTTATTTCATTTTACTTTTGTTATGCTAAGACTGCTTTGCTGCAAGTATTAGAGCTGCATGCTGCTCACAGCACCCATCGCTTTCCGATCTGGCTACATGTTCAAGCCTTGAAGCAACTGATGCCAGTTTTTGTAGTTTATGAGGACAAGGTGTCTAATGGGAAGAAAAGTAAGAAGTGATACAGACTTCAGTGGGCATCACTGTGCATAAGGTATGGAACACCCCTGGATGGCCATCGGTGCGTCCTGTTCTGGTGCAGCACTTGACTCACTGTCCCAGTTCAGGACTGAAGTAGCACTAATAACAAGCTGTTACTCAGCACCACCAAGTATCAGAGCTCAGCTCAAACCAGATGCCCCAATTTTGAAAATACGGAATTTGGAGAAACCAGGAACTGTGACTTAATTTCCTAGCACGTGATAAACCTTGCCTTGGGAAGCCAGGAGCAATCTAAGTCTCTGTCTTCTGTTGTGGTTCGATAAATTGCCTGAGTGATACTGTGATTCAGGAAATGGCCACCATAATTTTCAAACTGAGGCCTGTCAGAAGTTAATTAATCCTTGTGGGATTAATGTCTGAAGTTGCGCCAGGGCAGGTTTAGGTTGGACATTGGGAAAAATTTCTTCACTGAAAGGGTTGTTGGGGTCTGGAATGGGCTGCCCAGGGAGGTGGTCGAGTCCCCATCCCTGGAGGAATTTAAAAGCCGGGCAGACGAGGTGCTTAGGGACATGGTTTAGTGGTGGGTTGGCAGGGTTAGGTTAACGGTTGGACGTGATGATCTTAAAGGTCTTTTCCAACCTAAATGATTTTATGATTAATTGCAGTATAAGAATTTAAGTGAGGCTGGTGCTGTTACATCTTCCAGGGCAACTGGTGTTGTATGCTTAGGCTCTTGATTTTAGTCAGCTCTTTCACAAAGTACTCTTGGTGCTCTCAGGAGGAGCCCTTGTGTGATCCAGCAGCCTGAGCCAGTAGCAGCTCACAAGATGGTGATTTCAGAAGCAGAATAGCATGCAATTTGTGGGGAAATGTGGTGTGTGGGGGTGAGAGTTACCAATCCATGGGCTGGGCAAACAAACATCCTGGGAAGTGCAAGGCTTTATGAAGAACTGACGTATGATTTGCTTATTGGTATGGTAGAAACCCTGCCAGAACAGTCATTGCGAGAGGGTCCTAGCAAGGCCTGAGGGCACAAGAGGGCAAACCCTTGTTCAGGAGACTGCTGGTGGCTGAACAGTTCATCATTTCCATGAGCATCCCGGCCTTTCTTTAGCAGAGCTGTCTGCCTAATAATTCACTGCACTGAGCTTGTGAAGCTGCTGCCCGGAGGAGCTTCCACCCAAGTTCATGCCACCTGGATTTGTCACGACATCTCCATTCTTCAGCACCATCCCTGGGCTAGCAGGAGAGCAAGGCAGTTGCCAGGCATCACAGGCAGTGGTCCTCAGCACAGAGGAGGATCATTGGCCATGGACAAAGTTTGTTAACATGGCTCAGTTTAGAAAAAATACTTGCAGCCTACCTTTTAGATGGAAAGAAGTCCTATTTTTGTCCACTGACTGGTTGCAGTGTACAGAAGGCAGAGAGCATCTCTTTAGTTTGTGAGACCTCTGCTCCTGGACGGGCTTGCACAGTGATGTGTGTTTTTCACATGTGCCCTCTGTGTAGCATGTTTTTTTCCAGCAATCTTTCTTGGAGCCTTCAGGAGAAGACCCTGGGCAGTCAGGGGTCTGCAGACCATGGACTGAGGACTCCTGTTACAGAAGTGTCTGGAGCACAGAGGATCAGACAACATGCTTACATTGTTAGCCTATGCGTGGTGCATCTATTCAGCTTTCCAGATGGTTTTGCTTGCAGGGGGTTCTTCAGTTTGGTTTATGCAGTTCCTTTACCTTTTATATACTATATAAACAACAAAAGTGGCAACTATAGAAACTTATTTTTAAAAATCACGTCTTTCTAGTGTGCAGAGCTACACCTCTGGGGCTGCAGTAGTGGTCAGCTGTGGCTGCAGAGTTGAAGGTTAGAAGGAGAAATCCAACATCCTCTTGACTGTACCACCTCTTCCCTTTTCCTGCCGCACCGTGGGGATCACTAGCTCAGTGCATGGATGTTCAGAACAACCTCTCACAGCTAGAGTTCACTGGGCTGCAAAATCCATTAGCTTCAGCCCTGTAAAAGGTACACTTAAAGTATAGTGGATATAGTAAAATTATAGTGGTATCATAAAAACGTATTACTCTTTCATAAAGGATATTAAGTGTCTGAACATCTATAAAAAGGTTCTCCATCAATCCTCTACTTTCAGTTCCTGCCTGTGGGGCTGATGCTCTCCTTTTAAGAAACGCACTCTGCGTGTCTTCACTTAACTCATGGTATTCATCAAGATGCACCTGCCTTTGGTCTGCTGAAGCAACAGGGCCCAATTCTGTTGTGCCTAACAGGGAGTAGAAAATGGGTGTGAGTGGAAAAATCCTTCTTGGTTAGCATTGCCTGTCCTGCTTGCACAGCTGCCCGTAGGAGTGTGACACACCAGCAGCAGAGTCAGGCTGTATAGGAATAGGGTGAGTTTTTCCCCTGCTTCTGAGTCGACTAACAAAAGAAAAACCTTTGCCTTTATTGTCCTCCCATGGTTTCTGCAGCAAGGTAAAAGATGCTATCTTCTTCCCTTTCTATTACTGGCTCCGTGTGGCAGTACAATTTAGCTCTGTGGCAACCTTGGGGTGACTTCATGTTGGTGCCCCTCCTGCTGCATCTGAGTTTTCAGCCACAAACTCATGGGAAATCATCAGGGAATTGCTGTGTTTCATCTTTCTTAAATTCCTCACATTTTATGAAAAACACCAGGTTGCTGTTAGCCAAAAATGGTAGCAGCATGTCACTGGGACAAGCTATTTTTATCCCCTTTCTTTATTTGTTTTCTAGCATATCCAACTAAGCTCAACAAGTTTCCCATCTTTAATTTTGATGATGACTTCAGGTACCTGCATATCAGTGCTGTGAACCCCAACACCACCACGGCCACCCTCTATGCTCTCAACATGTGGAGATACCGGTGCATGACCAAAGGGCTCAGAGATTACGTGGACATCACCAAGGTCAGAAAACAGCAAAATCCTGTTTTTTTTTTCAGTGGTCGAGCCAGCTTCCCTGGTCAAATGAAGTTATCACAAAGTTTGAAAAGAGATGGGATTTCGGCCTTCTTTCCTTCTTTGTGGTCTTGGGGACCTTCCAAGTTTCTCTCAGTAAAGCTGTAACCTTTTCTAATTCACACCTGTTCCCTTTACAGCTGAGCCAGTATCTTGGAAACCCAGGGTGATACTAAAGATTTCCATGTACACCACACTTGTACACAACCTTGGCCTCATGCTGCCCTGTGACAAGATTTCCCGCTGTTACCCTAAGGATATACTGTTTGCATCATTTCTGCTCCCACAGCCAGCCAATGCAATTCAGAGCATTTCAGGACTTTTTCTCCAAAATGAACTCCCATAAAAATCAGTGTAGACACCAGAAATAAGGGCTGTGACTAAAGGCCAAAGTCCAAAAAGCTCCACTCACATTTTTATAACTAAGTTTCTCTGTTAGTTTGATCTAAGTCGTTGGCAGGCTAAAGCATCCTGACTGGCAGCCTGACTGCAATACTGACATCTCATGGCCAAAAGGAGAAGCTGCTCCTTCTCCTTTTTCTCCTCCTCATCCTCCTCTCTCTCCTCTTCCTTCTCCTCCTGAAAAATTTCCATATGTGTCACATTACTGCAAAAGCAGAGTGGTAGGTAGTATCACACCCAAGTGGTAGGTCACACAGTCACACCTCAGTGTTACTTGAAACCCTCATTCACTTCAAAAAAGCCAGGAATTTGGCTCCTTTCTTCTGAATCTGGATTTCTACAGCAAAAGTGGTGCCAGCCAGTGAAATGGATCTGGTCTCTCTGAGCATCCTTACACCATGGGGTTTCACTGCATCTCTTTTGCTTAAATAAACGCGTAGCCTCTCCCCAAGACTCTAAAGCTGCCTGGGGAACTTCTGGGCAAGTGTGGAAGCTGCTGCAGGTTTCTTCAGACAGGGCATGGAGAAGCCATAAACATGTCTTCCCCACCTGTGATGCATTTCCTTCTCATAACCACCTTGACACATCTTGCCCCTTCCTCTTGTTCCAGATCCCAGCAGTGAAGCTCAATGAATGCCTGGAGGACTTCTACATGTGAAGAAAGCAGATGGGTCTATTTTTCTAGCCACGTCCTTCCATGCTATCCGATGAGGCCTGGACCAGATCCTTGAGAATGCTGGTGCTGGTTTCTCCATCACCAGCAGCACCTTCCAGAAGGCTCAAGGACATTGAACTCTTCCTGAGGAAGACTGCACCTCGTGCGGTCCCATTTGGGGGATGGATACAGCCTTGTTCTGAAAAGCAGAGCAGCGGTGGTCTCCTTCACTGCTGCTGGCTTTTTCGAGCAAAGAGGCGGTAAAGAGCTTTTTCCTCATGGGAGGCAGCAATGTATGTCTCGTGGATTTTCCCCCTTAGCAAGCATGGCTAGGAGAAAAGAGATGGAGTTTTGGGGACCAAGATCTCTTCAAGCAGCGGTGCCTATGCTTTCCTTCAGAGCTACTGTACAAAAGTTACTCTCTTGTGAACCATATTTTTGATGGTTCATAGTTTTCTCCACTTGTTTGGTGTATTGTAAATATAGATATTTTCCAATACCTGGTCATTTACACTGGGTCTGTAGGTACTGCTAGAAACTACTATTGGCTTTACCAAATAACAAACAAACAGATTAAATTAATTGCAGCATCCCCCAAAGGACAGCATTTTCAGTCAGTCATTTATAAATGGTGAGCACGTAACTTAAAAATCAGCAGTTTGGGGCTGTCCAGGTTTTGAGACGTCTTAAAGGGGGTTTGTATCAGAAGTCAAAAGCTCAGATCTTTTGAAAATGAAAGCACTCCAAGGTGTCTCAAGTCTGGCATCCAAATGATGTCATTTTCAAAAATCAGTGGTCAGTTGTAAAAATAATTGCCTTCAACTTCTACAGTTACGGCTTAGTCCACCTCCTGTTGGGAAGAAAACTTTGTTTCTGCTGGAGTTATTGCAAGCCTTTAAGTCACAAAAAAGAAACCTGGAAGACCTGAAACAGAGTTGGGGACATGCAATTTGACAGTGTGCAATCTACTTCTATTCTAATGGAAAGATACAGCTGGGTTTTTTTCACTGGGTTGCAGGGCTGTGAGAGGATTGATGAGGTTTACTGAGCCCGCTATACAGTCATTGATTTTCTAGTACTGTATAACACCTGGAAATCACAGCTTCAGTCCAATAGGTACATGATTGCGAAGATAAAATAATGACATTTAGTTGTACTATCTTTGAAAGACAGCTTCTGCCTCCTCCAAATTCCTTGAAGTCTCCTTTTTTAAAAATTAGATTTGTAGGATTTCTGTGTTGTAAAATACAGTATTGCTCTTGGTTTTTAAATGCTTTTGCACAGCATCATTTTAATTTTAAGGAAGTAGTTCCCTGGATATTGAAACACAAGAACAGCATGAACTTTAGCAGGGTAAACACCTGCTAGGAAAGGCTGCTACCGACAGCCCCCACAGGTTGTGAATGTTATTTCCCGCTGTCAGGGTGCCTTTTTATGAGTCTGACCCTGGGAAGCCTTGGCAGCCTTTGCTGGAGAAGGCAGAGGAGGCTCAGGATTTCTAGACAAGCTCATGTGATGGGCATAGGAGCTTCTGCCTGAACAGGGTTTCAGGCTTGCATGGTGAGCATTGCTCCCAGAGGAAAAATGCTATTTGTTATCCTTTCTTTTGTTTCATGGGTGATGGTAAAGGGCATTCCCTGTTAAAAAAAACCAAAACAACAAACATTCTGAGTCCTGCAGAGCAGATCACTGGCTAAGACTGAGGAAAAGCAGAAGCTGGGCTGGGGTTTGTCTTTGAAAGGAGCAGAAGCAGCTGTTTGAAACCTGAGTGCATCCAGAAAAAACTCTTTTATTTGGTAACTAATCAAGGAACCTGTTCTTCAGAGGTCTTCCTGCAGTCACTGCCAGTGAGCAGTTCCCAGGCGCAGACCTTGTGGTGGCTGTTGGCGGTGAAAGCAGTCATGGTGAGGTTTCCTCAGGCATGAACAGGGGGGTGTGGAAGCCCAGTGGCTGTTCCTCTAATCTTGGGAAGTTTTTTGCCCTTAGTTTTTCTGCTCAGTTGATGTGTCTGTATTTGGTGGGTCAGGGATGCTCTGTGGTGGGCTCCAGAGCCCTGGCCCTGTGGCAACACGGGGTGGAGAGTTTCATAGAATCAATCATACAATGTTTTGGGCTGGAAGGGACCCCTAGAGGTCATCTAGTCCAACCTCCCTGCAGTGAGCAGTTTCCTAGAGAAGATCTCACCTCCCTTCTCTGCCCATGTGCCCAGGGGAAACCTGGTGTTGCAGTAGAAGTGGGCACTTGCCTGGGTTCAGCTCTCTGCAAAACAAACAACCTGTTCCATATATTAGCAGAGGGAACATATACAGCAGTAGGACTGGTTGCTTTAAGGCATGGTGATAGGGACTGCTGTGGTTTCTCTCAACGTTTGCAAGCTTCTCCCTGTTCCTCCAACAGCGTCAAGGCACTAGGAACAGTGGCTGTAACTAAACAGCACTCTCCTGCCCATGCATATGGTGTCCGTAAGAGTCAAAAAATATCCAAGGAAAGCATTTAGCTTACGTCCAATATCCCAAGTGGGGTAATAGTTCCTTTTCCATGTTTTGCAAAGGACTGAATAGTCTACATATGAAAACTGAGTAAATCCCCTGGGGTTGGAAGGTACCATAAAATTCAGACTGACTTTGAGTTACCCTGCTTGTTGTCCTGTTCTTGTTCTCCTGCAGTGGTATCTGATATCACAGAGGAAATGCGCACAGTGCATCAGATTACTGTGAGGTTGTTTTTTTTAATAGTGACAAAGTCAGTGAAAAAGAGAAAAAAATATTACTGAGTGCTTTTGCGAAGGGTTGATCTTGATTTTGCCTCACAGTATGTCTTACTCCTTTGTGTGATGTCCTTGCATATGACAATTTTATGGCTCTTTTCTCACTTAAAAGCAACATTTGTTCTGAAATAAAAGCAATACCACCTTTGTAAACTGTGGAACCATTATGAACTGCACTGTTGCAGAAATTACTTGGATATGGGGAAGAACATGTGATGTTTAACCATCACTTTTTGTCACAAGGAATATTTGGCTATTAGCCAAACTTCTTCAGTACTGATGGTCCTTTATTTCTGGCAGCTCCTCAAATTCATGATCTTGAAACCTGTGTTTTATCTAACAATATTTAACTCATTTGACTTCTTTGGATCAGCATATAATTATCTATTTCAGACGTGGTTAAGGTGCTCTAATGAGACCAGCATCCTATTAGTATGTTGGCTTTATCTGAAGGAGACAATTTCCCTTGTGAAGCAATTCCTATCAAAAGGCAAAAAGACAAGGCCAAAAGAGGTGAGATGTGATTTGCCAAAAGCCATGGCGTGGGTCAGTAGCAGGGTATGGCCATTGTCTCAGCCGTGTCCACCTGTGGCACCCCTTGTCTGCAAGGTCATTACTGATAAACGTAACTCCTCTGTGCATCCTATAAGAGCCGGTACTCAAGAATCACCTGGTCAAAAAGAAAATCAGGATATGTCAAGAGCAGCACTTACCTTTTCTGACTATTAACAAATAATCAAATGCTGCAAAGGACAAACAAACACCCCCTCTGCATCTCTGGCACAACTAAGAATGACCACCATCGGCATGGGTGACAGGCGACACACATACATCTCTCCTAATCAGGGTGAGGCTGTGCGCTTGAGCACGTTATAGCTGACAGACCTGATGTTTTAGTTTCCACATTCTTTGTCACCAGGGTGGATGATTACAATCTTGAGTGCTGGGGAGGGAGGCAGACGTTCCTGTTACATGGAACAGAGAGCTAAGTAGAGCCAAAGTGTGTGTGTGTACCTTCACTTTGAAATGTGTTCTCTTAACAGTTGAACTTCCAAGGGCATGGGGCCGGCAGAGCATGTGGCATGGTGCGTTCGGTCCACTTGATTTAAGTGATGTTTCAATTTTGCTCCAAGAAAATGTTTTTCTCAAGACAATGTAAGAAATACATTTGATTCAATTAAGTAAAGCATCCCATTCTTTGGCAGACTTTCAGTTACTCAGAACATTGATTTCAGATCTTATCTGCTCGATACTATTTAGTAAGTCACTAAGCTTTCCTGAAAACCAACACAAAACCAAAAATGCCACATACCGCAGTCCTGAGCCAGGCCATGCAGAATCACACCTGCACACAGGCAGACTCCAAAGAACGTTGCATTTGTAATCCACCCTCATGTTTCCTATGGACTCAAAGACGAATGAGAAGGGAAACCAGTAAGAGTTTAAGATTTATCATTTACTTTTAAAAAAAATCTCATGCATTGTGCTTTTTTCTCTTTGCCATTATGATGACTTGGGGAGGGGTGCAGGGAGGCAGCTTAAAGGAGTTGAATGCTTTGGGTTGCAAGGCTGTAGTCCATTTTGCTGGACTGGAAGCCTCTTATCTGCTATGGCGGCCCAGGGGTAACTGCAGTTTTCACTGTAGAGAAGCTATTCACTACACAGAGAGTGAGAAGGAATTGCTGCTATTGAAGACAGACACTGCAATGTCCACAGGGCATGTCTAGCTCATCCTGTGACCTGGATTGAGCACCCTTACGCAAGGGAAAGACAAAACATGAACTAACCGGTACCAGGTTAGTTAGAATTAGGGAAGCGAATGGAGACAGAGAGCTGCAAATCCTACATTCACGTCTCCATAAAGAAGTCTAGAAAAAATGATGCTTGGAAGGACACTCAGGCCGGGAAACAGGGAAATGCCTCCCAGCCTCAAACAGCAGCCCCAAGTGCAGATGTGGGAGGGTCTGCAGAGCCACAATCAAATATTATATGTATGTCAGTTATTGAGTATTTTTCTGATCTGAGGAAAACCTTGCCTTGAACTCTACACCTCCCTCAATAATGTGTTCCCTGATGGAAACAAGAGCTCTCGCTGTTGGTGCTAATACTAGGGTTAGAAAAGCAATTGGGCAACTGTGGAAGAAGAGGGAGGTGAGCAGACAATTAATGAATCTAGAAGTGCAAAGAAAAAACAGACGACGTTAAGGAAGAGAAGTTGATGCAGGAACCTGAGCAGAGAATCACACACCGTTCCCAGTGGTCCCATTGCCAGGGGTTCCAGAAGTGAATGGAGGGTGGTCAGTGAGACAGCAGGTGAAGAGGGGATGGAGAAAGCCCTACAGCTGCAGAGAAGGTCCCTGCCTGGTGGCTGAGGGCCTTTAGTCATCCTCAGGACAGCTGCAGCATGGCCAGTCCCTGGGTGAGCCACCCATTCCTTAGGGTCCTGCCAAGATGCTTCAGGACCTACCTGAGAGGGCCTGATCTGACTTCTGTAGATAGATATGGGGGATGAGGTTGCTTTTGCTGAGCTTGCTGATGAGGTTTGCAGGAAAATGGAGGCTGTCTGGGGAAAAACAGCAAGAGGAGATGTGATCAATTCATGTCATGCTGGAGCAAGAGAAGTGAGGCTGAGCCACGGTGGTTAGTCTTAAAATAGAGCTGCTCATACCTGGTTAAAACACAGTCCTGAAGGAAACCATATCAGTCATTGATTTCCCAGGAGCTTGGAGGAATCTATGCCAGATCTGCCAGCCAAGGTCATGGGTGTGCTGGTAGGTGGAGAACAAGCATGATCTTACTTGAAGAAGTTCCATAGACAATTCTGAAGTATTTTCTGTGCTTTTACGTTGTTTCTGCCTTCTGCTGCTGCTGGTGTGGAGGGAGAGTCTAGCTTGGAAACTGTCCTGCACAATGCAGCTGGGGCTTTTGAATAAAGCTGTTGCGTTTTAAAACTTACTCCTGGTTTGCCAGTGTGTGTTGGGAGCAGCTCAGGGTGAGGCCCAGCCAGTTGGGTAGAAGCCTAAGGAGCAGGTTTCTGCTCTGCTTGAAAGATTAACCCTTAACCCAGCACTATGAGAGTCTCTCACTTTGCTAGCAAAAACTCAACTGAGACCTCCAGTGTCTTGCCGAGATCCTCCTTGCTCTCCATAGGGAGGACAGGACTTCACCTGATGCCCTGCAGTCCGGCTGTGCTACTGCAAAGTAGCCTCTTCCCATGGGCGAGGTGGTCACCGAGTTGTTTTGAAGCTCGCTGAACACCCTCCTTAGTGACAGCAGGGTCTGAGGGGCTGCTCCAGCGCCTTCTGCTTTTTAGGGTCCCCATCTGCATCCCTGGGGTGCAGCAGCACCCACGAACGGGGAGAGCAGCTGTGGGCTGGGGAGGAGATTTCTGGGGATGAGGGTGGAGGAAGATGTTAACAGAGACTGGTGGGAACACCGTGACATTTGAAGGGCTCCTCTGGTATTGCATGTTGGCTGTTTTAAATGTGTACAAACCGAGGGGGCAGCTCATGACTGCTTTTAAAAGCAGTGGCATTATTGGGGGGAGAGTGGGGGGCATTTGCCTGTGCTTTATGTTGTTAAAGGAGAAGACCTCTGTTCTGCAGATATTATAAAACAAAGCTATGAAGGCTGGGATAGTAGATTGGAGGGGCAGGCTCACTCTTTACACAAGCGGGGGGTTTGCTGTGCGGCTGAGCGATGCCATGTCAATTACTCTGCTGTTCATTCAAATACAGCAGAGTGGGTGGGACCATGTCCCCACAGGGACAATCTGTGGTCTCTGGTATCATTTTGATACAACACCCAAGCTGAGTCAAGCTGGGGTCAGATGTTGGAGGAACATGCCACTCCTTCTTTTTCCTTTCCTACTTGGTCACCTTGTTTTTTTTCATGAAGGATACACCTAAACTTACAAACAGGTATTCATGTAGCACATGAACAGCTGTTGACCAGCTGTAAGTCACGTCTGAGCAAAGCTTAAAAGAAAATAGGAGGACAAACAGGAGATGACAAACCTGTGTGCTGAAGCTGGCACAAGCTTCAGAAGCAAGCTCTTGCTTGTCAGAAGCAAGGATTTATGAGAAAGCAGTAGTCCATGATGCAACCCTGCTCCTGCAAGGAAGGACATTCCCTTGCCTTGAGGCTACCATGGACTGGGTGTCCTTTGCAGCCTTCTCCCCTTAAAGCAAAGCAATCAAGTCCTTAATTTTCCACCTCTGCCACACAGGGACATTGCTGCCTGGTTTTTCCTGGTGGGGGTCTCTTTGGCTAATGAGCGTTTGAGCTGCTTCCTATCATGGCCTTGTGAGTGGTATCTTTGTTACTGAGACAGTGTGGGTTTTATGGCCTGATGAGACCCTGGAGCATCTTGATTGACTTTAGCCATGCCTATCCCTTCACATTTGTCTAAGTTATGGTGACAGCACATCTTTCTTGTGTTGCTGGAACATGTCCAGAGAAAAGCAACAAAGCTGGTGAGGGGTCTGGAGCCCAAGGCTGATGGGGAGTGGCTGAGGGCACTGGCAGTGTGCTTCTCCCTACAACTTGCTTCTCCCTACAACTGCCTGACAGGAGGGGGGAGCCAGGTGGAAGTTGGTCTCTTTTCCCAGGAAACGGGTACTAGGATGAGGGAAAATGGCCTCAAGTTGTGGCAGGGCAGGTTTAGGTTAGACATTAGGAAAAATTTCTTCACTGAAAGAGTTGTCAAGCACTGGAAGGGGCTGCCCAGGGAAGTGGTTGAGTCCCCATCCCTGGAGCCGGGCAGATGAGGTGCTTAGGGACATGGTTTAGTGGTGGGATGGCTGTGTTAGCTTAATGGTTGGACTTGATGATCTTAAAGGTCTTTTCCAACCTAGATGATTCTATGATTCTCCCCAGCAGTGCTGGCATTCTTATTTTCAGATGAAACATAATTGGCTGCCAAGTCAGACACTGCCATGTGATCTAGTAGCATGAAGCCCATGTCAAGGTGCTGTAGCCTTTCTCATCAGGCACTTGATTGTTTTCTGGCTGTTTGCTGTTTGTTTCAGAGGTTAATGGTGACCCCTGTAAAGAGTCGTCACTGCAGGCTGCTGCGATACTGAATGGGCCAGCCTGAGACGTGAATGTGTTCACTGTATCACACCATATGAAAACTTGCCTGTCTACTTGGTGTCAATTATTTAGTTATTATGTCTAGAAATACAGCAGTTGTGAGGAAAGCCAAATGACAGGACACGCAGCTATTTCATTACACACTTCTGGAGGAGATTCACTTTTTCCTACCAATAGTATTTGCTTCTGCACTTGATATGGTTTGTACTTTTGAAGTTAACTTGCTTTAATAAAATCCTGAAATGTCCCTTGCCTACCATAGGCTTCTATAAAAATCCTATTACAGCAAAACTATTTTTGTAGTTTCAACACTTCCTTCTTGTGCTGTTTTAATACTTATCTGTAACACATGAAGAATCGCCACCTTGGAGCCTTTAAGCTAAAGCACAGTGAGAAGTAAGGCTTCCTCTTTGTAGTGCTGGTCCTAGGGGACTGTTGGAATAGCTGGCGTCAATTTGAGCGGTCTCACATGTGACCTGTGCGCCGGAAGGGAGCATCTTCACCCATAGCCAGTTTCAGCCTGATGGGGGTTGTAGCTGCTGGGCTTTTTTCTGAGCGCTGGAACAACATGGTATTTCATGATTGCTCACTGACTAAGACGCTCTCAGATCTGAACGTGCTCCATCCAGCTCCAAGAGCTGTATGTAAGAAGCCTATGGTCCATATGGAGAACTTTGACATTGGGGAACTTGGTCGTTGGAAACATTGTCCCCAAAGCCACAGCAATACAGGCCTGACCTTAGCCACCTCCTGTGATACATGTGCCTCATGGTGTCTGCAGGCGAACAACGAGTACCACACTTAGGCACTCCGCCAGGACTGGCACTTCTGCCTGTTGACCAAACTGAAACCACAGACCTAGGGCTGCAGTAGGTAATAACCCAGTGAACAAATGCAAGTGCACTTCTCCTTCCCCCGCTCTAGATGGGGACAACTAGTGACAGCAAAGAACACCCCACGCCATATGCGGTGCCGATGGTCCGCGGCAAATCCTGAGCACTGAGTATGTGGCGAAGAGAGGGAGGACCTGTACAGGTTTAATTTTGTGAAGGTCTCAGAGGAAGCTTGTTTAGATCATATGGGTACAGGCTGAGGAGTAAGGAAAGCCCTGCACTTGGGAGGGAAAAATGTGCATTTTTGCCTTAAGACACTTTGAATTTCAGCTGGACTGCATGCGCTTGCCTTCATGCCAGGTGCCAACACTCAGAAGTGGGGCTCTCTGCCTGTTTTTTGGTGTGATTCAGAGCTCTTGTAGGCAGATCTGAAGAAACTTCCATACATGACTACGGGACTCAGGTTTCCCTGGGATGCTTTGAATGGAAACGTGCCTCACAACTCGCACGGGGGATTTCATTCCCCATGCTGTGTGAGGCAGCAGCATGGGATGATGCCTCCAGGAAACACAGCACACAGTGCTGATGCCGCTTGCAAGCGCTGTTCAGCTCATGGGAATTTTTCAACAGGGTGTTAAAAGACCAGGAGGATAGCAGGGATGAATGCTGTGAGCAGCCTTGACACGCAGGCTTTGAATGATTTGACTGTGTCGTGAGGAATGGTCTCGGACCTCTCTTGGGCAAGTGAAGGCATTGCTTAAGCTTCTTTGGAAACCAGTATCTCAAGTCAGGTATGGGGTGTCCAAAAGCACCATTACTCAGAGCAAAACCCGCTGCAAAAGGTTTCTTGAGATATGAAAAAAATGCCATCTTTAGAGGCTTTTGCACCCTCGCTCTTCTAGCACTGCGTCCCCTATAGAAACTATCTCAGCTCTCTTCCAGTGAAATTCCTCTTTCTACCTTTTTATCTAAGCTGTTGATCCTCAGAAAGGGATATTAAAAAATATTTGGGGAAAAAAAAGGAAATTAAAAAACCCCAAAACCAAACATAAGCTGTTTCAGGTGGCTTACCCTGCTGTTCAAATGTGCTCCAGGGCAGTTTGTGATAAGAAGACGGCGGGGAGAGAAGCTTAAAGGTGTGTGATACACAGCAGAGCTACATGTGTTAAGAGAATATATCATCACTGCAGTGACATAAACGTATACATTTGTAGAGCATTGTACGTGTTCTGCTTGACAATTGATCTCAAGAGCATGACCAGAATATCATCCTGCCACAGACATCAGAAAACATATCAACTGTAAAAACAGGCACATGTTTCTACAATGCAAGGTGGGGGAGATGTGCAGTAATGAGGATTTTTGGGGTGGTTCTTTCTTTTTGAAGTACTTTACCATTGAGATCTGACAGGGCCAGAGAATGGGTACAATCCGATGAGACACTGTGCATCCTCGGCACATACTGAAGAGAAGGCAGTTGACGGGACATCAGCATATGCAGGTTTGGGTTCTCACCTGTACTCTGTCAACAAATATCTAGTTGACCTCAGTAAGGCACTTTCCCTTTCTGAGATGCAGTTTATGTTTCTGTTCAGCGAGAAAAAACAACAGCTACTGCTTGATAATGTTCTTCCGTAAACCTGGGGACAGAACGATGCCAAAGAGGTGCTCTGCACTTGGAACAAACACTCTCATTGCAAGGAGTGCTCTACTGTAAGATCAGATGTTCCCACCTTTCCCCTCCCGTGTCAGAATAAAGCAGAGCACCATGGCATAATTGTCGATCATCATCTGACTACTAATGAGAGTAAAGTCTTTCAACCGATTTACCTGCAACTGGAATCCCTAAATCACCAAAGGATGATTCTTCCCTCATCTGAGCTTTGAATTTTCACTTCCAAATCCAGACACTGAACACAAAAGAACTAGAGACACAATTCCCACCCGTTATGTGAAATACCAACATTATGAGATGCAGGAAAGCTAACATTCGCTGGTAAATAATGCATGATATGTCAGACTGGTAGGAACCACAGCAGTGATTCAGTGTTTTGCTTTGTTCCTTGTGCAAATGGTCTCAGTTTTGAAAAGCTGTCATATTTATGGGGGACTGCAAGGTGCATTTTCTAACTCACTGTAATTATTATTTACAGGGATATTTCTGAAATCAATTTGGCTGTCAGATAGAAGGCTGTATAATTTACACTGTACTGTATGTGTTATGAAATCCCATAGGTATTTTTCCTTCTGCTACTTGAAACGAATATTGTAGGAAATAGCTACAGGAAAGAAAAAGAGAGTCAGTGAGCGGGAAGGAGGCCAGGCATTGGCTTTCATTCCTTTAAGTATCAAAAGCAAGAAAGAGTTCTATAATGACGTATCTACATGGAATGCACAACGCATACTAACCACACACCGTAGCATTGGGAGGCAGTGAATTGTCATCTGATGGAGATTTGTGCCCTGTGAGCGAGAGAAAAGCCCTATTTGGGTGTGAGGACATAGCCTCCCACATCTCATTTCAGTTTGGCATTAGGCTTGTCCTGACCATGCATAAAAATACTCACTAGTATGGAATGGGCATTTTCTTGACCCACCTCTCTGAACTTTGGAAACTGATCCTGTTTAGCTAGAGAGTGAGTAATAACTGGCTTGGAGCAAAACTGGCCTTGTTACCTTGTGGGTCAGGCTCTCAACTGGCCTGTCAAAAATTCTGGGTCAGGTCCTTGTTCCTATGATTATTGCACCATTTATCCAAAGGAAAGGAGCTCCATCAGAGAGCACACTGCCTTTGTAAGCATGGATCTGGTGCTCTCCTGTGGTATGGAGGTCAGGTTCATACTCCAGGCCTGGATGGAGAGGCGCACAGACTGCTCCTGGGTGGCAAACTTCTAACCTTTGGGGTTTCTTGTTGCCTTCTCAGATGGTCTGAGAAGGACCAGCACAGAATATTTTGAAGTCCCAGGAGTTTCCTTGGAAAGGGAGTATTCCTCACTCAGCTCTAACCATCATTTTGCCTTTAAGGTGACATTTGCCCTTCCTGGCAGAGAGCTGGAGTTTGAGGCTCTCTCTGGGGAACAACTGGGGACTGAGACCTCTCCAGGGCTAAAAGTATGGAGGTGTTCCCATATGCACAATGCAAACCTATGTTGGAAAACAGCACTAGCATCTCACCTTGCAGCCCCTAGGCCCACAAGAGAAACCTTCATCCAGTCAGCACTCACATGCTTTGACCCCTTTTTCTGACCCTTACAGTTCAGTGGCAAAAGTAGGTTTCTGTAAGCACTGTGCCAATTGCCTTCCACCGTGTCAGAGCCCAGGGATGAGGCAGACTGCCCACACAAGGGCTGCACATACCCCTGTGGGTAAGGGCAGGGAAGGCTTACATCCCCTTGTTTTAACCTGTCCTGCCCAAGAGCTCTGGACTGAGATGGCTTGATGTCAGCTTTATCAGGTGGTGTTGGTGCTTACCTACTCTCAAGTTCACCAGAATCAGGTAGCATCTCATGTCACCAAGGCTTGGGCTCAGGCTGGAAATTGGCCAGCATTTCTTTAGACTTGGCTTGCCAAGCTCTAGGCAATCAAACAGCACTCTCCAATAATAACAGAAGTGCTGCAAAAGACAACTTCCTCATCAATGAATCTCAGTACATTAGGGTGATGCCTACTTTCCCAATAGTGTCATGAACCTTTCCACAGCTGAACGCACTCTCAGGGTTCCCAAAAGTAACTTTACAATCCCAGTCTTGCTCGCATCTGTCAAGAGATGTAGTTACAATCTTGTTTAGTATTGAAATAGAGCTTCACTAAAGCACATTTGCTGTGGTATAAAAAAAAAGCTGAGGTAAGGGATATTGCAAGGAAGGGAGGCTGATAGGAAGGGAGAAGTGGAGTTGGAGAAGCAACAAAACATAACCAAGAGAGCTGAATCTGCGTGGCAGAGGAAGAACTGGTAGCATGAACAGGTGTCACCCTGGAATGTCATAAGGAAATGCTGAGAAGACTTCCAAAGGACTAAAAGAGTATTATAATAAACAGGTCAGCCAGAATCACAGACCACATTAGCATGGAAAGGATGAAAAAAAACCCCACAGGAACAAGAATCACACCCTCTTTCCTACCTGCTTTAGGGCTCAGGTGCTGTACTGAGGTGTCTTCAGCCACGTGTCGAGGCAAGCAGTTTACTGACTGAGACCTGGAGAATATCACTGAGCTGGCATTTTGGATAAGCAATCATTTATTAGATTTGAGACTTCTCACTCTCAGATGGCTATCACCTGCTACCCTTAACGTATGTGAACAGACTGCATTGTCAGAAAGCCCTGCTGAGTGGTGCTGGCATCGTGCTCTCCTCTGATGTATGGCAGCACCACTGCTCAAAGACCCATGTGGGGATCAGGACATCACACTGGCAGGTGTCTCTGAAACCCTGTCTCTGAGTTTATCATTGGAATAAGATACAAAGGAGCATGGGGGATACTACTATAAATGGGAATAATTTTTTTGTGACTTCCCTAGGAACACTCAGCTGAAGGGAAGACCGGTAACAGAGGCTGAACCAGCAGTACTTGCCACTACAAATGGCTTCCTGTGCATAGCAACCTGTCTTAATGTCAGGACTCCACTGTGCAAGGTGATGAACGAACACATCCATGAAGATGGTCTATCCAAAACAACACGATAAACAGGCTCGATTGCTGGCAGAGCAAACCGACTGGTTCAAGACATTAAATGTGAAAGTCATTAGGCCTGAATCTGCCAAAAATATTCTCTGTGCGTGAGAGACTGGGACATATATCCAGGCTTAGCTCAGTGGATAACAGCCTTTGAAAACCTCAAAGACCAGGCAAACAGGCTCTACTCAGAATGGAATAGCTTTAAGCCAAGCTAGTACAATGCACCTACATTTGGATGGGACACAAACCGCCTGGTTCTTACGGGGGCTGCCACGGTTGCTGGCACGGCAGCATGCACGTCAGCCAGCTCTACGCAGGTCAATGCATGGACATTTTGCTTTCCTTGGACTCACACACCATCTGCTAGGGCAGAGTTTGAAAGTGCATTACCCTTGGTGCATCTCCTTACAAGCTGTAATGATCCATGGCCACAGACGTGCAGCCCCCCTGGCCCCTGCCCCAGCTGTCAGCCAGCTGCACATCGCCCTTGCCGGCAGAGAAGCATGGAGATGGCAGCTTTGGCTTGGGCCCACATCTGGCCATTCCCACGTCCACAAGTGGCCACCCACTGACAGATGGAGAAAGTCTACAGTCATCCAGGCAGATGGAGGCTCTAATCTACTTCTACTTAGGATATGAAATGAGGGCTAAAACCCAGCATAATTGCCAAGTTCACCTGGTCACTGTTGTGAAGAAGGAAGTATGCTTGCCCTTGCTTCCAAACACTGATATAATACAGCTGTCTTTTTATCGCCATCCTCCCTACACAAAATTTCAAACATGAAAGGCCCAAACTCTGCCCTACTTTGTTGTCTTCACCATCTGAAAAAAACCCAAAACAAACCCAAGCACTGAGCTACCCATGAAAGCAAAGACAAACCAGAAATCAAAAAGCTCAGCATCTTCTAGGAGGGGTAGATGACCCAGCTGCTGGCATGGGATGCAGTGATAGTGTCCAGATGATGTCTCACAACAGCTCACTAATCAGGAGCTAACCCTGACAACTCCACAGGCTTTCTGTTGTACCTGCAGGCACTGCAACCCCTTCACATTTTCCTCCATCTGCAAAACTGAAGAGAACGGTGACTGAGTTTGCCTCATGGGAGGATTCAGGTAATGCACTAAAAAAGCCTCTGAAGATGTAAAAATGTCCATAAATCTACGTATATTTTTTACAATGAGACATCTTTCTCTACTGAAAGAAACTCACACTCTACCAACTGGTAATATGCATATGCTAATGGGCAGTGCAATGTATGTGCATAGTGAAGGTGGCGTGCGAGCTTGTGATTTGCACTTTTAAATGAACCAGTACAGCTCTTGGGACAAGAATAAGGTAGATTTTGAACAACTTCCAGCACAATCTAGAAAACCTACATGCCAAAAGCAGCATCCACTGACACTTAAAGTATCCAGATTTAGAGGCCTTAATGAAAACAAGTTGGGAACTGTGCGACCACCTTTCTTAATTCAATGCCTGATGAACCTGGCAGAATAGAGTAACTGAGGAGAAGAGCCATTTCCTCACCAATAGGTAAGTATAATTTTTCATAATGTCCCACTGCACTAATCAGATTTTCAGCATTTAACCTGTTTTCTTCCTCTCTGAAAAAACTGTATTCAAGGAAGGAGTGTAAAAATCATTTCCTTAGGGACGTATGTCACTCAATTCCTTCTACCAAGAGCAAGAACCAGGAAACAAGAAGGTATTGTCTTTGTTGTAAAAAGTCTGGGGCAAGCCCTGTGGTTCCAACAAATGCAGAAACTCACTGGAGCAAGCTTTTAACCCAACAGCAAGTGAAAACCACTTCACCCACTAGTCTTCAAAGTTACCGTTCACTTCAGAAAGCTCCATACAGTGTATTTCAGCCCAAGAAGGATTCCCTACAGCCTCAATAAGTGTTTCAGAACACACTGATTACCAGGCTTTCCAGACACAAGGGTGTTACTAGCAGATGCTATAAGATTTTCCCCATGCACTAGCAAAACATAAATTGGGCTTGTAAATCTCTGGAAGGGAAGACTCTTCCAGCTGTGTGCAGATGATCCTTCTCCGTCTCCCCACATCCTCCTCCAGAGGCATCTGTGCACACAGAACACCCAGCAGAGAGCTGCCTCCTCTGTTTTTCCCTTAGTATTCAAGTGTCTTTTTGGCTACCACTGGTTCCCTAGAAAATGGGAATCAGCTTTGGTTTCAGCAGAAGTCCAAAGCACAGTGCACTGACCCTGGCCTTCAAGAAAACTTGCTATTTGAGCTGGTTTGAGAAGAGGAATCATCAGTGCTGTAATTTTGATCAACAGGAATCATCCAGCTGCTTCCTACAGGCATTCTCCTGATTTTGAATATATGTTTAAGCAGACAAAAGGTAAAAGAACATCACCTGCATAGGAGAGCTAGTCTCAGCAATGCTTCTTCCTGGTGAATACACCAAACCCGGTTTTAACTATAATAATGCTTAAGAGGATGCATTGAGATAGTCGTTGCCTGCTCACATGTCTGTGCATGTCACACTATTCTAGGCTCATTGCCCTCCTTCAGCCCTTGTGCTCTGTTCCTGAAACACTGCAAGTCAAGCCACAGAAAATTACGCGCTCTGAGACACAGCTGACTGCATTCCCCTCCACCGGTTCAAGCTCATGTTCCCTGTTACCTGTTCGATAATTGATACCTTCTTCGTCCTTCTAAAGAAGATGGGAAAAGCCTGGCCTCTTCACGCATTTCTGTGTGGTTAGGGTCAGAGCACTGACCTCTCTGCTGTGCAGCAAGACTATAAATGACCTCCAGCCTTTAAGTGACACAGGTGATCTAATAAAAGGCTAAAGACATCCAAAGTGCCTACATCAGGCAGGACTCCTCAGCACAGAGTGGTACCCAGCTGTGTTCATAGGACTTGCAAATTACAGTTGGCTTGTTCTATGCTGACTGCACTTGAAGGCAGAAGTAGCATTTGGCTATTTTAGCTGATGGAACACACCAAAACAACTAGGAAGTTCCTGGCAAGCGACAATCAGGGGGTATAACTTCTTTCCAATAATGAGTTTCATGGGGTGTTCTGATGTAAAGTACAGATACATCAGGTACTGTTTAGTTTCATACCAGTGCTTCTAAGAGATCAGTAGAGTGAAAATACTAAGAAAAAATGGAGACTAAACCCCTGTGGTGGTAGAAAACCACACGTGGTTCTAAAGGTCAGGCTTGTGTTAAAACCGAGCATTTTCCAGAGCCTAAAATGATGGGGAGATGGTGACTTTGGAAAATAAGGATGTGGAGAGAAAACTTTTCCAGTGGAAGAAAGAGCACAGAGCTACAAAGAAAGAAGCTGTGGTACAGTTCTCTCAGTCCTTCTGTTCAAGATCTTTGACTTCTTTCCTTCATCTGTTCCTGACAAATTATGACTCTGACGTCACTTAGAAAGTCTGACTCACTGTGTGTTAGCCCACCTTTCATCTATCTGATCTGTTTAGTGTAACACCTACGTGATACTGTGATCTGCTCTCACCCCGCCATCCAGCTCTGCCATGCACTCCACACCAACCACTTGTATTGAGTGGAAAGGACGATTACCACTCTAGCAAATTAAATAAAATTACTCGAGTGATTATGTCTGTTAAGATACTTTTAGGTACACAGGTCAGCACTAGATTACAAGCCTTCTGCTTTTATGTGATCAGGTTAATGGTTACTGCCAGAAAGAAGACATCCCAGACGCTTCCTGGCTCGGGTATATTCTAACTAATAATGATTTGAATTTGAACATGCAATTCCAACAGGAGAAAAGATTTTGCTGAAGTTACTGTACAGGGATAGATTAATGGTTTTAATACTGATTAATAGCGGAAAAGAAAAAGTAAGAGCGGCAAGACAAATTGATGCATCTGACACTAATTGCTAGAGTCTGTGGTTTCTAAGATAGAAGCTTCCATATAAAACATTTGTATCTTTGACAGTTAATTATATCCACATATATCATCAAGTCCCTCAAGATTACACAGAATAATTTGAGGCATTATAACTTAAAAATATTGCAACAGCTGTGTCACTTTTTCCTGTTTTTTGAATACCTCCGTCTTTCAGCCCAGTCTCTGGATTTCCAAAAGCAGATCTTTTGATACCTGAGATGAAAACAACACAGCCAGCAAGTTTGACTCCTTCAGTGGAGCAACTATAGCTTTCCAAAGGAGAAGGCTCTTTACTGTTTCATTGCCTGGATCATATGCAGCCTGTGCAGCAACGCCGAGAGATTCCACAGTTCAATCTGTTAGCACAGAGGGTCAGTTTCTAGAGAAAGCAGATATTCTTCGGCCACTTCTCTCAAGAAAAAAAAATTCCTTTAATATTAAAATGCCCAGCCTACCTTTTAAAATTAAACTAAAATCTAAAATCAAACTTCCTGCTATTATCTGCTTTACATTCTTTGCCTTTGTATATTTCCAAGCTTGGACTGATTCATAGCTGCCTCTTCTACACACAGAGATTTGCAGATCTTTTTCTTCAAAGAATCTTAAGATACTGGGCTCACACTGCAGAATAATGATAGTCAGGACAGCTTCATGGTGAAGTTACTCTTGGTAATTAAAAAGCTACACAGAGCCAACCACTGAAAACAGAAATGACAGTACTCCTTTCTCCACTGCCCAGAAAAACTACCATCGTTCCCATAACTCACCACATTGGACTCCTCAAAAAAGCACATGATATGGATAGTTCATGTTACAATTGCACATCTTTACGTTCTATCAGGCCTCCTCCACAAGATTCTCCTTCTTGAAAATGCTTTCATACACTACAGCCTCTGCAGGGGTCTGTACTCAGCTGAGGTATATGAAAGCAGTGGCATTTTCCTCAGACCTGCACAGATCTCTTGGCCTTCACTCCGTTTTCTTACTCATGAGGAATGGAATTGTGAACAGTGCTTACAGTTCAGTAATGCTTACCGGGTTCAGGCAGTCCCCTGCAGATGGAAACAGGATACCCTAAATGGCACTAAGGAAATCTGTAGAATACAACCCTGGAAACCTCCTGGGGCAGCTAAGTTTCTGCAATGGACAGAGCTGCTTCAAATGGGCACCAATTTAACAGATGCTTTCTGATTTCTGGTTCTCATTTAAGTTATCTTCTTTTTGTTTTCTAAAACTTGCCTCCACAGGTTAAGCAATCAATGTACTAGTATAGTGTTAGTAAAGCTGTGGAGGTGTAAGACATCTATGTACTATTTTTCATTCTAAGTTACTTTATCCTGGTAGCATGATCACAATTCCAAAATAATCTACCTTAAGATCAACAGACTTCCTTTCAGCATGGAGCTGGAATTGATTATCACAGATAAAAACAAGAAGGAGAAAAGCAAGCAAAAGGAAACACACTAAAACACACTAAGTATTGAAAGAAGTATGACTAGAAAAATATGACCTTATAAACTGAGTTGTCCTTGCAGACAACACTTTTCATCTGAAATGTCCAGAGAAGTTAAAAGACTTCTTTTATTTTGTCTGTTAAAAGACTGTTTGAAACAATTGCTTTTTCCCCACTTTAATTCATTTTCATATTTCACAAAACAAAATAAAGAGGCAGGCATACTATGTCTAAGAACTTGAGACCAGGTGATACTACAACAGCAAATAGTACACTAGCAATACGGGGGGTGGGGGGGAATAAAAGACTGATATATTTCATAAATGCGTATCTGTTCTGATGGACAAAAGTTACTTTTGTCTTTCATTAAAGTAAAATAAAGTACCTGTATAGAATAATAAGAAACACAAATGCTGACAGAGTGTGCATCTCTTGATGACCCTGGTTTGGACATTTATTTAAAGGAAGCACAGAAACAGGGAAGAGCAAGCGCTATGCACTTCACACACCAAGGAAGTCTTATGTCTGACTTTGACCTGACAGAGGAACAGAAATACAGGATAAAAATCGCTGTGCAACAACAGTGCTTTTTCATTGTTAGAGCTCACACTTCCGAAAGGCAACCACAAAAATCCAGAAAAAAATAGGTTTTCAGGTAAGTAAAGAAATTAGAAGGTCAGACAGTTCCTGCTATGGACAAAAATCAGACCTTGCAGTTCTGAGAAACAACATTCCTCATTCTGCCTCAAGTCGAGGTAAGACAGGAAGAATAAGATTTCCAAATGCAGAGTCTTGAGTTATGAAGTATCCTGAGGAATGTGCGTGTGCGTGCTGGAAAGAGAAAAACATTTGTTAAAGCATAACTCCCTGCAGTACTGATATAATTCAAGACTTTACAGTTTCTGCGTTAATTATTTATTTCTCCCAGTCTGCTCCTCAATGCTGATAGTCAAATTCAAAGGCAGCATTTTAGATCAGCCACATCTGAACAGGGCCCATCAAGGGAATTAACTTGGCCATTCCCTGCTGCTCCTTTTTCAGCAAATCCCATGGAGGCGGGGAGAGTGGTAATGAACTCCTTAATGCTCTCCTCTGCCTAGACCCTATGCTTCTGCTCCCATCTATAACCAACTTACAGGTCTCGGTACGTGACATCGGCCACACATGACTGCCAGGAGCGTGCATCAGTAGTGTCACACAGCCTGAGGCTACATGTACACACAATGTGACCAGACACACTCCTGTACAATGTGGGACACCAGCCTTCTGCTCATGCCATGTATGTATGCTTGTTCACCTGAGGAGGGCAGCTGCTGTGTATGGCTCTGTTCTACCTTTGTAAAATAGTATGTAGGCCTTCCCAGTTCAAAGACTGGACTCCAGTATGCTAGATGGCCCGCATATTCCTTCCTTCCATCACTAGGGAAAAGCCCTAGTGGATATCAAATTTAGCCTGAGCCAGCAGTGTGCCCTTGGAGTGATAAAAGCTACCAGCACAGCGGGCTGCATCAGCAACACCACAGCCAGCAGGCCAAGGTGAAGCTACCCACGAGGCTGCATTTGTGATACCACCTTTGGTTTGAGATACAAACTGGAGCCAAAGAGATGGCTGGGGGCTGGGCTGGAGCTCTCAGTGTCCAAGGGGAGGACTGAGCTTCTTGCAAGAAGAAAAAGCTGAGGGGAGATGTTTTCAGATACCCAGTGACAGGATATAGAGAAGACAGAGCCAGACTCATGAGCCAAGAAAGGCTGTGAGAAGTCCATCCCTGGAGAGCTTCAAAACTTGATTGAACCACAATGTCATATAGCACTGCTCCCAGTTGTTCTTTGAGCAGGGCACTGGACTAGACACCTCCAGAGGATCCTTCCAGCCTGTCATGTTCTGTGATCAACACAGGACACCAACCAGAACTCACTTCTGCTCCCATTCATTTTAGGAGAAGTAATCTGGGGCCTTTACTGGGTAACAGAAACACAATAAGGCACAGGATATGTGAACAGGGTTTTTAGTTTGCATCTTAGTGTTTTTTCCCATTCCTGTGCCCTCTGCCAAATCATGCTGTCTAGAGTGCCAGAAAGGCAGGTGGCCATGTACTGGCTCTCCTGCTCAATTTCCAATTTCAACACCAAAATCAGCCTCACCTGACATGAGCAAAATAGCAGCAAATAGAAGCCTGTAAATGTACAAATAAGTTTTCCTAATCTTTCATCCCTGTCACTCGTAACTGCAAGGTATTTACTTGGCATCTACTGAGATTCAATTAAGGAAAGCCCTGTGGCTAGTCCTCCTTAGACTTCATGAGACATTCAGAAGTATGATGAAATTGACTCTTGACTGAGATGCACAAAACAGCTATGACGATACTGTAGGCTACATTCTTACAACCATATCGAGGGAGAATGAGCCGACAGATTTACGCTTTCATCATAACACAAGAAGAAACTTCAGTTGTGACAAATAAAGAAACGTATGAAACCTAACCTCTAAAAGGGGCTTTTCATTCTCTCTAGATGAAGGACTGCTCTCTGAAGGGATGCACATCTAAAATAAAGCCAAGCTAAACTCTGCCTGATTGTATCAGCTTACCTGCAGTGCAGCCTTCTGCTGTGCTGCAATGTGCTGTTGCTCAGCATGATCACGGAAATCCTTGTTCAGCGGTGATCTTGCAAGTGCAATGCTGAAAAAAAGAACAAGATGGTATGACACATACCACAGAAAAAAGATGTGTCCTTGCCATTCTAGCCATAGATTCCATGACGTGCACAGCTCATGATTTATTTGACTCATGGCTTGACAATTGTTAACTATTGTTTGGAATTAATATTTGCTAACATAAGAGAAAGGAAAAACGGAGTGACCACAGCTGCATCATTTGACCTAGCATAAACAACTGAAGCCAAACAAAACCCAGAAGACTCACAGTTCTGAAGCCTGTTGTGGACTTTGCTTACGGGTGGAGTCCCACTGAAGTCAGTAGAACCACTGGGGTGCAACATTAGACAATGTCAGCAATTTTTAAAACAACAGCTTTGCATTTTGCCCATTACTCAGTCACCCAGTGACTGTCCTAAACAACTGTGATAAACAGAAGCACTAACAAGAGCTCTGCCATCTTCAGTATAAGACCAGTTCTTTGGCAGGTGGACAGCAGATCACTGCTTGTGGTTAAGGACCTTCCTATTGATGTTAACTGAAATAATGATCCTCTGATGGTAGCTTAGAGTACCTAAAATTAATTTTGCTTATCTATCTCAGTGCAGCATATATTAGGTTTCAAATTAAAACTTCTAAATAGATTTTCTTGGCTTTCACACCTTAAGGCTTGTCCACCTTGTTAACCAAAAAAGAGGAAATGAAAAGCAGACTTTTTTTTTCCCCAAAGTCTATCTAAGTAACATGATCAGCCATCCTCCAGATTGAAATCAGTGAGGACTGCCATTAGAGCTGTATCACAGGGCAACTCATAACTAACTCCGAAATTGGCTCTGGAAGCTGGTGCTGAAAGCCAAGCTCTCCTCAGTCATAGAGACAAAAGTATGAAGGACAACAAGGGATCCAAGCAAACTCATCAACTGACATTTCCCAGCAGCTTCAATGTCAACAGCTGATTTAGTAAATCAGTTTTTCAAATGCAGCTATGCTTGTGAAAAGACCTTTAGCCAAATCTACGCCTAAATGCATAATGAAAGCTAGGTAAAAATCCTCTGAACAGATTTTTATGACAAATATTAAGATAAGCTTCATTGCTGGAGAAAAATACTACTTGGTTTATTTAAAACATAATATTTTCAGTTATTTTGAAGGTATTTTTATTGCATTTAATTATGCACCCTCTAACTTTTCAGTATGATTTCTGTAGGTAGTCTTAAGGCTTCATCATAAGCTGACACTTTTTTCTGTTCTTGGATAGAGAATTCCCATATGCCAAGGCCAGAAATCAATAACTCATTCACCCATACGCTGGCCATGCCACGATTTGCTTTAGGTACATCAAGCTTTTCTCTGTCAAGTTTGCAGAATTTCTGTGGTCTCATTTCTGAAAACTCTGTGGTCCAGAACCTTTGGCACAACAACTCTGTCACAGAACTGTCAGATTCTCAAAAATCACACATCAGCCCACCATGCCAAAGCAGAGAGTGTGACTGCTGCTTTTATGTTCCCCCTCTATCCCCACCTTCAAAATTAGTAAATTTTAATTCTGCTCACTAGGATATACTGGTTTATTTCTTTAAAGAAAAAAGAAAGCAAACAAGCACTCCCTGAAACTCTGCAAGGCTTGCAATGAAGCATGAAAACACTGTAGCCAGGAGTCAGGGGTTGTACACAATAGTATGATATTTCTATTTTGTTCTCTAATGAATAACTTTGCTTGAATAATAACTGTACACAGAGTCACTCGGAGATCTAACTTGGGCAATTTCAAATATTCTGCATGCTTTTTGACAGTGTGAAGGAATTAAAGGTGACCTAGATCTTGAAAAAAAAGACACCGTCAGCACTCAGGCTCCATTCAGTGTTTGACTCTTCTGCAGATACAGCATGTAACATGCTGTGTCTAGAATATGGCACTGCACTCACTTCATGCTAACCCAAAAGTTCAACTATCTCAATTTCTCCATGTAAACCAGTGTGTGATTGTTGAGTTACTGATTTATAACAAAAATCTCATCTTTTTGTCTTAAATGGGAGAAATCCCAGTGACTGCTCCCAAACTCAGATTATTAAATTATTAATTATTAAACTTCATGGTGTAGAATCATCCTTACAACACAGCATCAGAAGATCTGCAGTCACATAAAACTGGCTTTGTCTTGCACACAGGGCGTTTCAAGGACAACTCACTCCCTGCCATAACTGTTCTTCTCTAAACACACAGTACCCTGAACCTAATGGTCCGCTACTTCCATTCCTTAGGGCATTTTAGCTTAATAATTCAATGCCTTCTCAGTGCCTGCTACCTGATTCGTCTTTAAGGTTGACTTTAATACAGTTCAGTAAGCAGATCTGCTTCTTCCTTTCTCAAAGGGAAATTGTGTAAGCCACCATTCAGGATCTGTAAACAATTTTAAATACTAATATGTTCCTAAAGTGCAAGGTCGTTCTGACTGGTCATTGAGGATGGTCAGAAAACACTTCTGATAAGTGTTTATGTAAGTTTACAGCTCACTTGCTATTTTTTTTTGATTCAATCAGTGATGTCCAAACAGGTCTGAGAATATAAAATACCTGGCTCCAGGGTGATTTGTGGAAGACTGGTTTTGCATAAGTAACTTTCTCTTCTCCTTGTCTAGTTCTGCCAGGATTGCAACCCTATTTTTATTCTGGAAACCTGGTGGGAATGACAGAAAAACATTAGAGAGATTTACTTGATTTCTATGGCCCAACTCTAACCTTGTGGAATTAAAAGTCTCTGTACAATATGACATTATGATGAATACACTAATCTTCAAAGCTTTGCACCCATCTGAAAGGCTATTAATAAATAGGTTTAATTTTTCCTTTTCTCATTTTACAATATGAAATAGCTTCCTTAAGCTCCCATACGTATTAATACATTTTAAAATACAGGTTTCTATCTCAAATTAGATCCTACCCATTCCAAAGCCAGCTCTGGAGCTATAAACAAGGTACATGATCAAATACTTGCCTTTCAAAAAAAGGTAAACTTACCAGGTTCTAGATTCAAAATGCAGTCACTGAACATACAACTCAATTATAATAAACGAGTAATATACTCACAGGGCCTAACTTCTTGTGCCAGTGAACTCAAACTATCATACAAGTTTTACATATGTAACGGGGAAGAATGAGATGACCGCTAAGCTTGCGCACGTGCTTATACAAAAAATTACAACCTTGTATTCAATCTGTGCAGAAAGGTTTTAGTTTTAATACACTGATGCCCTTACATATACACACTACCCTTATGTTGAGTATGACCACAATGCTGGAATAGGGAAGCAAAATTAAACTGTCTGGACACAATACGAGAATGTGACCTTTATTTGCTCTGTACATCATTCTCCCAAAAGGACCTTGTATACTAGAGAAGGGGTCAAGAATTTAGAAAATGCCTAAAATAGCTGCTATTTCTGTATTTTCAACATTTCCTTCTAAATTAAAATGTGGCAAAACTGCTGCATTTACACAGGACTCTTACATGGTAAAGGATCTTACTGTGGCCATCAAATAAACCAGATACACAAGTCCCTGCTGTTGCCCATCATGCCCACACAGCACAACTGAGGACAACAGCTACAAAGCTGACTCTTATAGGCCTCCATACCACTAAGGACACTCCTGGTGTCAAGAATATATGCTTTTTTTAATCTCCAATTTGCTGCTAGTCTATAAATATCAAGCCACCACACTATCATAAAAAGAAGATGGAAAAGTCATGTTATCTCCTTTATTTCCTCCATACAAAAAGTCATTCCCACTGCTGCATGTTGTGCTTCCCCCCACCCCGTCCTGAGCGCTGTTTTAGTTACACCACTAAAACATGGTAGCCCACAAGCTGTTAGGAAGGCCAGACACAGTAACTCTTAAGGGAAGTATCAGCATGTCAAGGTAAAATGGTTTCAAATTTATTTTCAGTAGTTGCACTCAAAGTTCATTCCCTTTGAGAAATCTTCTGTTGCTGCTCAATTACATAATCCAATATTCCTTTTACTAGCATGGCTCAATGTAGGAGACAATTATCAGGTAGAAACCTTCAACTCTAAATAATAATTTGCATCTGTATTGCCTTGGTATCAAGCCCTCACCTTTTTCTTTTACTATCCTTAATGTATGCACCCTCAGAGTTCTCAGAAGTCGTTTGATTACTTTACTGCACTTTTATGCAAGATCACCCATAATCATCTTTACATTTATTTGTTAAAGGATTTTTTAATTAAATTTAATTAATTGCTACTTCCCTGTCTGCTAAGCTCTCCTTCCCACATAGCATTAGTTCCACTTAAACTCTGTTTTCTAAGTATATTGATTCAGGTCTTCCATGTTTCTCTGCTCTTTAGGTATTGTACACTCTCTTTTTTAGAACACTCTGCACTTGCAATGCATTTGAAACATTAAAACACATCTGAGTGTGTGTGCTCTAAGAGATACAAAGGCTGAGAGATCTTGCTAAGAGGTTGAGATTCAACATTTCTGCGTTGCAGCTAGCCCAGACTTTTACTTTCTTGTAAACTCTGGAGACAACGCTGTAATAGGATGACCGAAGTACCTCCAAGAGGGTCTGAGCTGAAGTGATCATGTCCGTATGCTTGTTATACAGTTTTCAGCCAAAAAGCTTAATACTTGACATATTACTCAGCAGCCTTCTGCTAGTGCTTGTTTATTCCAAACTGCGTAAATCTAAATGCATGCTTGGAATTCAGATGATATGGTGACCGAAGCAAGGAAAAGAGATTGCTTTTAATGTAAGTTGCTGTCAGCTAAAAAATAAAGACTGAATATGCTTACATTTGTCATGAAGCAGATGGCATGATTCAGAAAGGCTTGAGACATGTGTAAGAATAAAATTTTAAATGCTGTTCTTAAACTGCGATCAGGAACTGTGCAAGATTATCCCTGTCTTCTATGTTAGTACAAGTCTTGCTATAGTATCTTAAGGCAAAAACTCTAGAGGGATTCAGAAGAAATCCAAGTATTTTTTCTTCCTTTTCTTATCCCTCTAAGACAGGTTGTTTTTTTTTTTAAAGTAGTATTTTGCTCTAAAATTCAGACATGCCCATCAGCAACCTGCTGCACTGAAAAGTCATTTGTGGAAGAAAGTTTATTAATGATAAGTAGAAAAAAGCCTACTTCAGAAAATGTAGGACATCCATCACATACATGTTAGTGCTCCTCAGCTGAGCAATATTAAGTTCCTACATGTGGATACATTCCTAGCAGAATGAGGACATCAAGTCCTGATAAGGACGGAATGCTATTAAAGGGGAAATGCTTAGCTAGTATATGGAACTTAGTTGCTAGAGCAGAGAAGCAGCAACTGCAAGCAGGATAAGATGATGACAACGAAATAACCAATGAGTGAGCTGGAGGCTTATATGTTTGTCGGATAGACAGTAGCATGTACGAATTAGAAAGTATACGTGATCGTGTGTACAGGGCTTGGAAGAATATAAAAGCTGTATGCAAAGGTATAATAAACAGCTTCTGGAGATCATATTGGTCGGCATCAGGAGTCCGGTCTTCTGCACCTACAGGTATTTTAAACTTCTTTAAAATGTAAAGTAGAATCTGTTAATTTAAAAGTTAACATTGGAGGGGTCAGGCCATGAGAAATCCATTTTAGGGAGGAAATCTGGCATCCTTACAAAACAGTTCATCGTATCTGGCAATACATAAATGACACGTCCATGTAGATTCTTCCCTACCCAGGACCTCCATAAAGACCAACTTCAAACAGCTACAGAAGCTTCCTACTTCAATTATAAAGAAAGCAATTTTTCATCTGTAGATTTCATATGTCTGTTCTGCTTTCTAATACTAAAAATGTGGACAAGCAAAAAAAAAAAAAGCCATTCTTAGTACAGACCGGATTCTCATCAGTAAAAGGAAGTGTGGATTTTCAAACACAGCAACTTCTTAAAAAAGCTTTAAGTTTAGACTTCCCTTAGCTGTGCTGAGTTGCACTATTTTGAGTTTGAACACTTCATTAATATTGTAGTTCATTAATATTCTCTGCATTGCAGACACAAGAGTCCTGACACAAAATGACCCTTTCAAGGCAGCAAAGTAGATTAACGGCAGTGTCTGATGTCAAACTGAGCACTTGGATTCTCAGATTACTCTCTAAGGTAGCAGATTCGGGGTATTTAAAATTTAAACCTATTCTTTCTGACACCTCTATTTCCGACATCAAGCATTGTATTATGTGCTCTGTGCAGGAGCTAAAAGTTTACTTGCACCGATGCTTTGCATTTGAAAAGCAGAAAATTAGAGAAAGTTGAAGCCTTGCTGAGCAATACTGGTAGCTTTAAGAGCTCACAGCAAGCTTCACTCTTCAACCTAATCCTACCATCCTACCCCACTGCTATCTATGTCAGTTCTACTAGCTAACTCCGCATGGCAAGGAACAGGATAACTTTACTGTTAAAAGTTCTTGCTTTAAATCTCTCATCTTTTCCTTGATCTGTTGGTTGCTTCAAATTCACAGTATGTGTACGTTTTTTCTAGTATGCATTATTTATCATTTGTCCATAGATGCGTAACGGCACAAAAGAGTCCTCTGACAATCAGGATACACTTCTACTAGTAAAACAGGTTTCAAAGCTGGATGTCTACTCTAAGGTCTGTACATTACAAAGCACTGTCACTGCACACCGTTCTGCCTGCTCAATTCAGAAAGCATTTCACAGCAATTTCTTTACTGAAGTGTGTGCTTTCATAAATGGTAGCCTTCATGAAGCGAGGCAGCAACCTCTTAAAAAAGCATAATCTAAAGACCTTATTAAACACACAATCATTGGGGAAAAGATGGAGTAACTGTATTTTGGCTTCCTCTTCTGCTCATGACTACTGGCATCACAAAACATCATCTAGTAGTCTGCTGGACATCAATACTTCTCAGTAACAGTTTACATTCAGGTATGCTTTCATATACATTGTGTGACAATGAAACAAAAGGCATATTAGTAATTCGGTAAATTTAGTTGAATTACTACAAGATACATTTTGACTGTCCCTCCAGAAAACAGCTACGTGCATAGCTGAATTAAATCACTGACTGTTTTATGGCTGCAAAGTTCTCCGGGGAAGAGGTATGCTAATCAAGTACTAGGAGATACTTTAAAAGCACTTTTGATTAGGATTTTAAAGATGAGAAGCTGCATACGAGTGCAGCAAAACCAAATAGAATTGAATGAAAACCTCACTTCAGGCTGTTGTTTTAAACAAAAGTTGCTGGGGGAGGGAAACCTCAATCCATCCCGCTCCTACCAGTTTGATGCCAGTGCCAGCAATAGGTGCCCAGAGCCTGGGGAAGAACCACGGGTCAGCAGGAGAGCTCCTGAAGAACAGCACAAAGGAATTCCAGCCACTCCAGCCAGTAAGTCAGCTTCATCAGGAGCCGGACTTAAATGCCTCTCTGCAAACACATGTAGCACGGGGAATGAACAAGACGAGTTAAGAGACACACGCATGCCTGCAGGGCCATCATCTTATTAACATCATGGAGGCATTGTGCGATGACTCCTATGACTGTAGTGTTGGAATGGAGTGATACAGGCTCCTTAGGAAGGACAGGCGTGTTGCCCTCTGTGTCAGTGATCAGCTGGAGTGCCTGAAGGTCAGCCTGGGGATGGATGAGTGGCCGACCAAGAGCTTACTGGTCAGAATGAAAGGGAGGGCAAGGACAGCCGACATTATAGTTGGGGTCTGCTACAGGCCACCCAATCAGGAAGACTGAGCGCATGAGGCCCTCTATAGACAGAAAGGAGCAGCCTTACATTCATGAGCCCTGGTCCTCATGGGGGACTTCAACCACCCTGATATCTGTTGGAGAGAACACATCAGGGCATAAAGCCATTCAGGAGGTTCCTGGAATGTGTTGATGATAACTTCCTTCTCCAAGTGACAGAGGAGCCAACAAGGAGAGATGCTACACTGGACCTTGTTCTCACCAACAAGGAGGGTCTGGTGGGGAATGTGAACCTCAAGGGCAGCCTTGGCTGCAGTGACCATGAAATGGTAGAGTTCAAGATCCTCAGGGCACAGAGAAGCATGCACAGCAAGCTCACAACCCAGGACGTTGGCCTCTTCAGGATCTGCTTGGTATAGTACCATGGGATAAAGTCCTGGAGGGAAGAGGGGCCCAAGAAAGCTGGTTAATATTCAAGGATCACCTCCTCCAAGCTCAGGAGCAAGCTGGTTTTGTATCCCAACAAAGAGCACGTCAGGCAAAACCACCAGCAGGCCTGGAAGGATGAACAAGAAGCTCTTGGACAAACTCAAACACAAAAAGAAAGCCTACGGAGGATGGAAGCAAGGACAGGTAGCCTGGGAAGAATACAGAAAAATTGTCTGAGTGGCCAGGGATCAAGTTAGGAAAGCTAAAGCCCTGGTAGAATTAATCTGGCCAGGGACATCAAGGGCAAGAAGAAAAGCTTCTATAGGTATGTCAGTGATAAAAGGAAAACTAAGGAAAATGTGGGCCCTCTTCAGAAGGAAACAGGAGACCTGGTTACCCGGGATATGGAGAAGGTTGAGGTACTCAGTGACTTTTTTTGCCTCACTCTTCATCAGCAAGTACTCAAGCCAAACCACCCAAGCTGCAGAAGGCAAAGTCAGGGACTGGGAGAACGAAGAACTGACCACTGTAGGAAAAGATCAGGTTCAAGACCATCTAAGGAACCTGAAGGTGCCCAAGTCCACGGCACCTGATGAGATTCATCCATGGGTCCTGAGGGAACTGGCAGATGAAGTTGCTACGTCATTATCCATCATACTTGAGAAGTCATGGCAGTCTGGTGAAGTTCCCACTGACTGGAAAAGGGGAAACATTACCCCCATTTTTAAAAAAGGGAAAAAGTAAGACCCAGGAAACTACAGGCTGGTCAGTCTCACCTCTGTGCCCAGCAATATCATGGAGCAGATCTTCCTAAAAACTGCTAAGGTACATGGAAAACAGAGAGGTGATTGGTGACAGCCAACATGGCTTCATTGAGGACAAATTGTGCCTGACAAATTTCGTGGCCTTCTAGAACAGGGCTACAGTGCTGGCAAATAACAGAAGAGCAACTGATGTAATCTACCTGGACTTGTGCAAAGCATTTGACACTGTTCTGCATAACATCCTTGTCTCTAAATTGGAGACGTGGATTTGATGGATGGACCGCTCAGCGGATAAGGAATTGGCTGGATGGTCACATTCAAAGAGTTGCAGCCAACAGCTCGATCTCCAAGTGGAGACCAGTGATGAGTGGCATTCCTCAGGTTTTGGTATTGGGATCCAGTGCTGTTTAACGTCTTTGTTGGTGACATGGACAGTGGGATCGAGTGCACCCTCAGCAAGTTTGCTGATTACACCAAGCCTGTGGTGTGGCCAACACACTGGAGGGAAGGGATGCCATCCAGACGGACCTTGACAGGCTTGAGACATGGGCCCATGCAAACCTCATGAAGTTCAACAAGGCCAAGTGCAAGGTCCTGCACCTGGGTCAGGGCAATCCCAAGCACAAACACAGGCTGGGCAGAGAATGGACTGAGAGCAGCCCTGAGAAGGACTCAGCGGTGTTGGTTGATGAGGAGCTCAGCATGACTCACAGCCTCACAGACTCTGGGCACTCACAGCCCAGAAAGCCAACTGCATTCTGGGCTGCATCAAAAGAAGTGTGGCCAGTGGGCTGAGGGAGGGGATTCTGCCCCTCTACTCTGCTCTGCTCTGGGGAGACCCCACCTGGAATACCGCATCCAGCTCTGGGGCCCCCAACCTAACAAAGACATAGATCTGTTGGAGTGAGTCCAGAGGAGGGCCATGAAGATGATCAGAGGGCTGGAGCACCCCTGCTACAAAGACAGGCTGAAACAGTCAGGGTTGTTCAGCCTGGAGAAGAGAAGGCTCTGCGGAGACGTTATAGCAGCCTTCCAGTACCTGAAGGGGGTCTACAAGAAAGCTGGAGATGGGACTTAGTGATAGAAGAGGGCACGTAGCGATACGGCAAGGGGTAACAGCTTTAAATTGAAAGGAGGTAGATTTAGATTAGATATTAGGAAGAAATTCTTCACTCTGCGGGTGGTGAGGCACTGGAACAGGCTGCCCAGAGAAGTTGTGGATGCTTCATTCCTGGAAATGTTCTAGGCCAGGTTGTATGGGGCTTTGAGCAACCTGGTCTGGTGGAAGGTGTCCTTGCCCATGGCAGGGGGGGTGGAACTGGATGATCTTTAAGGTCCCTTCTAACCCAAACCATTCCATGATTCTATACTACGCTTGCACACTGATCAGACTCAGATGCAGAGCAGCAAAGTCTGTAGATGATGACATAATTCAGCGCCAAACAACACAATCTTCTTCTTTAATACAGAGTCAGTGAACAGAATGCTAACTAGCTGCTTAGACTGTGTTACATGAACGTCCCCACATACCTTTAGGCCAAAAGGATAAACAACCACCAGGACAGAAAAAGACATGGTAGAATTGCTACAGCCTGAAGCTTAAAATTCTGTACATATTTCAAGAGCTTCGTTCTCCCAAAGTACCAGAATTCTTCTGAAAAGTTCAGCTCTGTTTGAAGCAGGACCTGTATTTCTTCCACCTGCGCAGACCTAAAGGAGAGTTCCTTCCTGAGAAATTATCTTTCTCTCATTTCAGAAGGCTTCCTCTCAGAGAACTCACACATTTAATTTAGTAACACGCAATGTATGCTCTGGCCTTGCTGTGCACAAGCATTACAAGAGCAGCCTTATTAATGCATTTTGTGTAAGTACTGTGAAGTATTGCTGCAGAAGCAGTGTATTACCAAGCACCTGAAAGTAATTCCTGTAATTTAGAAGCTGATTTCTCCCCCTCAAACATACCACTCTGGTCTATGAGCTCATCTTATGGACAATACACAGCATGTTAAAAACTTTTCCATTTCTTTTAAATGCTGTAATCAGTCTCATGCAATCAGTTCCATGTGGTACTAACAGCCTGAAGGCTTTTGTTCAATTCTATTTGGTTTTGCTGCACTCATACACAGCTCCCTCATCTTTGAAACTCTAATCAAAAGAGTGCTTTCCTGAGAGTCCAATGAATTAAAGAAAGTCCAGTCCAGTAAATCTTACCCTCTGTAGTCTGGGTCTGCAATTAATAGAAAACTCAGTGAAGGCCTAGGAAAATACTCGGTACTGATTAAAGGGAAAGAAATAACTCGGTACAAAAAAATTACAAACAGAATCTACCTGTGTAGAAGGCTAATGTTTAATTCATCCTTACAGTTCTGAGTAAGTACTACTGGTCACAACCCTTTCAGTGAGTGTTTCAGTAAATCCCTCTTCCTTTTCTTCAAGAGGAGGGAAATGAGAGAATGAATTGCTTGCATGGCACCAATACGTGTGCCATGCAGCAAGCATTTGTCTCAATCATTCCCGCTACCAGACTGCATCAGGCCTTGAACTGTTGCTCACATTTACCTGTTCCTTTCTAATTTTCCTAGGTGTATTATTTATAGGCTCATTTTGGTGATTAAACCTGATAGCGTTTCTTTCCTCTTAGTGGAAATAATTTTCATATGATAATTAAAATTAGTGAGTCTCTAAAGGGTATCTCGAAGTATAAATGCAGATTCCAAGGCTCCATTAAATTATAAGCTTCTAAATTTGGAGGGAAGCAAAGGCATTCTGGCACAAAAATCCCATCCTACCTCTCTATGACAACATTCTATTTCTCAAAGTGATGCTGACTTGGTATTCACAGAATAAAGCAAGATTTACCATTGCCTACCAACTTCTCAGAGTTGAAATTTGCAGACAACTATCTGCAATCTGCAGCACTCCTCTCTCAACATTTTAAAAAAAACTCAATAAGCATTATAAAAACTACCTTATTTTCATCAAGTAGGAAGTAAAAATCTGTTTTTTGAACCAACACATTTCTTCTTTATGTGTTTTGAAAGCAGAGGCAGGGAGGAAACCACACAAGTGATTTGGCACCCCTTGAAAGTATCAGCACTTCAGAATTAATTACACCCAGCTTTGTGGGACTGCTTTCCCAAATAAGGACACTCAGACACAAACACCCATGAGAAAGTCTCAGATTGCTGGGAAACTGAATTCTGAATTCATTTCTTATAACCAGTAAGTGAAAAGCCGTACCCGAGAACTTTCTCCTTAGCTCTTCCATAGAAGGGACAAGCCCGAGTTCCATTAAGATTTCCAGAAAGCACCTCTAGAGGGCGATTTAAGACCCTCCTTCAATCTGCCGTGTGAGCTCCCCCACACCCTCAGCTCAGTAGACAGACCATTTCCACATCTTGAACAATTTTACAGATGTAATTCAGATGTGTCATCATGCAAAGAAACATTTCATTGGAGTTAGCATTATGATTTTATCTGTCCTCTTCTCCTCCTAGGCCTGGCCACTTGCTGTCTATCCTTGACAGCTATTACTGCCTGGGTCTTGCTGCTCCCATCACAACTGCTGGCTATTCCCTGACATTAAGCACAGGAGCTGCACGTCATGTTCAACGCTAAGCGTTTTAAGTGTCTGAAATGTGCTTCAGGAAGTAACTGCAGCACCACAGGCATGACAGCTACTTCATCACCTGAGCATGAAGGAATGCACAGTAATTCGGAGCTCCCCAGCCATCAGTGGTCTTTTTCAACCATTTAACGTGTGCCTTCACACAGAAGGTTTGCTCACATTCTGCTGCCTCTTTTCCACTTCTCTTTCTATAAAATCAACTTACAGTTCTGGTGACTTCACTGACATTTTGCACATAGTCTTTCCCCTTGAACACTTAGATTAAAACCTACCTTGTCCTGAAGGATTTGCTGCCATCCTTCAATTTTCGGCCCTAGTTTTATTCACCTGCAGTTCAAATCTTTTAACCCCACAAATATCTGCAAAACAGGCACAATACAAGATAAACATACTCCTTTAAAAGAAACGTTTGGATTTCATTCTGTCATAGGTTTCATAAATGTGGCAACTGTTACAAAGCATAAGCCAAATACAGCATGCACGTTGCTTAAAATATGTAATACGATTTACATTGTTCTGACTGAAATTTTTAGCTTGAAGTATTAACCATTGTGATCAATTCTTTTTCAGATTCTAGTAACTCAAGAATAACCTCTAGTCATTCTAGAGTTACGCATGCTTTTTCCTAACAGAAGTTCGTCGGACTACACTTAATAGTCATGTTAAAGCATTACACACCGTAAATGCTAGAGCCCTGAAAGACCTCGCTTTAGGGTCTAGCTCAAGAAAACCGGTTATTTGAGGAAAGAAAATCAAAATCCCAGCTACAAGGCCTGCTGAAGGTTACCATCCTCGCAGCTGTGGCAAAGCAAAAAGGGATGCCCGCTCCTCAGCCATACGTCACCTCGGCCCACCATCAACTTCTGTTTCCATTAAGGTGCCGGGCTGGGAAGTGCAGTGCGGAAGGGCTCCAGCTCAGCCTGGTGGAGGAGAGGGATGGGAATACCGAATCCTGCGGGAAACGCGGACCACAAGTCTCGGTCAGATTGCAGCAGGAGACGAGGTCGGAGTCACACCCGGAACGGCGGGTCCCTGAGCAGCAACGCCAGCGCAGCGGCAAGGTAATTCAGCACCAGGGTTAAACAGAGAGCAGCGACACCGGTGTTTCCCCGGGAGGACCGGCCTGACCCGCGCCGCGGAGGCCAGGCACCCCGCTG
>NW_009258799.1:133738-141024 GCF_000687185.1 Egretta garzetta
GGCGTCACGTCACGTCGCGTCGCGTGACGCCGCGTGAGTTTGGAGAGGGCCGGGACGACTGCTTGGCGTGAATCCCCGGCGGGGCTGTGCGTTCCCGCTAACCAACGCGCGGCTTGGCTTTGCAACGCCAAGTAACGGCGCTGTAGGTGAGAGGTGCCGGCTCCTAAAGCGACCCCGCCTGTCCTGGAGGATAAGCCTTGACGAGCCACCCGTGACTTCTATTTTAACGTCCTCGCGGTTAAGGTGCCGCGGCTTGAGTCAGGCCGAGCTGAGCAGTAGTGACTGGCGCCGTGGCCTCTGGCAGCTGTCCCCCCCGATCACAGAGTAGTACGCTCACATCTTAAGAACTGCGATAAGTAAATAACGGGCTGCAAACAGAAGGGGCCAGCGCACCTCTGGCGAGCCAAGGAGTCGGTCAGATTGCCCACTGAAGTTTTATACACAGGGGTTTTTTTAGGCAGTAAGCAATTTCATGAAATAAAGACTTTTTTTTTTTTGTTTTTTTGAACCAAATTTAAAGGTAAGTACAGAAAAGTGGTTACTCTTTGGTTTTAATAAGCCCTAGTTGAAGATGTCTCTGGTTAGATGTGCTTTTGCTGCAGGATAATCAGCTTTTTAATACCAAGATTTTGGTGCTGTATGTAACAGGCATTTCTCAGCAAATGACACTTACGGCAAGGGCGATCTTGGATCTGGTAGTCAAACCTTCTGTATACCACAAGGCATTTAATTCATCTGCTTCCGCTTCCATCAAGTTGTAGAAGTTCATGACCATCACTCTCCAGGCTTACAGTGGAAAAAGGGCTTATTAAAAACCATTGGTTTAGATACGATGGAACTATTTATGTTGATAAGAATGTGCACAGGGTGTACACCGTGCTTAAATGCCACACTAGTCCATTAGCTTCGACAATCAAATATATATATAATTGTTGAAGGCAATTAATAGTTTTTTAAGATCTGCTGCTGCAGCCAGCTATACTAGGTGACGTAGGAAAAAAGTCACATTTTTGAGAGTGTACAGAATGTATAAAAATCCCATCAGTATCTATAACTGATTCATTTGACTTAAAATAGCGTGCATTAGTATTACGCATACAACTTCTGTGAGACAGAGAATGTTCTGCGAACCAAATACCCGTCCGCATTTACACTTACTTTTCAAAGCCTCAGTAAGTGTGAAAATTGTAAAACTGAACAAATTTACGTCTAGAGACTTGTAATGTCCAAATTTAGAATTTGGTTACGTAGATTGTTTGCCTGGTAAAACCAGTCTGTGGGTGTTTGTGTGTATTAATGAAAACCCAATCCAGCACCTGAGCAACCAGCACACATCTTGACAATCTCGGTGTTTTCTGTTTGCTTTAAAGCTGTGTTAATTAATACTGTGGAAAGCAAACATCACTGCCTTTCCCACATACGGGCATTATTTTCAACTCTTCTCTTTGCCTGAACAGCTGATTTGAGTGCCTTCCCTCCTTCTAATGTTTTTATTGTTGTTCCTTTTTTAATTTTTGTAATTTCTCATTGTGCCGTGAGAAGTGTCATGCTATTTTTTTTTTCCTTTTAATTATTCTCTCTTGGATGCTCTGCAGTCCATTTTACCTAGACATCTTGCTTGTATTCCTTAAACGCTGAGAAGCGTTGCCGGTGAAGAGCAGTGCAGCACCCAAGATAGTAATCCTACCTGGTGCATTTCTCTGCATTGTCTTGCCAGGACTGAGGATGTTAAGTCATTCTGAAATGTTGGAGTTTGAGACAGGCTTAGTTGCTGGGCTCTTCTCTGACACAGGTAACGCTGGCAAGAAAAATTAAGGGCAGTGGTCCTGGGCTGGGGATCAAGGAAGCAAGGGAGAAAAGGAAGAGGTAGCAGGGCAAGGACGGGGGTCATCAACAAGGAAACTCAGCTGCAGGAAGATCTGTACAAGTCTGACAAAAATGGATCACAGTAGTAACTTTGAGCATCTCTGTGAAAACACGGTCCCGCCTCAAGACAAACAATCCTTTGGCTTTGGGAGGAGTTTTGTATCAATAAATTAATTTCCTCCTTGGGTTGTAGAAACAGGAAGGAATGTAGCCCGTGAAACGAATGGGGTCTAATCTCTCGTCCGTCAGAATACTTTTGTTTTCCCTGAAATTCCTATTCTTGTTCACCATAATCAAATAAAAAAATTACACAGCATTTATAGTGTGTCTATTGGAAAGTCATTAGAAAATCTTCAGTTTAGAAAAAGGCTCTTCTTGAACATTGCCTCACAAATCTGGCCATGCTGTTTCTTGAGCCAATAAAATGCTGGTTTTCAGGCTGGCTGTTCTCTTGATCTAGGTGTAGAGGGAGCTGTGTATCTTATTAAATAATAAAAAGCTGAGTCAAATTGGATGTGATACTGCATGATCATAAACTGCAACATTTCAGAATTGCCACAGGCAGTTCTGTTCTGTACAGGCTGCTTACAGTTGACAAAGCTGAGGTAAACCAGTGATTTACTCTCCCCCCCGCCCCGCCCTCCCCCCCAAGTGAAAATGGGCTGTGTGGGATGTCTTCTCGGCTTGAGCCAAGATCTTCCAGAACAGTGCTGTTACTTCCAACTGGCAGTGCTACTCATACAGATCCATTCTAAACACTTCCTTTTCTTTCTATATTTATTGCGCATGTCGTAAAAAAACACCAACCAAACAAATTAGAATGTTTTTAAGAGCCTTTAAACATTTTAGTTGGACTACTTTTTTATATCCAATTGTATCACAATAGTGTATCCATAGTTGCCATTCTCTGTGGTTGGACTTCCAATTTTTCATTTGATAGTCATTTAGCACAGACTTCCACTTTTTATCACTGTCTTCCCACAATCCTGTTTATTGCTTCCCCATCAAACTTGACAGCTTTGAAGGCTTTTGATACAAGCAAAAGCTTATCCATTAGCTTAAATGTGTGCATGAATAGTGCTGTTGACTTGAAAGTGATCCCATCTCTGTACAGAGTCAATGAGCACATGCATAAGATTTAACTGGGTCGGGTCAGAAGCCGGCTCTCTTCAATCTCTGCAGTACAAGACATGAGCTGTAGTAGCACAGCGAAGGAAGGACCTTTTTTCAAAAGATAGCTGGATTTTAATTCTTTTACATCCTCTAGAATTCTCTTGTTTCGTCCTAGTTTCATATGTGTTTATGTGCAGACAGACACGAACGTTATCCTCTCTAGGTAGAGCACAGGGGTGAAAAGACAAAGTGGTCAAGGAGAGGCTGTTGACAGTGAGGAAGAAAGCTTTTACTGCCACTGACCTGGAAAACCAGCCAAGCCTGACAGTCTGGCTGGTGTGGCCTCCAAGCCTACCTTAGTGTTTCTTGTCTATACTGTCTGGAGTGTGTTGTAGAGAAGAATCCTGTAATTTAGGCTTTAAATAGAATACTTGATGAAAATCAGGTGGGTTTTACATATCTGGTCTATAAAATAAATTCAACCTGAAGTTAACCTCCTGCTATTCATTGTAAACCCTTTTGCCATTTTATATCTCTTATCTGAACAAGAAGATGAAGATGCATTACGAAAAGAATGTTACGAAACAACTGAGAGTCCTTTTCAGGCTCACACTGAGCACTTACAAGGCCATCTGCCATTATAAAAACTTCTGAAGTGGTATTTTCAGAGTACCTGGCACTCCAGAATAGCAGTAAATTGCTGGTACTGCCTACATTTAAATTTGGAAATAGGTTTTCCTACAGGTGACTTTCTGTTGTTATTAAGGAGTTGCTCCAATCCTTGCTTTGAAGAAAAGCCAGTCACTGATTTTGATTTTCATTGTGTATTTTATGCTGCTGGTTGCATGTTTCATGTGCTGATTTGTTTTAGCTTGGTCAATGTTTAACAAAAAGGAAACTATCAATAAAAATGTCAAGGGAAATATTACAGTCATAAAATTGTACCACCACAGTTGGTGGTATGGATTAGGAACTGGAGAATGGAACATTACCATGTTTTTAATCACTCGTTATTTCTTAGCAGAATTAAGACATTTATTTATTTCAGTGCTGCTACTATTACAAAACCAGACACTTTCCTTCCTTGGTTTTTGGCTGTACATTCTCGTGCCTGCTGCTAGAACCAGATGACCCACATGCTGATGCATTTAGAGGTTTTCTGTTTGTGTGCGGAAAAGGTTTCCTACAAGAAGTCAGCTACATAGCATACCTTTTTTGTTTTGTTGTGTGCATAAAAGATTCAGAGTTGTTTATGGGCTCTGTTGATAATGCATGGCTAGTTCTAATCAGGGTAGAAGAATTTACTCCTAACTTTAATTTTTCAAATGCAGGTCTTAAAATGTTTTGTCTTCTGTCTTTTTTGAAGCTCCATCTCTTGAAATCAAATACATAAGATTGTCATCTTCCATGCTATAGAAAATAAAAATGGGTTTCTCTCATGGCTGAAGAGGAAGCAAAAAACTTGCCTCAGTCTGTGATACAAAGTTGGGGAGAAGACAGCTAAGAAAAGGCCAGCCAGTTGTACAATTTTTTTCAGATTACAAATTTAAAGTAAGTTTCGTATATTTTTGAGGTATGAGTTATGATTTTTTAACTCTTCTGGTTCTCGGTATGATAGTTTGCATCTGCTACTGAAGTTATATATCATTGTTAAACTTAGATTGCTGCCTATACAGCTATTTATGGACTTAGTACTCACTGAAATCAGAGGAAGACAGATGTTTGTCTTCATTCCTTAAGAGATTGGTAGATATCCTAACCCTGGTGTTGTTTTCACAAAATGCATGTTATTCTTCTAAATGAGTTGTAGGGAACGTTTATATTGACATGACCTACAGATCAATATAGGAAAGAGACCTGCTCATCAGTTAACCATCTTGACTTTATAGCATGCTATGGTGTTGGAATGCTGACATTTAAACATAACTAGCATAGTCAGAAATTAGGAGTATCACTGTAATAGTCACCAGTTTTGTCTATTTTCCTGGGTAGAAGTCCTTCTACTAATGTCTACTGAGCTTTTTCCAATCAGACTTCAGCTTGCTCATATTCACAGGTGCACAAATAGTTCCTGTATTTTGCGTATACTGATCCAGTTAGTTATTCGAAAATGTTTCCAACTAGTTTGTGTCAGATGAAGAGACTAAGGATGACATGTTTTCCAAGCAGAAACCATCTAGGTAACACAGATAAATGTGATCCGTAAACAGAGAGGCATATATTGCCTGTACATACGGTATTCACAGGGAGCTCGACCAGTAAATGGAGCTTGGAACGTCATCCTTGTATAGAGGAAAATGGAGAGGTCACCTCACATTGCTTCAGAAACCAGACATACAACTTCCATAGCAACAAACATCTGAATCACTGAATCATTCAGGCCGGAAGGGACCTAGAGAGGTCTCTGGTCCAATCTCTTGCTTAGAGGAGGGTCACACCAGATTGTCTTGAAAATCTCCAAGGGTAGAAACTGCACAGCCTCTCTCAGCAACCTGCTCCGCTTCTTGGCTGTCCGCAGGGGGAAAAAGTTCTTCCTACCATCCATCAGGAATTTGCTCATTCAATTTGTGTCCTTTGTCTCTTGTCCTCGTCCTGTGTGCTGCTGTGAAGAGCCTAGCTCCACCACTTCCACCCCTCCTTATGGGGTACTGGGGACTGGCAATTAAGTGCCCTTGAAGCCATATTTGCTGCAGGCTGAAAAAGCCTCAGCCCTGCAGCTTCTGCTTGCAGGGCAAGTGCTCCAGCCACCAACCATCTCAGTGCCCTCCTCTGAACTTTCTCCAGTTTGCCAGTGTCTTTCTTGTATTAGGGGGCCCGCAGTCGGACACAGCATTTCTGATAAGGTCTAACAAGTGCCAAGTAGAGTGATAAACCCTGCCCTCCATCTGCTGCCTGTGCTGATTGCTGCTCAGGCAGCCAGGATACCCCTGGCTACCTTCGCTCCAAGGATGCAGTAGGCTTACGCTTGGCTCGCTGCCCATCAAGCCATTAGGTTTAATGAGCAGGTCACCTGAACCTGCACAGAGCTAGAATGCCCCCAGCTTTCCAGGTTTTGGCAGTGTTGGAGTTAAGTGTCCCTGACAGTCTTCCTTTGGAGAAGGGTGTGAGTTGGAAACACAAGCTGGGTGAGGATGCTTAAGGGAAGAGACACAGCAAGTTGTAAGCCTTTGAGATACAGGCTTTCATAAAATGAAGGGAGCTCGTCCCTGAGCAGCGTGGCAGAACCTGCTTGCTTGCTTTATCACAGTATCAAAACATCGCAATTTATCACTTAAGATTTGAATAGGCTAGAAGAAAACTGGGGTGTATGTACTTAAGCTGGCTAATTTGTACTGTTTCCTTTTCCTGGTAGATAAATAGGTTGTTGTGTCTTAAAGTGTAATGAACCAGGCATACTTCACAGCCTCTTTTGCACCAGGGCCTGGGACTTCGTTGGGGCTTTTGATTATTACCGGAGTTCAAACATAGTTATTTATAGTAAGCATTGATTTTTTTCATAGTTTTCTGCTGTGATAAATAGCATTTCTTTTTGTAACGGAAGTCCACAGCATTGCACTCCCATGTTCGTCCTGCTGCGCAGCTCCTGGCGTTGACACCCGTAAAACTTGCCAGCTCAGCTTTAGGCAGCAGTGCTGCCCTTTTGATTCCAAGGGGCTTGTGTTAAAACACAAGCAAAAGCGTTTACGGCATCCGAGTCCTGTTTGGTCATCTATCTGTATGCATATCTTTATACATCTGTATATAGCGGGAAGAGATGATGAGAGTCTCACAGTGATCCATGTCCTCCCCCAGTAGCATGTTGCTCCATTACGTCTAATTAGTACTGAGCAAATTATTCGCAAGGAATAATTTATCAGACAAATGTAGCTGCTTTATCTGCTTGGGGACTATCTTAAACCAGACGATGATTCTTCTCCTATTTATTAATTATTCAGCAGTCATTGACACTTTTTTTCACATTGTTAACTGTGGATAGAGCACTGAATTTCTGTAATTGGTACAGGCTGTTAGACAAACTCGCATGCATTGTTTCTACATAGTCTTTCAGCTCGTTTTAGCAAATGGGAAGGGAGCCTGAATTTAAGGTTGCCTGAAATACAAAAATTCTTTCCGCGCAGGGCCAGAGCAAAAACTTCTCAGCGCATCTCCTCCAGCATTCATTGTTTCAAATATGAAAAGAATTCCCTGCAGTGAATCCCGAGCAGCTCCGGTAGGGAAGAGCCTTGTGCCGGTGCTCGGCGGGGTGGGCCCTTCTTCCTGCTGGGCCGGCGGAGGCACCTCCCGAGCCCCACTGCCATTTTGGCTGC
>NW_009258799.1:141668-143113 GCF_000687185.1 Egretta garzetta
GGGTTGGGGTGTCTCCGCTTTTGAAGGGGAGCGTGGAGAAGAGGGAGAAGGGCTCTGTGTGTGTTTCCCCGCCCCATCCCCTTCCTTGACTGCATCCCTGGCTCCCCGCGGGGAAATGAAGCCCCGGGCGCTGCTGACATGCATTGCAAGAGCCCAGGGTTGTCGGGGAGGGGGGGAGAAGGCACCCGGTGTGGGGGCTTGCAGGCATCGTGTCCCCCTCTGCCAGAGACCAGCTGGGACACCAGTGCTCCCAGTCTCACTGGAGTGGGTGCGAGAGGCAAGATTTTATTGATCCTATCCTCCTGTGGCTCCTGCCCTCTCCAGATGGGTCTGAATGCTTCAGGAATTGCAGCAACTCCCTCCCCGTCCCCTTCCTGTAGCCCTCGCGGGGAGGGCTTGGAGCTGCTGTTGTTTCCTTACCACCGAGCTTGCCATCGACTTGTCTGTGGTTGTCCTCCCCCCAGAGCAGCAGCGTAATACGGAAAGGATGCTGTTGCCGGAGTCTCTGTGCCTGCTTTCCCTTCCCTCAGCTCTGGCATGTGTACACAGGACGCTAGCGGGCTTTGTAAAGTGCCTTGCCCGCCTGCGGGCCTTGCATGTGGTAATTCCTGAATGCAAAAGCAGTCGTGGCAGCACACAACTGCTGATAGGTTAACTAGTCTTGCAAGGACTTGGTATCTCTGTGGGCAGACTTCCTGAAATGTGCTAAGGTAGGATTTCCTGGGAGCAAAAGGTTGCAAGGGGTGAGATTGGTTTGAAACTTTATAATAAGCCGTTCTGGGCCAGCTGGTGTGCGGGCAAGGTGTTACAGAGCTGGGGGTGGCAAGAGGTGCTTCCAGTGGCCCTTGTCCTGGGGAGTGTGGAGCTGCTTCTGGGCAGGACGGATCTGCTGGCCGCCAAAAGCCTTGGGGCTGCCAGCAGTATCTGCTCCGATAACAGTCCCACGCTGCAGGAGAATAAGGCAAGGTAGTCTGTCCTCTTCCGTGTGTCACCTGCTGCTGTGATAGCCCCTACTGTGCTCTCCAGATTCAGTGCTTGTTCCTGCCCCTGTGAGGAGCTCTCTCCTTGTCCACTATTGCTCAAGTGAGAAGCCAGGCTTACCTTTCCTCTGAGAACATATGCCTTCATCTAGGAAACTTGTTGAAGAGTTAATGGCCTTCTGAGAGAAGGGTGTATGTGAATAAGGTGGGAGTAGGAATTATGGAGGGTTTTTTTTGTCTGCGATAGATCAGATTTACTCATGCGAGTAGGTTGCTGTCCGACCAGCCTGTAGCAACAGGAGTTGGCGGCTGCCTTCATGGGCCTTCTGGCAGCTGCAGTGGTACTGTACGCGTTCTGTTAGCACTGTCCATCCAGACTGCTGTGTAGCTGGTGAGAAGCTGTGCTCTGAGGAGTAGCTCACACCCTGTAACTTCTTTCTTAAGCTGTGTTAAAAAGATTTTTTG
>NW_009258799.1:143137-190526 GCF_000687185.1 Egretta garzetta
TTCCTGCTTTGAGGTGTCCCAAGAAGTATATCAGCATCCCCAATAAGCTAGGAGCAGAAATACCTCTCTAAGCCTAAGGCTGTGGTCAGCTAACGCCTCCTCAGTAAGAAGGTTCTTGTCCAGTTTTTCCACCAGCAACAGAGGTGAAGTCCATCTTCTAGTACCTGTATATTGTACCGTCCTGTTCTAGGCACTTGGCAGCGCAGGAGTACTGTGAAGGGGAGAGCACAAGTGAGCTGATTTTTAGACTCGAGAGCAGTTCTGTGCTTGACCTGGAAATGGCACTAGGGTAATGAGCCTTGCAGACTAAAAGGATTTCCAGTAGGAAGGGAGCAGGATTCTTTTTTTTTTTTTTTTTTTTTTCCTTCTAGCTGAAGAAGCAGAAAAAGCCAAACGTCTGATCCTTCTGATGGAAGGAGTCCAACAGCTTTGCTGTGTGAGGGATGTCCCTTCTTCTGCTTAATACCTGATGCACTGGCCAGGAAAAAAAAAAAAAAAAGAGTTGACTTCTTTCCCATTTCAGGAAAAACTTCGGTGAACAAACAGGTCTTCGTAACTTTAAGGCAATAGTAAACTTTCAACCGCTTGCACTATGCATTGAGTAGTTCAGGGAGCGAGTATGGTAAGTGGGGCTAAATAGGTAAAACAACATTTTAGGTGGTTAATATGTTTCTTGGTCTTAATCTCTGGTGGTGGGTCATTAATCTCTTGAAAGGCTGGCTCGCTAATCAACTAACAATGTGTGGATAGCTCCAATAGTTGGGTAACAGAGGGAGGTCAGTATTCAAGTCTGACTCAGGCTTAAAGCTCTGCAGCTGTTCTTTACTGATTCTTGAATAGGAGCAGTGCTTGTCTGCTCTCTTGGCCTTTCCAGGGGCCTTCTGGAGTCTGATGGAGATTGGTGCTGCAGGAGAAGTTTGGGCCGAAGTCTGCTTCAAAGCGGCTCTAAGTCAGTAAGCTTCTGTGAGGACCCCTGTCCATAACCAAGCCTGTACTAGGACATCCCTCTGGCAGAGGGGTAGTGGCAATGGCTGACTCATCACCATCAACTGGATAACTTGCTTTTTGTGGGTAGTTCTTACCTGCTCTGAGCAAATACTTCCTAAACACTGCTGCAAGACAAAAGTATCTAAGACTGAAATCCTCTGAGGGGAGAAAGTGCAGAAGTAAGGGAATTTGCCTGCCTGTAAAGCAGTGCTTCAATTTTCACTGTCACAGATGTGCAGCCTGAAGTGGTTGAACATCTGCCATCACTGCTTTGCATTCTTTGAAGCATGCTTTCCTTGCTTTTTTGGAGCTGCTGAGGAAGAACACTACTTTATCCTGAGTCAGAGGAACCTGGAGGACAGGAACCCTGCCTGCATGTCTCCTGTTGATTTTTGATTCAAACATGGCAATAATCTTGTAGCTTAGACCCTAACTTGGAAGTCTCAAAGTTTAAGAACAGTGGCTAGTGCTACTAGAGCAATAGGTCATGGGAAAGGGAAGGAAAACCACCTGTGCTGTTTTCTGTGGATTCCATGTTTCTGAGGTCCTCTAAGTAGGCTAGTCTCAAGTGTTCTGTATCTTATCAGAGCTGCAGGGCTTTCGTTGTCTGAAATAGTGTCCTCATCCTGAGTTGTAGGAGAGAGTTGTTCTAGGAGCCAGGAAACCTTGACTTCTGAGCAGCATGTAACCTCTTAAATGAAATGGACATTTCTGGCTAAGTACTAGGCTTTCACAGTGATTCTGAAGCAAACATGAAACACTTCTCTCTGCAGCATTTCTGTGTTGGCTAGATCTTTCTATAAAGATCTTTCTCTTCCCCTCACTAATTGCATAAAACATTGTCTGTCCAGACACCTGACCAGCACCAGCTTTTTTTGAGCTTATTCTCCCTTTGCCCTTGCTAGCCTCCAAATAAGGAGACAGCTAAAGGTGAACCTAAATAGTACTGATTTCCCCCCCCCCCCCTTTTTTTTTTCATTAGGTGAGAAGGAAACATGCAGGAGGAAAAAATCCCTCAGGATGCGTCGCAGGATCTGTTGCAGAGTTAGCTGTAAAACTGAGTTCTTGCTCTCTTACAGAGCTTTTGGAAGGCATGCAAGCTAATTGAGATCTGCTTTTCAGAGCAGATCCTCTGCAGAGTAAGAAAGACAAATGGGGAAGTGTCAGTGTGGATTTCTCTCCTTTTTTTCCTTTGGAGGAAAAAAAAAAAAAGTTCTGCTTGCATGTGACTGCTTGACTCCAGTTCACTAGTTTGTCACTTTCAATTGCAAATCTTCTCTATGCAGTAGGACAAACACTGAGGAGAAAAGGCGTTACTAATGGGTTACTGCCTTTGGAGTAGAGGTGAGAAGTAGACGGTATTCTGCTGTGTGATTGTACCCAAATGGTTGTAGCAGTATGGTAAGACTTGGGATGCAGCTCCACTGAGGCTGTGCAGATTTAATAGCCTGCTGCTAAGGGTGGGAAGTGCCAGTCTGTGCAGAATTAGAAAGAACGTGTTCTGTATGGCTTAGTCTCACTGTCCTCTAGCTATGGTCCTTGTAGTCCCTCTCAACTTGTCTTGTGAGAGTATCTTCCGCACAGGGGCATGTTGACTGTTCTTGATGCTATGCCTAGAGACTGGCAGCAAATCTCATAGGGTCCTGACTCCTAGTACTGGTTTCTTGCCTATTACTCCAAAAGCTTGAATTTCTCACCTGTCCTAGGGCTCAGACTCCCTTGTCCTCTTTCAGGTATCTCTCACTGTCTGATACTGTGCTTGTGCCTTGTATCTCACTGTCTGATTCTGTGCTTGTGCCTTGTAGCTACCTGTAACCTGTTCAGCTTTTCTTCTCAGAAGATGCCCATCCCTTGTATTTGGATCTGCTAGCGCCAGACAGGTAAAATGAGCTTCTAGGCTGTTTTATGGGTAGCATATCAATCAGAGCTGATGTGGAATACCAGGCTTGCAATGAATGCATAGCTTGAATTTGCTAATTCATGGATATGGACATTAAAACTCCTAGTGCAAACTTCTGGTTACTAAATGAAAACTGTTGCTGGCATGTGACCCCTTGCTCATTTGCTTCCAAGCTACCACCCTGGTGAACCCCTAGGCCTGTAGTAGCACCTGATCAAGTACAAATACTTGGTGTGTTTGCTGGAGTGCTGTTACTTAGCTCTCCTATTCTGGAAGGGAGCCTGGCAGCTCTCCAACAAAAGAATATACTGAGAGTCTGGAGCTCTACTTCCTTGGTTGCTAGTTTAATTATTGCTCTTAACTTCATCCACCCACAGATGAAACCAGTTTGCAGTATAATCTGAAAGCTTAAAATAGATCTGCCTGAGCTTCTACAAACTTATTCCTTCTCTGACTAAATGAGAAATGCTAGACCAGCACCAGGTGTTGTTCATAAAGCAAGCTGGAGGTAAATTCTCAATCTTGGGAGAGACTGGAGGCCACAAAAAGTCAGGAACTGAAGCTGGTGAACTCGTGAAAAATGTCAGTATGGATGAGTTGATCTTGGTTCCAATCTACAGGAACACAAAACTGACAGTCACAGAGAGGTGGAGGCTGGAAGGCACCTCTGGATATCTTCTAGTCCAACCCCTCAGCTCAGAGCAGGCCCCCCTTTTTTTTGACATTAGGTGAGAAGGAAACATGCAGGAGGAAAAAATCCCTCAGGATGCGTCGCAGGATCTGTTGCAGAGTTAGCTGTAAAACTGAGTTCTTGCTCTCTTACAGAGCTTTTGGAAGGCATGCAAGCTAATTGAGATCTGCTTTTCAGAGCAGATCCTCTGCAGAGTAAGAAAGACAAATGGGGAAGTGTCAGTGTGGATTTCTCTCCTTTTTTTCCTTTGGAGGAAAAAAAAAAAAGTTCTGCTTGCATGTGACTGCTTGACTCCAGTTCACTAGTTTGTCACTTTCAATTGCAAATCTTCTCTATGCAGTAGGACAAACACTGAGGAGAAAAGGCGTTACTAATGGGTTACTGCCTTTGGAGTAGAGGTGAGAAGTAGACGGTATTCTGCTGTGTGATTGTACCCAAATGGTTGTAGCAGTATGGTAAGACTTGGGATGCAGCTCCACTGAGGCTGTGCAGATTTAATAGCCTGCTGCTAAGTGTTGGAAGTGCCAGGCTGTGCAGAATTAGAAAGAACGTGTTCTGTATGGCTTAGTCTCACTGTCCTCTAGCTATGGTCCTTGTAGTCCCTCTCAACTTGTCTTGTGAGAGTATCTTCCGCACAGGGGCATGTTGACTGTTCTTGATGCTATGCCTAGAGACTGGCAGCAAATCTCATAGGGTCCTGACTCCTAGTACTGGTTTCTTGCCTATTACTCCAAAAGCTTGAATTTCTCACCTGTCCTAGGGCTCAGACTCCCTTGTCCTCTTTCAGGTATCTCTCACTGTCTGATACTGTGCTTGTGCCTTGTAGCTACCTGTAACCTGTTCAGCTTTTCTTCTCAGAAGATGCCCATCCCTTGTATTTGGATCTGCTAGCGCCAGACAGGTAAAATGAGCTTCTAGGCTGTTTTATGGGTAGCATATCAATCAGAGCTGATGTGGAATACCAGGCTTGCAATGAATGCATAGCTTGAATTTGCTAATTCATGGATATGGACATTAAAACTCCTAGTGCAAACTTCTGGTTACTAAATGAAAACTGTTGCTGGCATGTGACCCCTTGCTCATTTGCTTCCAAGCTACCACCCTGGTGAACCCCTAGGCCTGTAGTAGCACCTGATCAAGTACAAATACTTGGTGTGTTTGCTGGAGTGCTGTTACTTAGCTCTCCTATTCTGGAAGGGAGCCTGGCAGCTCTCCAACAAAAGAATATACTGAGAGTCTGGAGCTCTACTTCCTTGGTTGCTAGTTTAATTATTGCTCTTAACTTCATCCACCCACAGATGAAACCAGTTTGCAGTATAATCTGAAAGCTTAAAATAGATCTGCCTGAGCTTCTACAAACTTATTCCTTCTCTGACTAAATGAGAAATGCTAGACCAGCACCAGGTGTTGTTCATAAAGCAAGCTGGAGGTAAATTCTCAATCTTGGGAGAGACTGGAGGCCACAAAAAGTCAGGAACTGAAGCTGGTGAACTCGTGAAAAATGTCAGTATGGATGAGTTGATCTTGGTTCCAATCTACAGGAACACAAAACTGACAGTCACAGAGAGGTGGAGGCTGGAAGGCACCTCTGGATATCTTCTAGTCCAACCCCTCAGCTCAGAGCAGGCTGCCCAGGATGCTCTGAAGTTGGTTTTCAGTATCTCTCTGGGCAACCTGTTTCTGCATCCAGTCACTCTCAAAGTAAAATTTCTTTCTTAAGTGAAACTTCCAGTATTTCCATATGTGCTCATTGTCTCTTGCTCTGTTGTTGGATCTGCTGAGAAGAGTCTGTCAGCACCTTCTGTACACCCTCCCATCAGGTATTTATCCATATTGGTAAGATCCCCAGAACGTTTTCCTCTACAGACTATTGGCCTTCTTTGCCATGAGGCGTATTGTTGGCTTATGGTCAACTTTTCCACCAGGATCTGTTGTGTGCAGGTTTTGGTTGTTTATTTTCTTTGTGGGTGTGGGTTTTTTGTTTGTGTTTTTTTTTTTTTTTTTTTTTTTTGCTTCTGCCAAGCTGCTTTTCAGCCAGTCAACCCCCAGCACATACTGCTACATAGGGTTATTCCTTTCAGGTGCAGGACCTTGCATTTCCTCATGTTGCATTTCATGAGATACCTGGCAGCCCATTTCTCCAGACTCTGAACGGCAGCACAACTTTCTGATGTCTCAAGCACTCCACCCAATTCTGTACCCTCAGCACACTTGCTAAGGATGTACTCTGTCCCATCAGTTAGTTATTAATGAAGGTGTTTAACGGTATGGGCCCTATTACTGGGCCCAGTCCACTGGTGCACTCCATTAATGACTGCCCTCCAGCTGGAATTTGTGGGACCACAACCCTTTGAACCCAGCAGTTCAGGCAGTTTTCAGTCCCCTTCGCTGTACATGTACCTCGCTTGTACCTCATCAGCTTGTCTAGGAGGATGTTATGGGAGATAGTGTTGAAAGCCCTCTTAAAGTTGAGATAAACCACAATAAAGCTCTCCTCTTGTACACACCAGGCCAGTCATATCTTCATAGCAGGTGTTGGGTTGGTTAAGCGTGAGTTCCTTTAAGTCCATGCTGACTTCTCATCACCGTGTCTTTCGTGTGTTTGGAAATGGTTTCCAATATTGAAGTGAGGCTGACTGGCCTGTAGTTCCCTGTATCTGCTTTTTGAAAACAGGAGTGACACTTGGTTTCTTCCAGTCTTCAGGAACCTCCCCTCATCCCCATAAAAAGGGTAAGATAATTGAAAGTGGCACTACAGTGTCATCATTCAGCTCCCTTGCCACTTGTGGGTCCATCTCATCATGGGCTTATGTCTGTCCAATTTGTTGAAATGCTCCCTAACCTGGTCCTTCCCCACTGATGGTGAGTTTGCCTTATTCCACGTTTTCCCACTGGGCTCAGGGGCCTGGGATTCCTGAAGGGTGGTCATCTCCATAAAGACCGAGGCAAAGAAAGCACTGAGTACCTTGGCCTTATCCATGTCTTTTGTCATCTGATCCTCTGCCCCATCAGGACTGCATTTTCCTTGTTCTTCATTTTGCTGCTGATGTACCTGTAGTAGCCTTTTTTTGTTGCTGTTCTCATCCTTTGCCAGATTCTGCTCCATCCCACTAAACCCATCCCTGCATGTTCACACAGTGTCTCTATGTTCCTCCTGGGTCAGGTGTGCTGCCTTTTTTATGCTTTCTATATTTAAGTTTAGTCAGGAGCTCCATGTTCATGCATGCAGGTTTCCAGCCACCTCTGCTTGAGATCCTGCTCATTGGGATGGACCAGTTTCGGGGCTGGAGAGGTGTTCCTTGAAAATCAATTATTTCTCTTGAATGCTTCTCCAGAGCCACATGCTTTCTTCCTAGTAGATCCCTAAAGAGGCCAAAGTCTGCTCACTGGAAGTCTGGGATTGTGATTCTGCTCTTTGCTTTGCTCCTTCCTCTTGGGATCCTGAACTCCACCAGTTCATGGCTACTGTGTCTGAGGCAGCCCACTACCTTCACGTCCCTGACCAATTCCTCCTCCTTTGTAAGACTGAAGTTCTGCAAAGTTCCTTGGTCACCTTATTGATCACCTGGGTCAGGCAGTTGTCACCAATGCACTTCAGAAACCTTCTAGATTGATGTCACCTCTGCTACTGTTGATTGTCCCTCCAGCAGATATCGTTGTGATTCAAGTTACCCATAAGGACCTGTGAACCTGAGACTTCTTTCAGTAAACCCCTGTCCTCATCTGCAGAAGTGCTTGAAGGACACAGGCATGATGTTTTCTAAGTAGGACAGCAGGATTGCTGGTTTGCTTGAACTGTCTCCTAACTGTTTCAGAATTTGCCTATTTATGAAGGAGTTTTCCTGGCTGTTGGGAAATCCTGTGGTTCTCTTCCCCCAGTCACTGTGCGAATGGGGGAGGTTACGTGGCCTGCTGGATGTGTTAAATCACTGAACCATGGTTCTTAGGCTGGGAAGCTTTTAGCTACAAGAACTTGTCTATCACATGCTTCATAAGTGGGCCATCAACTCTCAAAGGCTGATGTCTTCTTTGAACTCCAGTTTGCATGGCTGTTCAAAGGAACTGCTGTCTCTTCTGTTGTACTGTGTGTGAGTGCATCAGGCAGCTCTTTTCTAGTCTCCTAGTTAAAGAACTGACTTAAGCCTGGCGTGGCTTTCAGCTTGCCATCAGTTCACTACCCACAGGAAAGCTGCTGGCCCAATCCAGTTTCCCATCTTTCATAATGGTGGTAACTAGAACTTCTTTCTCTGGCTATTTCATCTCTTAAACTCATGATATCATTTGAAAGGTTAATACTATGGTATCTTACTGAAAAGATAGCCTGCTTGTCGCCTTTTTGCTTGTAGCCAGTCTGGGGTTTGGTGGTGTAGAAGCACATAGAACAACACAGTTGCCTTCATTTATAGAAATGGGATTTTATTGGTAAGGGTGCTTTAATGATATCTTACAATGTAGGTGCTGCAGTAAACTGTACTCACTGGTCTCTCTGTGAGCAACAAATTCCCAGTATGGTGAGTGTCTCTGGCATTGGCAGTTTCTGGAGAAGATGAAGGATTGCTAACACTTAACTTGGGACAAAAACTTGCATCAGCGTGACTGTCTTAGTACCGTTACTTTTTTAATCTTTCCATCTGGTGAAACTGAACATAGCTTCTACTGTATAACAGTATTATTACTTCGTGGTTTTTATTTCAACTTAACTGAGGGAGGGGTATACTTTGAGGTTGAATTCGGTGTTGCACAGCTTTCATAATCTTCAACAGGATTGCTTCATGCTTAGTGAGACAGAGTATTGAAAACAGATATTCAAAACTTATGTGGAGGAACTTGGTTCTTCAGACGGGTTTCAGAAGGGTGAGTCTTGGCACTGACTTGTCAGCCATAGTGGAAAAAGTTATGCTTGGCAGTCGGAAGGAATCTTCTGGGCTGCTTGTGCTGGAATGCCTCAAACCTCCCCAAGCTGCTTGATGCTCTCTGAGCTCCTTCATGGGGAGAAGAGGAGAACCAGATGGATTAAGAAGCTCTTTTTACAGCTGTGTGGGCACATCACTCTCTTATCGGTGCCTCAAGGGTTTGTCATAAGCCTCAGGCAGCACGTCCCTGTAATTAACGATGGGAGGGGCAGAGGATAAAGGCCAAGAGGCTTTGCTGTTGACACACTGTGAAATGGGTGAGATCAGTTCCCAGACTAACCTGCAGACTATTGTCCTGGTGTCTTCTGGCATAGTGGGCTTCTCTTGTGGTGTCTCAGACAGATGGTCTGGCTGTCACACCAGCCAGTCTCTTTCTTATCTGAGCGGGGAGGCTGGTTTCTGTAAAGTAGGACAAGAGACGAGACTGAGCTCTTACCGTGCAGTGAGACTTAGTACTGCTACATGAAAATCCACTTGCAACACCTAAAATGCATCTTTGAGATCATAATTTGCATGTGCTTCCCATCTGCAGAAGACTGTACACCCATTAAAAACAGCATTCGATCTTGCATATTTCTCAGAAGTAACTTCACTGAGGCTTCTTCTCTGCTAGCCTGGGGCAAGATCTTAAATGCTGAGCTGTACTGACTCTTGAAATTGTGGCTGGCCTGATTGCCTGAGCCTGGGTTGCTGTGCAGCTGAGACGGCAAGCTTTTGTGGCTGGGGAAAATTACTCCCATCACTAGGATGAAGTGGGGCAGAAAGCTCCAAATTCCACATTGGAGGCAGTGGCAGTTACAACCCTGAGGTAAAAGCTGAGTGAATTTACTCTTTAGTAAGAATGTACTCCTAGAAAATTATTGAAAAACTGCGGGGAACCTGTTTCTCTTCCAGTTACTAAGGACAATAACTATCAGCAAGGTAGCTGCTAGTAATACTGCAATGACCAACTGAAGATGGAAAACAAATTCAGTGAGCTGCAACTCTTAATGAGTTAGCAATCCCAATGCCAGTCCAAGGTAAATGGTTTATTGACAGATGAATTTGAGACATGTTTTATTTTCTAAATTGGGAGGGGCAGGGAGCAGAAAGAGGTGTTGCCTTTAGCTGTAGGTGATGCTGTAAAGCCAAAACTGTTGATTCTCAACCAGTATTTCACAGAAATCCTGAAGCATCTGTCTGTATAAGCCTGTGGGTGACATGGGTTAGTGGAACTAGCTGAAATTGTTCTGAAAATAAAGTAGTTCTTAGTTCTGAAAATAAAGCAATAATGAAAAATCCATATGATGGGCAAGGAAAGAGCTCAGCCAAAAGCTGTATTTAGAGTGGTCCTCAAAGCATAAATTCCTTTGGAGAACATCACTGTCTTACAGCCACCTTCAGAGTTTCTACACTGCTTCTTCTGTGAAATGATAAGCAGTAGGTGAGAAGTTACCCTGGAAGTGAAAGTGGTGGTGTCTCTAACCCCTAAAGATTGGCTTCTGCTGAACTCAGGCTTGCGGTTTTGTGTAGGTAAGGCTGCAGAGAACTACAGTAGCATGTGGGAGCAAAGACATCATGAAAACCTGTAACAGTCTCCAGGAAAATGAACAAAATACAGATAGCAACTGGCTTTACTTGCTTCTAGATGACACCCTCAAATTAAGGAGTGCAGACCCTGCTGTGAGGATGACTACCTCTCTGCCTGTCCTGGAAAATAATAATTGCAGTGGTCTACAGTGTTATTAGTGATGGGATGGCTTACAGCACTGAAGCACATGCTTTAATCCTGATTCTTAGTCTCTGTTCTAACCTCAAGCTGAATTTACAGCTGAAAAAAACAAGCTCTTTTAAACCACCCTAACGCTGCATATCGGATGAGAGTAGCTAGTAGCCTCTCAAAGCCAGAATACTAGCAAAGGGTGAAGCTTCTCGCTGTCACATCTAGCAGGAAAGCTGTTACTACTCTGGTTCAATGCCCTGTCCTGGTGGGAAAGTGTTGCCTTGCACTGCTTGAACAGAACTTGCCGTACCCTTCTGAAGGGCCTCTTAGGGTATAAACCCCCCCCATCTTAAAGTCTGTCTGCATAGTTGGCCTCAGAGCTTGAATGACGTGTTGTGTTCCTTGAGAGGAATATGCTGGAGTGCAGGTGTTGCTCAAGGGCAGAGAAGCCTCTTCCCCCTCAGTGCTGCAGATGGTGTTAGCAACAGCTACTTTCGGCCAGCTCCGTGGTGAAAGCTTTGGCATGTGGGAATGGTAGGCGATAGACTGCCCCAGACAGTACTCAAACCCGTGCTGATCTGGGTAGAGCTGGCGCCTTTGCTGTAGCTTTTTAGGTGCTAGTATAAGGCAAATTATAAGTGAAAATCTTGGATACTGCCAAGAGAAAGCGGTGTTTTGGATTGTTCCAAGAAAATCCCTGGAAAATTTTAATCAATGCCATTTATTGCCAGTGATCCGCTTGGTCCCTTCAGGATTTGTATGCTGACTTTCACATGCAGAGGTAGCTCGCTCCTGGATCAGTATACTTCACTTGAAGCCATGTGAGCCAAACACCTGTATGTGCCATGTTGGCTGTCAGGAGCCTAGGCCATATAAATAAAGGGTGTTTCTATAGATGAATTAGTCTGTAGTTCTCATGCCTTCTTTCTTCCCTCCATCAGTCTCTATAGATAGTTTTCATAGTGTGAGGGAATACTGCATGACTCCTTTTCCTTGCCTGATCTCCTTAAAGCAGGGAGTGAAGCAGTCATACTGTGTGGTGGTTTGGTTTTTTTTTCTTCCAACAGATACGCACTTTTTTTTTCTTATCCCCCTGAGAGCAAATGCCTTTCTGCTGGAAAATGTCTTGTTTATCAGCAAACGTGATGGAGGCCTATCCCTTAAATTACACCTGCGTAAACTGACTCTGAGAGTTCCTCCAAAAGCACACTCCTCCAGCTTTTCCAGGGTTTGAGATGAAAACATGAGTTCTCCCCTTTGAATATCTCTGCCTCCTCTACTTGCACAGTGATGTCTTGTCAGTCTGACTTGCTGTCATGAAGCCTCCGCTGATTTTGTATGGGGAAATGGTAATGCAACTCATCTAAACCGGTGAGCGTGAGGAAACCCACATTGTAGTGCAATATGGAAGTGTATTCTTGCTTGTTTAAACAAAGTATTTTCTGTTTCTTCTCTCTGCTTCTCCCCAATCCTATGCATCTGTTCGCATGTAAAAAAGCATTACTGTTTGCTCTCAAAAACATCTCAGCCAAATTGGCACTTTGGTGACACTGGATACCTAGACAAGTGATGCAGCTAAACCTACTTCTGGAGTGTGAACAGGAAAAAACTGCATGGTATGTCTGCAGAGCTTTAACACAAAGCCGTATGTCTCTAGGAGAAAGCAGTTTAGTTTGGGCAAGCTTAACAACTGTTCCATCTGTAATCAGAGATAAATCTGGCTGCTTGGATTGGGAATAAATTCTGGTCATAGGCTGGATTCAAGTTTTCCTGCTCATGGTCTGAATCCTGGCTGTTGCTTTGCTTTTTAGAAGGTCAGAGCTCAGGTTCTGAAAATGAAGAACAACAGTACACTGGATGTGTTAGGCTTGTTCATTAACAAGGTGCTCTTCAGCATATTAAAATGGGTTATGAAGTTGCTGTGCACACAGCTGCAGAACCCTTCTGATAATAATTTAAACCTTATAACAACAATATTCTGGAAACAAACTCCTTGCAGAGGGGTATTGAACTTAAAAGAGCTAGAGGAGAGTAACTGGAGACGTGACTCAGAAGGTCTGCATTTTTCTAAATGTTTCTGAAGACATCTAGCTTCTGCCATTTGTGGAGATCTTTGAGTTCTGAAGATAGAGTGGAATTGGTGCTTCTTGCCTTCTGCTGAGAACTGTAGGAAGGAGAAGGAAGAAAGAACCTTTAGCTTTGCTAAAGGATGCAAATCCAAGTCTGCCCAAATGTTAAATTATCTTGCTTTCCTTTGGGCCACCAGCACTTCACTGCTCTCTACAGCTTAAACAACTGAGCTAATCTTGCTGGACAGTTGCCAGACTGGCTTTTTGCTTAGGAAGATAGATAAAGCTTTCTGCACAGACTTGAGTGCTTTGTAAACAGATACAGAAGCTAACCTTGGATCTGGGACTGTTTCTTCCAAGAGAACAGTTCATCCTGTGGATGTGTTAAAATACCTCTCTGCATTTAAAAATACCTTGCCACAGTAAGGGAGCTATAAGATGTGGCAAGCATCCAGTTACTCCTCGCACTTTCCCTCCTATTCAAAGGATATGGGGAAGTACATGTCAGTTAGTGAGAGTTAATAAGACAAAAGTATGTCTTACCCCTTTACATTTTGCCTAATTAACGTCTGCTCCAAATAACAACCATTTCATCTGCCAGATGCCCGGCCCCCAAAGCCTTTTGACCTTTTGTGCACAAAGTAGCACAGTAACATGGTTTATTACTAATAATGAAGGACTTAACTGCTGTGAAACATCTGTGAGATGCCACTCATGATCCTCATTTTTAGAGTGTAACCTGAACCATAATTAGCTTTAGTGTGATATTGCACAGTTTCCCTTCCAGACTAGGAAAAGAGGCCACCTTCTTAAGGACTCTGCGAGAAGACAGACATATAGCCAGACTGTACGAACAGATGGTCTGATGTGGTACTTGACACCTTCTTGTGACACCCCTCTTTACCCCTGTGTACAGGAAGGCTGAAACTGAGCTGTATTATAGCCGAGTCCCTGAAGACTTGAGCAACAGAGGCAGGAGACAGCTTTCTGCTCTTGCTGAAAATGCCGTTTGCAGGAAACACTTCTATGCCCTCATTCTTGCTCTGGTTAGCTTAACTGTGATGACTTATGGGAAAACAAACCACAAAGTAAAATAATCCATCCTATAAAGCTTGGCTGTTAGCCTCAGGAAGAAGGTGGGAATCCTGTGACCTGCGTGAGAAGGCTTGGAAGGTGCTCGTGTCAATCGTGTAGTGTCTCTGTGAAGCTTGCAGTGTTTCTCTGTCCAGCCACAGTGCAAAGAAACACTATTCCAAGTATGATACCTTTATAAGCCAGAATGTTCCCAGGTCTTGAGTGGTACCAAACTGTGTGCCTTTAGGATTAGCTGCTGCATCTGAAATTCTTGGTTTTTCAGGGGTACTGAGGAGTCTGTCTCCAGGCAGCTCTGACCTACAGAGCAGAAACACTAGTTCGAGTGATGAACTCCGGCACAAAGTCATCAGATTTATGGCTAGGCAGCATGCTGTACTCCGACACCTATTTGAAAGATCTTGAGAGCAACTTGATGCAGTCCTTATCTAGTGCCTTTTTGGTTAGATGGGCAGAATACCAGTGGTACTGCTGGAACTGCAGAGGTGAGGCTTGGACCTGGTGTGGTAAGCATGCCCCATTAGAGTTAAGGGCTTTCTGCCCAATGCTACAGGGCCTGCAGACTTGCTGCAGAATACCATGCCGGGTTAGGAAGTAAAAATCTGGCCTTGTCCCCTCAACACCCGCCACTACCTCTCCTCTGCTGACACATTTCCAGGTAAGAGCAAGAAGAATTGCTTCTGATTTGAGCTTAGACTGTATTGCTCTTAAAATAGCCTCAACCTTGCAGTCTGATTCTCAATGATTAATATAGTGGAAAACACTGACCTCTTTGGAGGGTATAAACTTCTTCTTTGTGAGTACACCCACACATACTGTACTCTCCTTCCCCTTACTGGAGAAGGATGTCAGGAGCTGGTGTACATGTAACCACTTACCCGTCCCCAGAAGGGTAGGTTCAGCCTTAGAAGCTGATTCTCGCAGTTCTTGTCAAACTACAACTCAGCACTGTCTTGTTTGTGGATCAATGCAGAAATACTTTGCTTCCTCCTGAGAATAATAGGGATTCTGGAGTCTAACAGTGGCTTTTTTGTTTGTTTTTACACCTTGTAGAGGAAGACTGCTTTCTTGTCCTCCCTTCCATACTGTGTCCAGAGCATTCTCCCTTCTTTGCAGTCTGTATCCCCACTTTGGTCAGTCTTGCCTTAAAGTAGCTGCCCAAAGACAGGCGCAAGAGGAGGGGACATGCAGTGTCTCAGGTAGGTGTGGGGAAACAAAGGTGACTGGTAGCAAACAAAGTATGATTCTGATGTCTGGTAGAGAATGAAACTGAACAAACATAAAGGGGAAGCAAATTCCTTTTCTTCCCTTGTTCTCTGTCTGAAGAGAGGTTTGGTATTTGTCTGCAGCTGGGATTGGGTAATAGTCTTGTGCAGAGTGAGATTTCACTACACAGATGCTCGGTGAGATCTTCTAATAGGATACTATGCTGTCAGCAACAGATTAACTGATCTAGATGAACTGGAGGATGTAAAGGTGCTTTCTCTTTCTATGCAGAGCTGACCTGTAGAGGCCAGCAGCAGAGAACTCTATAGACAAAAAAATACCTGCTTTCAGAGCTTGCTGGGATGAGACAAGTAGTGCTATGAACGGGTCTGTGAAAGCCAAGTTAATGCAAGTTTCTGTAGTGTTCTTGGGAGTATTTACATCTAAACCATCTTAGTTTTCCAGCCACCACCAGCAAAAAAAAAACAAAAACAAAAAATAGAAGCCTCTTGTGTACTGAAGGCACAAAGGTAAGACTGTTCCAGAAACCAGCCGCAGTAGTTGTGTGTAATTGTTGTCCCCTCAACATGACTGTATCTGTGGTTGTGTCTGTCAGGGAAACAGATAGCAAAAAGCAATGGAATGCCTTGAAACACAAGGAGAAAGGTACAGCACTCTGAATTTTGGAAGCGAAACAGTGTGACTGTAGGAGTAGTACAGGCCTGGCTGTAAGGTCCCCAAGTTAGGCAGGGATATCTGGGGTTAAGTGCACCACTTTTTTTCTAAAGAGTAACATTTGTAAATGTCTCTTACTGTCATCTAATAGTTGTTGAATGAGAGCAATGTGCTTGCAACATCAGATGGTTTCAGGCTAACCTTTTCTGGCGATGAGCTTGCCTGTGCTTGGAAGACTTAGCTGAAGCACCTCTTCCACCACCTTCATGGACTACTGCTTAGACAGCAAAGCTATTGGGTTAAGCTCTATGCTTGCCAAGGCAGGATAGGTGAAAACTAACATTCAGTTTGCAGAAGCTGCAGTATTGACTAGCTGCACTTAACTCAGCAGGAGACTGCATGACCTTGACTTGACAGTAAGCCAATACCTACAGAATTTTAGACCCTATTTTAGCCTTCAAGGGTTGAATCCTGCATGCTTTCTCTGGTGTGTACTACTCCATTGGGGTAGGCTGCCATCCAGAAGACTGAACACCAAGCTCCTGAGGTTTTACTTTATTTTCCAAGCTGCTGTGTAAATCCAGAGTCTTGGAAAATCTCCTGGGAGAATGAAGGAGGGAGAAGATGACATCAGCTGGAAACTTCCCAACTCATTTTGCATCTTACACGGACACTTCAAGATTATAAAATTCAGCTGAATTTTAAACTTGGATGAATTGAAGTTCTTGATAGATTTAGTATCTGTTTCTGGGCAGGCTAACTAGTCAAGGTGTTTGGATTGCATAATACAACAAAAGAATGTGAAGCTGCTTCCTTACCAGATAGCAGCGTGCATAGTTGTTAGGGCTCATGCATTTCCAACACAGGCCGTTAGCTCCTACATGCCCTGCACTGTAGGAAACCAAACATGCTACCAGAGTCATCTAATGTCACGTACCCATAAATTTCAGTGTCTTGAGGAATCCTACAAGCTCCATAGCAATGCATGAAGAGTCTGCCTGTAGGTGGTTTTACAACTGTGCACAGAAGCCTAGTGCTTAACCATGATCATGAACCTGAATGTCTGAATGCTGTGAATGAATTTCTGCTGTTGTGATCCAGGTCTTGCTGGACCTTCACCTGACCTGCTTCAGCAGGTGACAAAGCTGTGAGGCCGTCCTGAGCAGGTGAGGGACAGAGGCTAAGAATCTTTGCTATTTACTTTAGAAAAAGCTTTGAAATGTGAGGAATTCTTCATGGACACTTGCTAAGAGTTGGAAGAACATCTTGATACAACCTGTCTGCCACTCCATCTGCCTGGCTGCCAGAAGCAGCCTCCTTTCCTCCCTACTGTGGGACTGCTCAGATTCATAGCAGGCTGACTGCACTGTGAGTAACAGGGGCTGTTAGACAAAAAGGCTGTTTTTTCTGTGAAGAGCTTTGTGAGCAGTAGGTACCTGCTGGCACTTGGACCGTGCTGACCTCTGATAATGCAGGTAGGTACTTAAAACAGTGCATGAGCAGCTACTTGGTGCGGTAAAGGTGAAGCTGATGCATGAGTCCCTGTCACTGAAGTTAGACTCCTTGTTATCTAAAACAATTAATACTAGTCAGCATTTCAAATGTTTGTGGGTATGATAACTACACTGACAGGTAGAAATGCAGAAGGCTACAGATCCCCTTTCCTGCTAGGCTCCTCAGGACATGCTCCTCTTTCTGTGCTAAAATCAGACTGGAACAGGTGATGCAGTCTTGCTTCCCCAACTGCAAAAAAATCCTCAAAGTCCCATGGACAAAAGCTAGTGCCAATTAACATGACGAGGAGGTTCTCTGCTGAAAGGATTACAGCCTGAGAGAACTTAGATTGCTAGGCCATCTGCTGTGACACTTCAAAGCCTACCTCTTTCTAGCAATAGCATAAGACTTCAGCAAACTGATCCTGCCTACTGTTAAACAAAGGTTCGTCAGTCACAAGCATTGTTCGTTTTGCAGTTAGCGGGGAGGCTCCACCCATTAAGAAGGACAAATACTTAGCTTCTGACTTGGCCTTCAACTACCAAAACCCAGGCAAGAAGCAGGGCATGATGCCAGCGGTAACTGCCAGGGCAGGGTTCTGCCATTGCAGATGAGGCAGTAGTATAGCACAGTAGTACTTTCAAGGTATGCATCCTCTGCCCTTTCCTCCCGCCACAGCTAGCAGCCCCCCTGCTCCTAACCAGAGTTGGTCTAGAAGCTTTACTTGATTGAGATCTGGGGTGTTTCATCCAAGGCTGAGATCAGGTAAAACTGTCACAGCCTTTATTTTAAGACCTGAGACATTCCACAGCACCCATGACTGCAAGAACACACTCTGTAGATTGAAGTGGATTCCAGCCTTCACAAACCTCTGCTGTGCTTAAAAAATGCAAGACATGCTAGCATGGTGGTGTTACCTCCCAACAGAATTGGTGAGGAAAGTCGCTAGCTTCATGCAGGTGGCTGCAAGCTCCATCTTTGGTCCTTCCTCCAGTTGTTCTGACACCTTGATGCACAGTTTTCATATTTTAAGCAGATTCCATCATATTCTTTAAGCTCTCTTTTGGAAGGGTTTTGTTACAAGCTTTTGAGATCTCCTGTGCAACCGGACTTAAACTGTTTCCACAAGTTAATTCATTCCATACTGGAAGCTTAGAATTTGACTGGCTGCAGTTCTGGCACAACTTGCCTTGCACTAATGCTTATTGCACATGGGATGTGAAGAGCAATCTTTTCCTTTTGGTAACAGGAACAGATTTGTCTACAGCTACTGCAGTGTCCCAGGGTTTGCTTTGCTCTTTACTCCACTCAGCCAAATCCTAGTTCAGTCTAGCTGAACTGCAGATTTTCTGAAGCCACCTCCTGTTGCTAATCTCAGCCCATCTTCTGCTTACTCTGTTTTTGTAACTCCAACTCTTTATCTGCTGAGTTATTGTAGCATTGCTTCTTCCTGTTGTACATGCTCCTGCTATGTTGAGTCTGAGCCAGATGCTTGTGTAGTTCAAGCTGTCTACCTCATGTATGGGCTGGCAAGCTGTGCCATGCTCATCCTGCTCCTTTTGCCCTCTTAAAAGAGCATTTGAGTGCCTACCTTCCTGCTCGCTTGCCAGTTAAATCTGAAATCTCTCATCTATTGGCAACCACTTCTGAGCATTAGCTGGGAGAATGCATCTCACCTCTCTGGTAGTAGACAATAGTTTATATCACCCCTTTCCTAAAATGTCTAGGCTGGAGCATTATTCTCCCTACTTCATATGGCAGTCCTCAAGGTGAAGAGCAATACTATCGCAGTTCTGCAGGACTGCAACAGGCAGAGGGTTGTCTGTAAAATCCCAGTACTCCCAAGATAGGTTTGTGACAAAGGCTGGTAGGAACTTAGTCCTGTTCTTAGCCACTGTCAAAGGCAGACCTTCCTCCTTAAGTGGTTTTAACTTGAAGCCCTTGCCTGTAATTCTGAACCCTTGAATGAAGGAGGACTTCTTTTGAAGACAGGGACTACTACCCTTGTCCAGCTGGAACATAAACCACAATTGCATAAGGAATAGAGATGAACAAAGAGGCTCTTACCCAAACAGGATTGCTTTGCTAAGATTACACATTTCATTTCGCCACTTAAAGACTGTGTGAAGCTGGGGCTAAGCAGTAATTCTAGAACTAAAGCACTTCTAGTTAATGTGCTGCTAAGCTGTAGTGATGTTTGTCTAGCAACCAGAGGAACCTTTGTCCTTACAAGGGAAATGCTCTGTAGATAAATCTATTCCTGTGATACTAGTTAAGCAAACAACCCCCCCCTCCTCTCTTCTCTGAAAAGAAGAGCTGTTGATCTTTGGGACTTTCTAATACTGCTGTCAGATGTTCCTAGATGCTGTACAACTTGCCACACGCTGTTAGCTCTCTCTGCTACATAACCAGAGCAGAGAACACATGTGATGTTGCTGTGGTATTTATGCAACGTGGAGTAACCACTAGCTGTATGGAGTAGTTGCTCTATGTCAAAGTCTGAGACTTGAAGGTGTAGGAATGTATCAAGTTGGCTATAAAGTTGGGTTTTTTTGGTTTCGTCTTCCTGCTGCCCATCCCTTCCCCCCTCTCCCCGCCCCAGCTGAGTCAGTTTCAAGGAATTACAGACTTCGCAAACCCTGGTGAGTCTCTTCCTAAAGTAGCAACTTGCTGGCTCTTCTAGCCTGTGTCTTCCATAGGCATGGGATGATGCTCTTGGAGTTAGGAGGATGGGAACGAGGACCTCCCCAAGCAAAACACAGTGTTTTCATTGGCCTTAGGACCCCCTGAGGAAGGTGTGCATGGACACTGGTGCTGGAGCATATGATCTGTGACTGTCCTGTAGTGCAGTGATGGCAATTCAGTCTATGCTGTCAACATGTTTGGAAGATAATGGACTGGATGGGAAGCCTCTGGTACAAGTTTGCCCCCTTCTTAGGAAGAGTCTGAAGAGGCGAAGGCTGACTACATTCCAGTCAAGTGAACTGTTGCCACTTTGCCTGAAGCCTGTCTTATAAGTAGGCCTCTTGATTTGCCTAGCTGTTTTGTTTTTAGAGTCTCAGGTGGTTTAGTCTCACCAGGAACTGTTGGTTCAGCAATACTTCTACTTCCTCATGAATAGAAACCAGGTTGTGCCATACTAAGGGGAGGTGTGGTGGTAATGTGCTTTCTCTACAACTTGTGGAACAGCAGAACAACCTAATGCTCAAAGCCCAGACCTTAGGGGATTGCCCAGGTGACCTGGAAAAGGGTCATCCTCAGAGCTGCTGAAATAAATAGCCCTTGTAATATATCAGTGAAGCTTATCAGTGGCATCTTTGAGAACACTGCTTTACCGTGAGTCTGTTCACTTATTAAAAACCTGCTGTTTTTTCCACTCCAATACAGGATCTCAGTCTACCCAATGGCACACCTGTGGACACTTCTAGCCCAGCCTCCTCCTCATCTCTCCTCAACAGACTGCAGCTGGATGATGACTTGGACGGGGAGACTAGAGACCTCTTCGTTACTGTTGATGATCCCAAAAAACACGTGTGCACGATGGAGACGTATATCACATACAGGGTTACAACAAAGGTACAAAGCAACGTTCGCCTCTCCTAGTACTTTTTTCTTAGGAGAGGTTTTTTTTTTTTAGGGCATGTTCTGGACCTCTGTGCCTTGCATTGTATTTTCTTATCTTAAGGACAAAGACTTAGTGTCTTTCGGTACCTTGTGAATGTGTTGAAGGTGTGACTTCTCTTAGCAGAACTGTTACTACTTCAGTATATGAAACTGTGCAAAACTTTTAATGTGTCAGCTTAGATTTTTGTCTCTGACTCTTAAATAAAACTCTTCGTAAACTTGCAAGGCCAGTTTCTTTCATTAACCTGAAAGTCTGTTCCTATAAAGTAATCTGACACCCATTTGGTTTGAGTTACCTACCCTGAAGCGGAATGTGCCTCCTTGTTGATTCACTGTTAATCATCTTACATTTTGTGTGTATCCTTTTCTGAAATGCTTTAAGCTTATTGCTTCAAGTGTTTACCACACTTCCCCTGTCAGCCACTTATCTAAATCATAATCTTGATCCTCAACTGTAAACTAGCTTCCACGCAGTTGTTGGTACGGAAGGCTGTATAGCTGCTGCTAAAAGTAAGTAGCCTAAGAATGTTACTGCCTACCAAAAGAAATATGCTAGAGATTTTTTCAGCATGTGTTGTAGTTCAAACATTAATGCAATCTAATTTCACTAATAGAAAAAGTAATCTGAAAAGTCCACTGCACCCATAACTGGAACATTGATTTCTGTTAACTAGCTCATTTTCATTAGCAGCAGCTCCTAGGTGATGTTGACATCTGTTTGGGGGCACTTGTAGTTACCTAAGGCAAAAAGTGTTCACTAACTTTGCTAGGAATATACTTGATCCGCTTGTCCAAAAAGATTGACATTCCTCTGGCCTACTTAGATGGCACTATATACTGGAGAGAGTATTTTCCTTTGAGATAAGGAAGCCTTTACAGGCCACATAATTTTTTTTCAGGTCTACTCTGAAGTTCCACTTTCAGGCTGCACAGGAGAAAATGGGGTTTCTTTAAAATAGTAGCTACCTCTTACTGCACGCTTATTATAGGCCTGTCATTCTTTGTTGCTCTAAGTGTCTTAATCTTGCAAGAAATGCTGTATGTTAACTGTTAGAAAATGCTAAGAAGTATTGTAGGAAACTTTTCTACTTGGAGCAACTTGGCCTTCAGCTGTTACACGATCAGAAGGGATAGGAAGCACAAAATGAGATGCAGCTCTCCACAGGCAAATGGCTAAAATTGGCTAAAATTGTTTCTCCTTTAAATTAAGACCTGATTATTCTGTCAAGATAAAGTATCTCTATGCAGTGGTACCGTAATAATGTTCCTCTGCTTGTAAACCTCTGTTCATACAAGGATTCCCTTCCTTCTTAAATGAGAACTGTGGAATGTGGGGTATTTACTGTATTTAGATCAAATGTATTACCCAACAGTGTATTTTTTTTTAAATTTAAAAAAAAAATCATCCTGTATTTCTGATTTTGCATATCTACCTACCTGTCTGTTAATACTTGTTTTATTTGGGATGTTACTGTAGCCCATAAATCTTCTATATCATAGCATTACAGTACTATTGTGAAACTGCATAACTTATTCTTAGCAATCACCATGAAAGCCTCAACTCTTCGGGTTTATTATTCTTAGAAACTTCTGGCTAACCTCTAGGATCAGCACCTGTAGCACTATCATTGTTTAAAAAAAGACTGGAAGACTAACAGTATTAATCATCTGACTCATTCTTGCCATGCAAACAAGGCCTCTTTGATGCCAAGCTTTTGATGCCCAATCAGCGATTGTAGCTGAAAGCAGTAATTAAACATGGCAAAAAAGCTGCACAGGAGTAATCCCTAGACAGTGATGAGGATGAGTGTTGATGCTTGCACCTCCAGGTTGTAGGTCAGAGTTCTACAGCAGATCTTGCTCCTGTCATCAGTGTAAGGCCATACCTTCCCACCACCTCCCTTGCAGCCTTGCATGAGAAGGGTTTGAGACCTGTACAGGGCTGAAAGGGTCGCTTTGGTGGCTCTGAATGAGGAGGCAAGGATGGCTGCTTTTTTTCTTTTTCCACTGAAGAATGCTTCTGGAACCTCAAAGGTTTAGGTAAACATAAGTCCTAGAATGAGTTATGCTGAAGACTTTCTTGCTGTGAAAAGCAGTGTCACTAGGTGGAAGAGGGGAATGTAATGAGTAGTGCTGTAATGTGCATTTGTGGTTGTGAGGGGACACCCCTGTAGGGAAGAGCATAACCTGACCACAGCCTTGGTTTTGTGTTGTGTGAGTTGATTTTCTTTCTTTAGAAAGGTCTTGCATCATAACAGCAAAAAGGAGAAGTCTTGCAGTATGCCCCAGACTGAGAACATCTGCTGATACCTTTGTCAGGAGGTGGTGGTGGCTCAGGAAGAGTCCAAAACAATGGCTTGCAGGGAAGCTGAGAAGAAAGCTTAGCGTTTACTTGGTCCTATGTGTGCCCCTGCTTTCACAGCTTTCTAGTAAGAGCCAGGTAGCATCCCCCAGCCTGTCTTCTGGATGAACACATTTAAAGAGTGTAACAGGAATCCCTGAAATTATGGGGACAGTGATTCAGACCTGGCTTTCTCTTTCATACTCTCTTTTCGTCTTGCTAATAGCAGTTTTCTTATACAGGGAGGTTAGTGAAACCGAAGAGTGGGTGAAAGTTGTGCAGGAACTTAACTGGTCTTGGCTGTGATGATTGAATTGTCTTGGGTGTTCTTGATTGTTCACAACCTTTGTGCTCTTCAGATAGTCTGATATGCACTCCAGAGAGATTTTATCAAGCAGATCTTTCTGAGGAGGGAGGGAAAATAAAGCTTACCCTTATGTTAGGTAGTAATCTCTCCCGAGTGAAACATTAAGTGTGTGTACTTCTAACTTCACTTTTGTTGTATTTTCTAGGATGGCAAAGCTGCCTTCAGTGCCTTTTCCCATGGAGGTCTGAATGGGTGTGTGCCATTCCTCAGTCACGCAGTTGCTCTGTAGGCTTGAAGGAAGAGGCTTTCAAACCAGTCAATACTGAAGTGGAGGTCTTGTGTTCTTTTTCCTTTCCTTTCCTTCTCCTCCTGCTTCCAGTGCATGCACTGGGTAGATTGCCTGAGCACATGAAATGACTTGATCCCTAGAGAGGAGCAGGTGTAAGTGCTATGATCTCTTTTTCAAACAGGCTAAACTATTTGAGGCAAATAGAACTATGAACTACTAAGAACACCAACCTTGCTCCCTTTCCCGCTCTGCCATTTTCCTCTTTTTCTAGTTGAAGATTTTGCCCCAAATTTAAATAGTAACATGGAAAGGAATCTGCAGTTGGGTGTAGTGGATGAGAAAGTAGAACTAGGGTACAAAAATACTTTTAACACAGTCACCACAGGCTAGCTTTAGTTTTGGCTGCTAACTCCTTTCAAGAAAGACAAGAATCTTACACAAGACCAAGACTCGGTGATTGTCTTAATATTGCCTCAAGTCAAAAGTATTCCCACAACAGAGGTAAAAGTGTCTGTAACTCTGCCTGCTTTCCAGCAAGTAAAACTGAGCCCAGAATACTGCAATGCTGACTTAGTGGAACTGTGCTGGAGTCTTCAATAAATCCCTGGAAATGTCTTGCCCATTATTTTTGGGAGGTTGAGATCTGCCACATAAGTTTCTCAGCTTCCTTTGGGAGAGACACGTGTCCTTGCAAGATGGGATTTATGGATCCTGCTAAAAAAGCAGGAGGAATTAATCTGTGTCAAAAACACCGACATTTCACTTGCTGTCCCTGGACAGTGGCAAGACCCTCTTCCCTTTTGTGTGCAATCTGGAAAAAATAACTCGTGCTAAGCTAATGAACAGTTTGATCTGAGATCCAAATTCTTTCAGCGTTAGTGAGGTGTTGTTGAAACCGTGAAGGGCCCTTTTGTCCAAATAGTCTTTGAAAAGCTTATTTGCTGTCTAGATTTGACAGCCCGTACAGCAAACACTGAAGTGCTGATGACTATGATGTATTTTCATCTGCCTTCCTCTGAGGAACAAAACCTGATACATGGAGAACTTTGCAAATCTGCTTGTGATGTAAAGGCAGTGGGAGCAGTTTGTTCAAGGTGGATGGTAACTAATGTAAAGTTTGTGCACTCGGACTTATCCTGCTTTCCTGCTTCTGGACTAAATAGCACCTATACAGTTTTCCTTAACTGTTAGCAGATACTGGATAATAAGGTTCTCAGCGCTAATGGATGGGAGACTTTACCTTCCTCCTCATGCTACGGGCTAAAGCCCTGTAGTGTGTATGCATCCTGATCACTCTCATTCACTCACTGTCTGATCTTTTTAAGAAGCCTTTTCCCAGTGACAGCCAGTTCACAAAAGCTCTCCCTACTACTAAATCATTACTTTATTTATTTTTAATTTTAGGTTGTCCTCTGAAAGGCTGAGGTATAGCTGCCCTATTAATGAAAGAAAGCAGTCAGCTGTCATCAGCCAGTGGCACTGTCTACATGTGCATGAATTATTTTGTTCTGGTGTAACACCAGTTTAGTCTCTTACTCAAACAAGTGAGTTCATACAAAGTCTCAGAAGTTTCATTTGTAGGGTGGCTCTCTAACATGTTAAATAAGCTGGGTGTTACTCTGAGGTGCAGCGGAGTAAAGCACAAGTCTGCAGTGGATATCTAGGTCTTGGTAGTCCCTCATCTACAAAGGCAACTGCTCCACTGGTGAGCATTCATTATGTGAGTCCATGGACTAATGTGTGTAACTCTTATCATAGCTAGTAGGTCAAAGGAGGGGGGTTGGTGAGCTTGATCTCTTCTTTTCTGTCTCCCTATGCCTTCCTTTTCTGGAAACCAGACAACTTCATAGGTAATCTCACATTAGGATGCTGTTTATCATATACTAGAGCTACTGTTCTGTTGATAGTGTGTTAAGGCTGCTGTCTTCCCCCTAGAAAGATATTTCTGGTGTAGTACTTGTACAGGATCTTCAGTAGGGTTTGGTGGGAGTAACGTGCAGCAGCTGAAGAGTTGGAGCCATCCACAGAGCAAGTGAAGAGATGGATTGCATTAAAAGGCTGCTACTTGGCTCTCTCCAGATATGTGGCAGTTGCTCTCAATCTGGAAGTAGATACAAAATCTCTGTTGGAATTTAGCAGGTGGTTGCAGTGGCTAGGAAAGCAACCTAGTGCTGGACTTGGTGCCAGTTCAAAGCTGGGAGAGCTGGTGTGTTCCCCGGAATGCAGTGGTTTTGATGTCTAGTTGTGGACATGCAGTGTGCTGGTGATACAGCATTGCCTTTGTTGCAAGATGGTCTCGATGCTGCAAGTAACTAAGTAGAGGTCTCTAGGCTTCTCTGTGAGCTGTGCTTCTCAGTGGGACATAATGGTTGTCCACCTTCCAGTGAAGGCTATGACAATACCAGGACTTCTCAGTGGGACATAATGGTAAGGGCCATCCACCTTCCAGTGAAGGCTATGACAATACCAGGCTCTTCAGCAGAGACTCCTGGCTGGTACACAGTTTCATTAGTCCTCTTAGGCGGTTGCAGTATGTGCTGTGCTGGCAGCCCCATGCAGTCAGCGTTCCAGGATATGGACTGTTCAAGGACTGGATATTACATTTGCCAGCAGTTTCTCTGCTGTCTGAAACTTGTAATGGCAAGTTTAACTCCTTGCCCTAAAGAACGAAAACTTTAAAGATTTAACTTAATGTACTGATATCTCTAATCAGGCATACATGAACTCAATGTAAACAAACTCGTTTCTTTCTCTTATAAATCAACAAAAACAGTCCTTCGGCAAACCTAGCAATGGCTTATGTTCTAATCGTCTAGCCTTGAAGGAGTGTAATAAGCCTGTCACTTCTGGAATACAGGGCAGTGGTGAAACATTTTTTCGCCCTAGGTTAATGCATCTCATAGAATAAACAAGTCATTAAATATCTTTGCTTTTAATTCTTGATGGCTAAAATAGTCTCATCCTTGGAATGAAGATTTCATGCAGTCTTCCACGCAAACTTGTAACTGCCAAGAGATTAATATGGTGCCCAGTACTCTCCTCTCCACAGACTCCTCCCCTAAAGTTTATCTGGGCAGAACATGAAATGAAGTACGAATAGATCTTAAAAGCACATCAGCTCCAAGTAATAATTTTTCTTATTGCTGTTTTTCCCACTGCTTGACAGGCCAGAGGATCTTTCTCTCATGCTGGCTGCAAACACGATTTTGGGGATGGAGTCTCCATGCAAGGCTTGTCTGTCCTCACCCTTGCCAGTGATGGCTGTATTGCATTTGCTGCTAAGTTCTGAAGAGAAAGGTTTTGGTGCACACTAAACCTATCCTGTTCTTCTTTTCCAGACCACGCGAGCAGAGTTTGATTTGCCAGAGTATTCTGTCCGCCGGCGGTACCAAGACTTCGACTGGTTGAGAAATAAGCTGGAAGAGTCTCAGCCTACGCATCTCATTCCCGTAGGTAGTAAGCAAGAATCTGCTATTAAAGACAGTTCTGTATCTGTCTTCCAAGGATGATAATTCAGTGATATGTCTCTTTAGATTTAAATACGGTACTTCATTCTCTTCTAGTATTCAGATTTAAATATGGTGGTTCATTCTCTTCAAGTGGAGTGGGAAGAGCTTCCCATTCTTGACTGATGATGAAGCTTAGACTTTCTTGAGTGGCACACCCGAGAGGTGAGCTTTGGCAGCCTCTTGTAGGGCAGTATATGTGGTGGTTACATTTGTTGTGGCATAAACGGAATATGCTTCATGTGCTTGTTCAATTGTCACATCTTGATTTCTGAGTATCTGAGGCTTATGAAAAGCTGCACAGGTACTTCAAGTCCAAGTTTCAGTCAGTTTTCAAGATGGCCTTTTGTGCTGGTTTTAAAGAGAGTATTTTAAAGCTATTTGTGCTAACATTTAATAGCACAGACTTACAAATCTTGGCCTCTGGCTTGGTAGCTATCACATGCCTTCAGTAGGCAGAATTTTAGCTAATGAGATTAGCTAAACTACTGCACCCCTTCTTGTTGCTGAAGTTGGCAGTCTGACCACTTTATGTGGTATGAAGAGGTTGATCTTCAGCAGTCTGGTTTTCATGCTGTAGAAGATGTGAAAAGGTAGGAAGGCTGTGAGATCACCACAATGGGCTCTTTTGAACAAAGAAATTCAAGAAGGCCTGTAGGAGGTCAAATGTTGGGAAATGCCAACTTACCTTAGTTTGCCCATATGGGTTGGGCAGGGGGGAGTTTCTCTGCTCTCCCTCCCTCAGCAAGGACTGGGGTATGTGAGAAGTATTCAGTTAGCCTGTTCCAGGGTAGAGAGCTATTTAAATCCTTAATTTCTCTGCGACTTGGCTCTAAGTGGAATAATAGCTCAGTCTCTCAAAGATAAGAAATACTTTACAAAATCATGTGACACCACTAACTGGCAGCAAATATGTTTGCTGAGGGGTAGGGAGAAGAGAAGAGAGAGAGTGAGCTTGCTGGGGTAAGGTAGAGACATAAGATTAATGTATTAGCTGCCAAGACCCTCTTTTCTCCCTCCCTGTTCTCTGAACAGCTGGAACTATCATGGTTAAGCTTCTGCAGATTCTTGAGTGTACTAACAGGCTGCCAGTCCTGCCTGGAAGCTGCAAGGCAATAAATAATCCTCTAGTAGCAGAAGGTGAGTCACAGCCAGGGAATCAAGCTGCTTTGCTGAGACCTGGAATTTGTTGCACACAGAACAGCAAATTTGGCACAAGTGGCTCTGATACTGGACATGAAACCAGCTGCAGAACAAGTCAGTCTCTTCAGTGCATCTCTTTTAGAGAATCTGGAAGTATAAGGATGCACTGCCCTTCTTCATCTGTCTATGCACAGTTAGCAGTTAAGAGAATTTCCTATTAATCGCCTCCATGCAGTGATATGGCAGGGAGGTTGCCAAATGCTTTATGTATTTATTGCCTAGAAGTAGATGGGGAATAAAAGCTGAAGGCAGTTTCAGGTGCACTGTAACTCATGTTTATTCTGAAAGGATGTTTCAAGCCAATCTAAGAGTATCTGTACTTGTAACTGGAGATGCTGCAATCCCTGGAGGCCGCCTGTCTAGCAAAATACCAAAAGGGGGTTGCCTTCCTTATCTCAGTATAATGACTCTGCCTAAAATTTTCCTGTAGCAAATGATTTATCTTCTCAGTGCAGGGAGTCATGATAGCCTACAGTTAGGAGCCCAAACTAAACTGAATATGGGTTCCTTTTAATCTCTTTGGCTACTGATTTTTACTTTTTTTTTTAAATGATCTGAAACTTATTCTAATCTGTTCTTTCAAAGAACAGTGAAATGCTCTCAGATCTCTCTCTAGACTAGAAAGATAAGCCTAACATGGCCAAGGATCTTGCCTTCGGATGGTAATGTTTGGATACTTGAAGCCATTTCTGACTGTAGTGAACTCTGCTCCCATGTCACAGCAGGGAAAAGTAGACTATTAAGCTGGTAGACTATAAGGTAGATAAGTAACACACAGTTAAAGCAGGATATCAATTGCTAGTTGTGTGTACTGACTACTTGGGATGGACTTCCAAAGGCCTAAAATGAAAAGGACTGTAACTGCTGCTATAGCTAAACCCAGGTTAAATGGCAGAATTTTCTGTAATAGAGGTCCACCCTCCTGTGGGTCCTAAATGCTCAAACTTTAGTGTTTGTTCAGTGCCAGTTTGCATGTGTTTAGTTGAACTAGGTTTCTTTAAACTAGTCTTCCAGTTTGTCCTTTTCTTCCTGCATTGGTGCTGAGGTAGTGACTTCCTAAAGTATGGAGTCCCAGCTAATGTTTTCAAAGTAAGGGAATAGAGTTTCTTCTTCCCTGAAGACTACTGCACTAAGCATTATTCTTCTGAAGAAGTCTAATTAGAGTGTATCTTACACTGGTTTAACTAGAATGACTGATCTGAATGCTAAGCATAATAAGTCTTAAATTATAAGAACATAATATAGTGGTCAAAAAGTAGCTGTGCTGCAGCTAAGTCATGCTGGCTGGGTTTTTTTAGGAAGTACAATCTTCATGTACCTTCCACATCAGCTAGCGTATGGTGGGAAAGGCATATGCATGCACAATTTTTTTTCCTTTGAATTACTTTTGTCACCGATTTCAGGTGACAAAGACTCTTTTCAGGAATCAGGATTCTCCTCTGCATTGGGTGAAAAAGGCTGTCATCTCTAGCCTAAAGAGTAAGCAGATTACCTGTCTGAGTGGACTGTTTCACAAGAATAAAATGCAAAGCACAGTTTTAAAACTGATACTAATCTTAGAGTCCATGCTGTCTGGAGAGAACAAAAGCAGATCTAGTGGCAGAGCTGAGACCAACCATGCTGAAGCTCAAAGGGTTATCATCCATCTGAAGCGGTACTTTGAAGTCTGGAGTTTAAGTGTAAGAGGAGGGCCTGCAGAACTAGCAAGTCTGGAAGAAGATTTGGGCTTACATGTTAAGCTGAACTGCAGAGATGAACTGGTGGAGTCAGAATTAGGAGTAAGACAGAAGAGAGGTGTGTTGGCAGATGTTTGTCACTTACACAAGCATGCTCAAGAATGTCAGCTATGACAGATGACCGAGCGTGCAAGTGCTACAGAAAGGCTCTAGCCTGGACTACTGGACTATTTGCTGTGTCAAGCTGGCTCGTCTGTCTTTCCTCAGTGTGGTGCTATTACTAAGAATATCAGCCCCCTGCAGAAGGGACCTGTCCAGGAGCTCTAAACTGTTCAGAATGGGGGAGAAAAGAGTAACAAGAACTTTCTGTTAAACTTTCTGAGTTTCCTTGGACCAAGCAGCCTTGCTTCAGCATTGGGATGTATGCATGTGTGCATAGCTGTAGTGAATAGTCTGCAGCTCTGCTGGCATCTCCTTTAGAGCTGGAGTTTGAACATGGTTCATGGAACATGGTGGGGGCAACACCCTAAGCTATGCTAGAAATTCATAGTACAGGTACTCTCTGGGTTTCACTGGTGTGGCTCTCAGCTGAAGCCACTCAGTAGAATTGCTAGCATTAGGCTGGGCTAGCTAAAAGGTAATTGAGAGCAGGGCTTGCATCCCATCTGTTGTATGGTTCCTGTTAGTAAACATAATTTTTCAGTTCCTGTTAAGACTGGGGTTTGATTGCTTTGTATGTTTCCAAATAGCAGAAGCAAGTTTTTGGTCTTCTGAATCTTCTGCATTTTGCTTGTCTCTGACAGCCTCTTCCTGAGAAATTTGTGGTGAAGGGCGTTGTCGATCGTTTTTCTGAAGAGTTCGTGGAGACGAGGAGGAAAGCATTAGACAAATTCTTGAAGAGAATAACTGATCACCCAGTGCTTTCTTTTAATGAGCACTTCAGCGTGTTTCTCACAGCCAAGGTAAGCCAGTAACGTCCGAACACAGTCATTGAAACGGACAACAGAACAGACACCTTTGCAGTCTCTTGCAGTCTCTCGACAGACACATGTGCAGGTCAGAGCTTCCCTTAAAATACCAGAGAGTTATTGAGGACCCTGAATGTTGTTTGTGGCAGAACCCTGTGTGTGTGACAGCCGTATGGGTTCCCTTTGCTTGAAGGGAGGGGTGGTCTTCAAATTTACAAACTCAGTTCTCCATCCCTGCTTGTTTTGTATTCCTGTGTCTAGAACATACTCTGATGCAAGAGAGGTTCAGAATTTAGAAGACTGTAGACTTTGTAAAATCCTCTTTTGGGGAGGAGGGAAGTTCTCTCTTGCACAAAAGCTTGCAAATTTCTTGGCTTTTTTCTTGTCTGTGCCTTCTATACTGCTTGCACTTGTTACCCTCAAAACTAAGTGTGAAGACCTCATTCTTGTTTGTTCTTGGTCAACAACTTCCTGCTCATCTTCTACGTGACTCATCCAGCAACAGTGCAATTTTCTTTGTCTTTTGAACTGCATTTTAAATAAGACTAGGAGGAACTACAGTCATGCTTTAGTTCAACCTGATAAGCGAGGAGAGCTGTAAAAGCACGTCTTTCCAATGGTACATTACACTAGCTCACTCAGATGTGACACTTAATTTGAGCTCGCTTCAGGCTTCTGCTCTGCTTGCTGGTAATGTGAGACTCAATCTCCAGTTCCCTTTTATTTCCCCTCCGTGGTGAACTTCACCACTGAAACAAGCCAGAAATGCAGAATTTGTTTAGCACCTTGATAGTTAAATGTCGGATAGCTTTGTTCTGCTTTTCAGCTGTCGAAGCATGATGCAACTTTCTTAGCTGCTTAGTCGACTTCTCCTACCCCTGTAAAATGAACGGTAAGGGCTTTATCCTCAGCCCTGGGCAGGGCTTACCTTGAAAATACAGAGCATCCAGGGAGGCTGAGGAAGAAGTGTTCTTCTGGCTGTTCTAGTGTCGGAACTTGCTGTATTGCAGCAATGGGGTGTCAGTTCAGTGTGCTAGGACTTCATAATTTAGTTGGTTACTGCAGAAAGTCGTGAGACCACCTCCTGGTTGAAAAAAAGAAACCAACCTTTCTTCAAGTTCCCTGTTTGGACCAGTAGCACACCAGAATGCTTGAGAGAGTGTGTGAATAATTTTGAGTTAAAGGGTCTTTTCCTGATGCCTGCTAGCAGGTAGTGCTTGAGGCAGGCCAAAGGCAAGAGTCAAAGAACCACTGCATTTAAATACAAACAAAATTCAAACTTACAGTAGCTGCTAAGATGACAGGTTCTCTTAATCAGACTTAATGTTTGACTTAGTATAAGTACTTGGAAAGAATACTATAGCATGTGTTTTGAAGATGTCTGTTGTATTTTTTTGAAAGAACATTTAAACTTTTAGTCTAGTTTGTAATACCATGTCTTGATTCTTGAGCTCTACAGGTCTGCTTGGTTGGAATACATCTCTTCCTCAGGCTGTGTAGGATAATCTAGTTACAGCCATTAAGCCTGTTTTGGAATGTTGAATAGTGACCCCTGCTGGAAGGAGTAGAATGCAAAATGGATGGTGTTTTGGCTAACTAAACCCATTTTTTTCTGATGTGCTGTCAAGGTGAAATCCCTCGAAGATTGTAGGTAAACAACCTTGTTCACATAGGTTGTCTGAATGTTGATTTATGCAAACGTGTAAAGCATTGGCAAGGAAGTTTAAGTTTTCTGTGCTGGGAACATGGCCCTGTGTAACCCAGCCTGAGCTGCAGTCTGTTTTGCAGAGAAGCTGTGCTAGTATCCCCCTAATGCGCTTTTTCTGTGTACAGTCTTCCCCTGTCTCCTCTCTGACCACGCAACTAGTGTGAGGACACTGCTGACCCAATAGGCATGCAATATGTAGCTCTGTACTAGGTCATCAGAGCCAGCTGGTACATTTGTATCATATTGGTATTGTGGGCTATGACTTAGAAGTATGTGTGGATGAATGCCATGAACAGTATTGGTGGAAACAGAGCTGTTAATATCTCTACTTCCCTGGTGACAGTACAGGAACATGGGAAAGTCTGGCCACGTGCAAAGGTGGACCACTTACCCATTTGTGATGTAATTCATACCATTCTCCTGGATAGCTTATCTCCATCTAGACGTAGTCTTCAAACTGTGCTCAGCTGTACAACTTGTTTTGTCCAAGGCTACATATCATGTGCAGTCTCTTGCCTTCACAAGATTTGATCTCGATTGGAAAGTATCCATCACTATATTAATCTTCCAAAATGCAAGTGAAATTATTTCTAAACTGTTTTTTTTTTTTAACTTCCCAGGATCTTAATGCCTACAAAAGGCAAGGAATGGCATTGCTGTCAAAGATGGGGGAGTCTGTCAAATACGTTACAGGAGGCTACAAATTAAGAAGTCGGCCACTGGAGTTTGCAGCCATTGGGGAGTATCTAGACACATTCTCTCTAAAGCTTGGTACCATTGACAGAATAGCACAACGGATTATCAAAGAACAATTGGGTAAGGACACAAGGTTGCACTATCATAAGACTTAAGTATAAGTGCTCTGTATCTTGTTCTGGTTGATGGCATGACCAAGGCAACTTGCATCAATGATTCTGGCCTATAATGAGCCACATGTAGAACAAAATCTAATGCCTCTTGCAGTTTTAAAACAGGCCCAAAGCCTATCACAATATCTTACCTTAGCTCAACTCTCGAAGTATTTTTAAAGTTGCTCTTGTAGTGCTACCAACCTACTTTCTTACTAAAGTTATTTTTGGAAAGACTTTTGGGAGGGGGAAAAACCTCTAGATGCCATCTGGAGGAGTACAGATGGAATTCCTAGACGAGGTAACCTTTACAGACCTGTCTTAGCAGAGCCAAGTTTTAAAAGAATTCCTTCAGCTACTGCACAGATGCAAATGTCTTTGTATTGGAAGCTTGTAGGACTGGTCAGTTAAGCAGGAGACAACTTGGACCTGTCACTTGTGCAGCCATAGAGCTCTGTCTATTAAGATGCTAATGCAACACAAGACTTGACTCCCAAGGAGTTAATATTTGCCAAGCTTGGTGCATAGTTTCTCCAGTTTGGTGTGAGTGTTTGCAGATACTTGTGCCTTGCCTTGCTCTGTTAATCTACTTTTCCGTCTGCCTATTGCAGAGTACTTGGTGGAATTACGGGAATATGGACCTGTTTATTCAACCTGGGGAGGGCTGGAGGTTGAGCTATCAGAGCCACTGGAAGGGGTGTCTGCCTGTATTGGGAACTGCTGCACAGCCCTTGAAGAACTCAGTGAAGACATGACTGAAGACTTCCTGCCTGTCCTTAGGGAATATATATTGTACTCAGACTCAATGAAGGTAAAGAGAGCCCTGTGGCAGAAGACACTGTCATTGTGTTTGCATAGAATGATGTATCAGTGAGTTCATTCTTTCTAACAGTGAGAAAGGGTTGGTGGTGGGAAGAGTGGGGAAGTAAATAATACATTAAGTAGGAGGATGTTTTTGTAATCAAAACAAAACTAGGTATGGTTAGTAGCAGGGCACTGCATGGGTAAGCATTATCTGTCTGCTCTGCTGTTCAGTCGGGCTAAGGTCAGTAATGCTGGAGTGCACACAAAGTGTTAAAGAGTTGCTCCTTCAATGGAGTGGCAGGTGGTACTCTATAGGAAACATCCTATGGCTGCCTAGAATCTTCTCTCTGAATTGTTAGAAAGTCAGTTGTGGCTCAGCTCTTCACTACTGGGTCAGTGTCTGGCCCTGCAGAAAAGGTGGCATTAGCAGCTTCTGTCACTTGTATGTAGCAGAGTTGGGCGCCTTCTTTTAGAATCATGTGTGCAAATGACAGACACTGCTTCCTCTCTCATCCCCATACCCTAAGCAGGATGTGTGTGTTGTAAAGTTAAGTTCTGCATGCCAAGTAACTGCTTAAAGATGTTTTGTGACTCTTAATCTCTATGAGAACTTGGTATCTTACTGCTTATGCAGATGTAATAAAAGCTACTTTCAATGCAATTTTTATTCTCTTGAAGTTATGGAGCGTTGGTAGACAATCCCATTGCATGGGAAAAAGAATTACTGAGTTAACTGCACTGAGCACTGAAATCAAGGACTCTAGTTTGGCTGTTAGAGCTTTTCACCACATGCCCGTGGTACAGTATGTATTAGCAGTCCCTGTATAGGGTACTAACAGAAAAATTCCTTCTGAGAACTTTCCACTTGGAACAACTGTTACAAGGCTAAGGTATGTGCTCCATTAGAGATTTAATACCTAGTTGTAAATCTACAGTCTGAACGTGGCAGTCCTCCTTCATCTTAATCTTAGTCATCCTATACTTCTCAAACTGAGAATTTAAACACTTTCAGATTTCTTTTCCCAGCTTCAGATGGCTAGTTATATGGCTCCTGTCTTGCCCGGCTGAAGTATTTGTGCAGAAGGCTTCGCACTAGTTCCCTGTGTGTACTCTTTGTATCATAGTCTTGGTATTGACCCCAACATAAACGAGGTGCATCTTCTTTACAGGACTGTTAGTGCCCAAGTATTGCTGGAACAACAGCAATAGGTATTCCTGAGCTGTAGCTGGGAGCCTTGACCCAGAGTGTTCAGACTTATCCTTATTCTGTAGGAAGGGGTATGTGTACTTACAAAGAACATGAGACTAATGATTAAAGCTTTTAGTCCAGAACAGGTGGCTTTTGATGCTACAAATACCATGGCCTACTGGAGATGGCACCTGAGGTGGCAAGCTGAGTTGTGAGAGGCACTTTTCACAAATGTAGTGGGAGAAAAATTATTTTAAGCTAAAAAGCAAGAGTTTCTTCAGCTGAAGAGGTATTTCAGGCAGTTAAACACCACTTACCACAGGGAGAGTGGTGTTAAAGACTCACAGCTAGGCTACCTGTTGGCTTGGAGATAGTCCCACTCTAAAAGGACTCTTGTCAGATGACGGTAAAGACATTAAGTGCAGTCTCCAAGCAACAGGTAGCCTAGCTGCAAGTCTCTAACACCGCTTTCCCTGTGGTAAGTGGTGTTTAACTGCCTGAAGTACCTCTTCAGCTGAAGAAACCCTTGCTTTTTAGCTCAATTTTTAGACCATTGACTTGACTTTCTAGTGCCCTAAAGGATTCACTCTTCTGTCAATTATACTCTGGTAATGGACTGACAATACTCATTGTGTTGATGCTTTGGAACTGGTTGGATCTAGAAACCACACTTGCAAAATAGCAATTAATAGCAGATTGGGATTATGCTGCTTAGTGTCCAGCTTGAGAATCTTGTTAGCTTTAATCTGTCTGAAAATCGAGAATAAAAACTATTTCTAGCCAAGGCAGACTGTTCCTATTTTTCTTCCCTCCCAAATACCAAAACTGAAATCTCTCAGGTCATATCAAGTGGTTTTCTTATGCTAGAAAATATCAGTCTGTTGCTATTTCTGCAGTAAGCAGCTACAGAACTGTCTTCCCAGACTCTGTAAAACCAAGTAAGTAACTGTAAAGGAGACTCGGAGTGCAGGAGGCTTTCTGCTGTGAAAGGGCTATCCTCCTCACTAGCGGTGCAGTCCTCTTCATCAGCTGCTGTGAGGCCTGCTTGTGAAATTAGTATGTTTATGTCTTTCAGAGCACAGCTTTTGGACAGGGTACCTGATGGAAGGTAAGTCTTTAGGTACCAGGAGTTCACTGCAACCTTGATAGCTTTCCCTGTTGCACACTGTACTCCAGGTTTAGGAATGGAAACTTGATTTGTAGAGCAATCTGTAGCTGGGTGAATGTCCCTCAGAGTAAGAAGTGCCAGGGTATCTTTGCTGTTTGAGGTGAATGTTCATGTTTAGCATCTTCAGGAGCACTGTTATACCTGGGGAGGGGGGCAGTCTGAGGGAACTGCGCATATGTAGACGAAGCGCAGTATTTGTGGTTGAAACAAGTATTGGATGGCTCCAGGGAAACCCTGTCTCTGGGTTTGCTTGAAAGATTTGCAGCAGTGGGGAGAGGCTGGCATTGTGGGCTTGAGTTAAAATGTATGCTGTAATGTCTAGGAGAGACCTTTTCTAAAACACAGGCCATGTATGACATGGCCAGATGACATCTCAAATCCTGGTGCATTGAGGCCCTTGTCAGCAAACATGCGGTACTGCATTTTTTGCGGTACAATGGTGTTCACAGGGAGGCAAGTACAGAGAGAAAAACTCAGCTCTACAGAATTCACCACTGATATTAGAGTGTTATATGAACTCTGGATGCTTAACACTGCCAGAAAGGCTTATCAGATGGTGCAATCCCCAGCTGTGTGCTTGGCCATAACTGGTAATGCATGTTTAAAACAAGCACCATATGAATAGCAGTCTCTCTAAAGACACGCAGTAAATAAGGATCCTTTTGTGAGGTCTGGTTTTAGTAGGAAGCTATGTGGTGTGCAAATGGCATAGGATTGCAATTTGAGAAAGGCTGGTGGCAAACTCCTGAAGCTCCGTCAGAGATACAGGCCAAGGTGAAATGTTTCTACTAGATACAAAATGGTCATGGATCTATCTCATGGAAAGCAAGCTAAGTCTTGCTTGTACAGGGACCAGTGGTTTAGTTCTGTCCCCAAACAACTGACATGCGGTGTGTGAGTTTTTTCTGTCTGGTGTTGGTTTCTTCCAATTTCTTCCAACTTTTTTTTTTTTTTTTTAGTATTCTCTTTAAATGAGGCCTTAACTAGCAGAGATATTGCATGGGCTGTAACTCTGGGGGTGCTCGGTATAGAGCTTTTCAGAGCAGCTGCTGAAGCATTAATGCATTGATCCACAGCTGAGAAGAGATTGCCTGGAGGTGCCAGAGGAAATGCTTCCTTTCACATATGGGACAAGTGAAAGGCAAGGCAATATTTTCTCATCCCTTACAGGTCAGCCATTAATGGGTACTTAAAGCTATATTCAGAAGCATATTGTTAATGGCCCACAGTGGATGGACTTGAGCACTTAAGGAGAAATAACACACCTGCCCTTTGAATCTAGTCTGCTGATAACTGTTAATCATTGGCTACTCCTGGTACAAGTCCAGCTCACTGCACTAACTCCAGGCTCCTAAAGGCTGAATGCAGTTGCTGGAGGCGACTATTTTTCTGAGAAGAAATTTCAGTTGACTCAGGTTCAAGAGGCAATATGAAGTAGAATAAATCTCTCAGGCTTTTGTGGCGTTGGTAGCCTTCAGTCAGTTAAGGGCTATTCCACATTGTTGCTTAGATTCCAAAAGGAACAGGAACGTTGTGGTTTTGCAAGCAAACAAGACCAATGGCATGCTTGCTTGCATCCCTTTGGGGACAAAAGGGAGGGCTAAGCTGTTGAAGGTGAATTTTTCAGTTTTGCCCCCTCCCCTCCTTTTTTTTTGCCTAAACCAATAGTGACTTTGTGGATGGGGTACCATTCCCATTTGTCATGGACTGAGGTTTGTGAGAACACTGATTGCAACGTCTCCTATCTCTGCTCTAGACCAACTGCACTGGTGACCTTCCCTTGGACTAAGAAGGAGGAGGGGGAAGATGGTGATTAGTAAATACAGGTTTTCTACATCTTCAATTAGGAAACAGGTCTTGGCTAGACTGGCTCCTAGAACTCTGAGAACTATGCTTTTAAACACCTGTTTCTGTACACAGCAGTGCACATGACTAGTCCTGCTTCACTAGCCTTGTCTGAAACTGTTAAAATGACTAGTTACCTCCTTTTGTCCTAATGGGGTGATTACTTCTGCATGGCAGAAAGGAAGACTGGAAGTATGAACTGGCCATGCTGGCTGCAAGAGAAGTTCAAATTTACAGGTGCTTCAGCAGTGAGTGTTGGCTGACTTCCCCCTGAGCATTTTTAATAATGACTTTGCATCAACTGAATTACAAAAAATTTCTAGTTGTTTCCCTGTGAAGACTGAAGAAGTAAGTTGTCCACTCTCACAGACACAGAACTGCTTATTTTTAGTAGTATATTCTTAAAAAGACTAATTTCTATGTTCTTTTTAAATTGTAAGACTGTAGTATAACCTTAGTGGAGGTCTTGGGTTGTGGATATAGTACAATATAAGGGTAGGACCTTTTGGTCTCTATTCTGAGAATACTCTGCCAATAAAATGTTTACTGCTTGTGAAACTCACTCAGATAGTTCAGTGCTTTTCAAGTAAATTGTGCTTTTCAGAATTTTAACTTTTTTAGTTAAATCAACAACCAAACCCCCCAAACTGATCTAAAAGAAAAGCTTTTGTTCTAACACAAGAATGTTAACAGCTTGCTGTAAACGACTTTGAGGAATTTTTGCAAGTGAAAAGGGAGATGTAATACTTTCTGTGATGGCCTTCTTGTCTCTTAGCCCACGCTTTTGTCTGTCTGCTGCTTGAGGATATCAGAACCCTTGCACTAGTCCTTGACAGCTGTGATGCTTTTCTTTATGTCCTTTTCACGCTCATAATAGGTTAACTGATGAATTGAATTTACTTAGTCAGGGTTATATTCATGGTTACATGACAGCTTCTATCTTGCATGCCTCCAGCTTGTCCAAATATTGAATTTTATCTGACCCTGCCAGCTGCTTGAGAGCAAGTGGTCTTTGTTTTTAAAAGCTACTCCCTGAATACTGTAAAACAGGACAAAGTAAGTCTGTAAGTCTGGCTTAAGACTGAATTATTACTTAAGCTGTATCACTTCACAGTTTCTTCCAGGCTGGGGACGGAAGGAACAAGAGGGTCCCTCTCATAGCTATCTTTTCTTTTGCCCATAGAATGTCTTGAAGAAGAGAGACCAAGTTCAAGCGGAGTATGAAGCAAAACTGGAAGCAGTAGCCTTGAAAAAGGAAGACCGTCCAAAGGTTAGCACTTAAAAATACTCTACAAAACCAGCTTGCACTTACGTTGCTTCCTGAGAATGGAGAAACAGAACTTGCTTTGTCTGGGTCTGGTGGCTGCTTTGCAATATAAGCAATTTCTGGCAGAACAGAATTTTGTTGTTGGCAAACCAGTGTGAAATAAACACCTAAGTGTGAACATATATAACCTGTCTAGCAACTTCTGTACTGCTGATCTCCCACCTTTCAGAGCAGGATGGTCCCGACCTGTGTAGCACTTGAACAACAGCTGGCAGCGATCGCTTGGAGTGTTTAGTGACAGGGACTGAAGCAGTGGTAGAACAGTCCCTGGTGATTTAGCGGGATGTCGGCTAGCTGAGCTAAGGTCCTAGCCCTGGCACTGCTGAACTGTCTTCTAGAATACCTGTTCTGACTGTAAAAGACTCGTGTTTTGCCCCTCCTGATAGGAAGGTCTTCCTGTGTGATACTGAACAGGCACAGGAGGGTGTCACTGGGTGACAGGTTTTGGCCAGGCTTCATGCAGAACAAAGCTGTTGGCTGGCGTTCTTGTGCTGCCACCTGCTTTCTGCACAAAGCAGCATGCGAGACCCTGTCTTACATCCCTGCAACTTTGACCAACAATGACAACAGCTTTTGTTCCTTTCCTCTGCTTGGGGTTTTTTGGTTCCCCTTCATCTTTGTGTTAATAACTAATGGGTGACTTTCCACTATTAGGGCTACTCTACAATAATCTTACAGGAGGTTCGCATAATATCTTTAAGAAGCTGAAGAGGACAGAGCATAGAAATACAAACTGATATTTTTCTGGTCTTGTGTCTGTCACAGACTCTACAAATTGTGTTCTCTCAGGTATCTTGTGGTGCTCTTGTTTTAGACTTTTCCCTGCCCCGCTGCTGGCTGGTGTGGTATGTACTCTTACTTCCTCAGCGTAGCTTTGTATAAGCAGGTATTGTACCAAGTTGTATGTAGGATACAGGGAACTCAATCTAGCATATCCAGCAAGCCAATTGAGGTTTTTAGGAATTTGACTCTATAAAGATCTTGATTCAGTGGAACTGCTGAACATCGCTAATCTCTCACCTACGAAAAGGCTTTTGCATCTCACCTCTCAGTGGGATTATTGTGTAAAGCACAGAATTTAAACCGGTGTCTTAAGAATTTTTTGAATTCTTACATCTCCTCTTCAGAGTATAAGCATATCTTTTGGCAACTCATTGTACCTTTTTCTCCAACATAAGTCTTTAGTGTCATTTACAAGATGAAGTTGAACAAAGTAATAGAACTCCTCGAATATTCAAAAAATACTAGCTCTTGTTTTTCAGATCCTTTCCACCTGGAGGGAATGTCTTCATCTGTAAGAGCTGTTAGCTCAGAGCCATGGCTAGCAGCACATCTTAAATTCAGTGGGGTCTCCTGGCTATGACTTGCTGGAAGCAAAAGCAGACAGAAGATCACAGGCTGGGTTATGCAGTAAATGGTATTGGTGTTCCTTTTGGTATATTTAGTTGATTTGGCAGAAATTATATTCTAAAAAAACCTCAAACCCTTAAGGGAAAAAAGACCTATGTTTGGATCACAAAATGAGGGCCTATCATTACTTGTTAATCTCTTCCACTGGAGGGCATTCCAGGACTTACTGTACACATAATCAGATTGGCTTCACAAAGCTTGGTCAGTGTCATTAGGTCGTTCTCACATTGAGATGATCGGCTTAGAACTCGGTGTCCTATAAATGCAGAAGGCTTGTAGGGCTACTGTAAGTGTCTGTCAGCAAACCCTGCTCAGGCTGCTGAAGTTTACACCAAAAGCATAGCGTGTGTGGTGTTTTTTAACACTAGTGTAACAGTGCAGAGCCTTTCTAACAAGTACACTGGTGAAGTGCTTCCTACCCATTTCTGACCCACTCTGGAGCTGTTTTTGCGGTAATCCAACCAACATAGTGAAGTGCAGGCTTTGTTTCCTTTTGGTGAGATGAAGTCTGTCTCTGACTTAATCTATTCTGTCTGCCTCAAGGCTTTGCAGTGTGGTGATCTGTAGGAGCAGTAAATACGGCAGTGCAGAACTTGAAGTAGAAGGTGACCATGTGCATTTACCGGGGGGGAGGGCGGGAGAGGGGAGGAGGCTTGTAACAATCTATGTTTCCATAGAACTGGGAAGGTAGAAATATCATATACAGAGATGAATTGCCTAATAAATGCTGGATTTGTTGTGCATCAGGACCCGTTGTTACTTGGTAATGATGCTGTAGAGGAGATGTAGAAAAGTGCACATGCTACAACAGTGGACATGCTTATGCTGCAAATGATGCCATCTGCACTTGACTAAATTCTAGATGTGAGGCATACTTAGCCTCTGATCCCTTCAAGAATTATGTGAAGAGGAATAGATGTAGGTGCAGAACTTTATATCATATAATGAGGTGACCAGATTCCTGAATATACAATTTTATGCTCAGTTCTTGCCTGCATATACATCTCTTCTCAGTTTGAATTGACTCACTAAAATAGTCATGGGCCCTTCTAGAGTGTATTGGAGTTGGAGCAGATGTCACTTGGTTTTGGGGCTGGGTTTTTTCTGAGCTATTAAAGTAGCTGAGAGCAGCCATAAGAAATGAAAAGTAAGAAAGTAGTAACTTTCCCCAAAGCGGTACATCCTTTCTTCTCTGTTCCTAGCTAATATTTAGTATCTTTATTGGTAAAAGCAGGTAAAAGCATCGGCATTGATGCTTCAGCTTATGTTCAGGTTTGATGTTAGAACTAGATCTCCCTTTTCAGTAAACTTGCACTAGATATAAAGTGTTTAAAAGGTGTTAATTAACTTAAAATTTTGTTTCAGCTACTGAGTTGCAACTTCCATTCTGGGAAGCTGCAGTTTTAGAAGGAAAGGTATTTACACTCCTGAACAGGCTGAACAGGACTGGTGCATGTGCAGACACCACTTTAATGATGCCCGTGGAGACTTAGCTGGAGTTCGTTCCTTAATTATAGCATATGTGACCCATTTACTGACCACTGGGTTGTCCCTGTAGCTCTAAACCCATGCAGCCCTCTCAGCCTGACCCACAGGAGAGCTGGCTGTGAGAAAGAACAGATTTTTAAAAATTTTTTTTTATAGCTTCATTGTGGTTTCAGATCCTGGCAGAAGAAGCAGGAAGCTGGTGAGTGCTTAGAAACTCACTTAATTGGATTGGGAAATCTTATGTGGTTTTACTTCCAGACTTCATGACTCTTTCTCTTGATAGCCTTTTCTGTTAAGATAGCAGAGTACTTATGAATATGATGCAAGGCATACTCGCCTTGAGGGTAGCATCTTTGAAACCTTCCAGCCACTGGCTTGGTAGTTCTTGTCTGAAGACCGTGGAGAGAACTGCATGTCTGGACTTGTAGCAGAGTGGATTCTGTAGCCAGAAGTACAGTGCTCTGAGAGGGTGGGGGAAATGTGTAGCTATTGAACCCCCAAGCTATCTGTAGTGTAAATCCAGTTGTGTTAATAAAGGGGTACTCAAATCCTGTGAGTCTGAAAGAGGTGCTTCCTTCCAACAGCTTTATTGGAGAACAGATGTAGGGCCTTCTCTGAATATTAGTCAATTTAGTACTTCAGTGATCAGCCATAATCCACATCATGTGCCTAAATCATGTACTTTGCCAGACTGCAAGGTAGTAGCACACCTCTAGCTTACTATATTGTTACCTATTAAAAGCTTCTTACATAGTCTGTTCATGCTCTTTCTTCATGCCCTTCAAATAAAGAGAATTTCCTGAAAGTATCAAGTATGAGAGGAGCCACTACAAGCTTCTGCTGATGTTCTTCATTCTGCCTTTTGCCTTTGTGCAAGTCACAGCTTCCAGAGTGTTCACTTCTCACATTGGTGCTAGAGCTCAGAGGTTTCCTTTTCTGAGGTCATGGGCTTAGTCTGTATGTACCTTACAAGGCTTCCCATCTGCGTGGACCATGCAGCACAAGGAGAAAGGAGAGAAAGGTTTTCATAGCTTTCCTGATTGAAGAAATGTTTGTAAATTGTTCCTGTAGTGGCCTGGTGGTATACATGATGTTAGTTAAAATATAAGCAAAGAACACCAACTTCTTTGGATTAAAGTGCATCTACCTTGGGCCAGTGACTACTAGCCGTATAAATCTCCACCTAGCCTTGCAATAGGGTGTCCTTCAAGACCTTCTCCCATTGCTTATGTGTGATTATGTGTCCAGTGTTGAGTCCAACGGTCCATGAGCCGGTCCACAGTGATGATCATCACTTTACACTTACATTTTTTTTTCAGGCAGCCTGTAAGGTTAAATGTGGAAGCTGGAAACTAGAGGCTTAGGAATTTTATTCTGCAACCATAGCTGGTCACTGCTGTTTGTATACTTCAGTCAAGAGATAACACTGAGGTCTCTTATCCAGCTCTTTGGACAAACCTAAATGTTTGTTTCATACATGCTGCTGTAAATTGGGAAATGCCTAGTGCAGCTGTTAATGGGAAGGAGGAGAGGAAGCTTGCTCTGGAGCTGTAAGTCCAGCTGCTCCATTTGAGAATTAGGAACTGAGTCTAGGCACCCAGCACTTACACCAAATGGTTTTCCTCTTCATGTGCCTCTAGCAAGCTCTTCCTCAGTTTGCCTCTGTATCTGGCATAGAGATGGACAACACAACTGCCCACCACCTCGAGCAGCAGAGAACAAATTAAGCAATCCTATCTACTCACTAATACAGAACTGGGGCTTTTCTTCCTGCAGCCATAACTGAGTTTATTTAGCGTAACTACTGGACTGTTAACCTATCCTTTCCTCTGTAGCTTTGCTCAGTGTGGTTTGAGCTAATTCAGCAGTCTAGCACTCTCAGTGATGGTTTCAATCTTCATTTCTTTTGCTGCAGGTACCCACAGATGTTGAGAAATGTCAAGACCGAGTAGAATGTTTTAATGCTGACCTGAAAGCGGATATGGAGAGATGGCAGAACAACAAAAGACAAGATTTTAGGCAGCTACTCATGGGGATGGCAGATAAAAACATCCAATACTACGAGAAGGTATGTGGCACTCCTGGGGCATTGGCAGGAATAGGAGTAGTTAATTTTCCTCTGAGGTCATGATAGGAAATCTTCACTCTGTCTTGAAGAAAAGAGTCTTGGACATCTAAATCAGTTCTCTAGTGCTGTGGAAGCTGCTCTTTGTCAGCAGCTTAGTGTAATCTATGGAGTTGCTGGTCATGCTGAAGTGATCTGCCTGAGACTAGCAGTCTTTTGCAAGGCAGCCCTGTAACAGCATTTCATAGAATCATAGAATCATAGAATGTTTTGGGTTGGAAGGGACCCCTAGAGGTCATCTAGTCCAACCCCCCTGCAGGAGCAGGGACACCGCTAACCAGATCAGGTTGCTCAGAGCCCCGTCCAACCTGGCCTATCCTGGATGCTTGTCTGTCTTGTGTTCTTGAATTGAACAAATTACTGAGCAGCAGTAGTGGCAATGAAAAACACCAAAACTGCATGTTTTAGTAATATTACCAGACTAAAAAATGCCTTGATTCTGCCTTTTATGAACCAGACTACATGGGTTAATGCACATCCATGGATCCATATACAGACTACACCTGGTATGCATAAATTATTCTAATCTCTGTCCCCTTGTGCATAGTTCTGTCCCTTGTATGCTAATCCTGGTAATACGTAGTCAGGTGCCTCTGCCCTTCTTCAGTTGGTAATTCATAAGTAGTCACACAGAACTTCCTTCACCCTGGTCTTTTCTTTCTTCTGAGACTGCTGTGGAGAGGGGTATTAAAGACTCCACCGAACATCTAGCTGTGCCTCTGCAATTGGCAGTTAAATCTGTACATCTTAGTTTTGCTCTTAGCTGCAGCAAGGAAGGTTTTTGGCAGAAAAGCATCTAATCTCTTCAGGATACGCATCTAGAAATATTCTATTCACCTGCAGTACAATTGGCAAGGTTAGAAAGAAGCTGCTTGACAACAGTGGCTTGTGTATATAAGAGCTGGTGATGAGTTTGCCCATTCCCAGTGTTTAATAATGTGTATTCCGTGGTCTGTATTTGCCCTGTATGACTTCTGGGCTGTACGTGGTTATAGACAGTAATGATACATGACACAGGGACTGGAGTAAGCATATGGGTCCGGGGAGATGTCTCCAAAGCCTGGAGTGACTTTCTAATAACCCAGAAGCTAGACTCCACTTTTATTTCACTATACCAGGCACTACTAGTTTGTCAACATATTGGAGACAAGTCTCAGAGGTGTACCAGAGTACACTGTATCTCTGAACTACCTTCCCTGAATGCATGGGTTTTTCAAATAAGTTTGCTGGAGGTAATCTGTAATAGCTGCCATTGTGTCCAAATCAGCCCTCTGCCACAGTCACACCACAAAGATGTGAATTTCTGCTAGAAACAGTTTGTCTGCCTAGCTGAAAGCTGTGGTGTTCTTCAGTTCAGAAGAATCTAGCGTGGTATTTGGAAATCCTGGGTATTTTGATGATTTTTTAATGGCTTGGGCCAGCTGATGGCTTTAGAAAGCTTTAATTTGTTTTCTTTGTTTAGAAATGGCAGCTATGCTTTCTGAACACTTTCTTGGTGTTTGAGATTCCTGTTTTTTTTTCCCCCCTTCTTTAATAATCTGTAAAGACCTGGCTAGCCTTTCCTGAACTTGCATTCTGTTGGTCTGGAAGGGTTCGTCAAAAGTTACAAGAACTGATGTACAATCTATTTTTTAAATCTCTATTTCTTTCTTCAGTGCCTTACGGCGTGGGAGTCAATTATACCACTATTACAAGACAAGCCAGAGACCAAATAAGAAGTACCTTCATGGACACTTCTATGCTCAGTACCACTAGACATACTGGAACTGTATGAAGGACTCCTTTTGTTAAGTTAACCGAAATGCCAGCTGCACTTAGGCTGGAACAGACGCTCTGAAAACTATTGGGATTTTTTTCCTCACTTTCTGTGTTTAAACTGGGGTATGTTTCATCTTTTTGAGTTATCTTGAATGGTTCCTTCTTTATCCTATGGAGTGATTTGGGGGTTCATAGTGAAAGTGCACGGGGATCTTGATAAAACTTACCTCTCTAGTCTGGAAGGAACTGATGAGTGGAACACTAAAAAGATGAAAATAAAACTCTACTGCAAGGTGCCAAATGATATCTTTATTACCATTCTGTTTTGTTTGCTAAAAAAAAAAAAAAAAAAAAAAATTTACCCTTTTGATGATGCAGTACTCCCTAACCAATCCTTATCCTTTTTTTTTGGATGGACAGGGAAAGGCTTGGAAGTGTTTTCTGTTTTGCTACTGCCTATACACTCCCTCTGGATAAAGTGGTTTCTGGAGACTTTTCCGTGTGGGAGTTGGGCTGGTCCTAGACAAAACATACGACCACCACCACCTGCAGATAGCCTGTGATGCAAGCATGAACTGTGGTTTTTGTGAGTGTGGCATGCTGTTGGTTCATACTGAGTATCTATCTTTACCTTGGTGATTATGAAGTAATGTCCGTTGGCTGAAGTGTACTTGTGACTGACTTGGGGATCAAAATCAGCCTAGCTGTGGGAGTTAGTTGAACAGCAGCCTTTCAAGGCTTATGGGAAGGGTGGAAGCAAGTATGAGTCTTTAGTGTATTTTTTCTAAAGTTAGCTGTGGAAGTTGCATGGTAGAATTCTCTTGGTCCATGCTTTAAATGTTGGGGTTTTTTTTGTTTGTTTATTTGTTTTTTTGTTTTCTGAACTAGAGCCACTTTGGGCTTGGTCATTTAAGGTGCCTGCTGTAGTAAAGGCAGAACTCTGCTTTCTCTCCCCATGTTTTTTTTGCAGCAGCCAAAAGCCAAAAAGTGTCAAATCCTTGCTTACACCAAGCATCATTGTGTGTGAAACTTGCCTTAAACAGGTTGGTGGGGGTAGATGAGTAGCCTATTAGGTA
>NW_009258799.1:190559-225226 GCF_000687185.1 Egretta garzetta
TTTCTTAGTAGTTTTTATTGGTCTTTAGAAGTGTATCTGCTTCTGCAAGACCCTTTTTTTCCCCCTTTCTCTTCCAGTCCAACCTCAAGTAAATGCCTACTTGGTGTTAATGGCCTTAGGAATGCTGCCACGATTCCCAGGGTCCCATAGTCTTGGTTTAACAGCATGCAGATAAATCTTTTTTAACCGTCCAAAGTGAGAGGGTTTGGGGCTAATACCAGTGTAATACTGGGCTTTGGGGGAATAAATAACTCTGAGCAATTACTGCTAAAAGTGAGTGATTACTTGATCTCTGGCAACAGATCTTGTGAAGAATCTGAGCACTAACTGAGTATGTGCAACTTCTGTGTTCTCCTGTGATGGCCTACCAGGTACCAGTCTGTTTTGGACTGTTTCCCTTCATAAACACCAAGTATACCTGAAGTCGCCCCACTCAACTTGGTGGCATTACAGTTACTGTAGCAATGTGGTACCTGTCAGGCTAATGAAATGATGCCCTCTGGATGCAAAAGTCTAGTTTATGAGGTCTTTTCTTTTGACTCTGCCTCCATTGACAGCTCTGTGGTACCAAACAAACTATGCTTCTTGGTTTAAGCCCCCAGTTTAACAATATACACTTACTTGGTACAAATGAGAACTCTGCTTTAAGTTGCTATTAGGTCTGGAAGGACAAACTACTCTTGTTGTACATGGGAAGTGCTTAAGGGGATCATCTTGCAGCAGTAACCAAGTGTTTTCCTCAGTCCTTCCCCTCCAAAATATGCAATTGCATAACATTTGACAGTCTGACCTTCAGGGTTACAGTCTTCCCTATTTCCCACAAACAGAGATCAAGATGCTTTTTTGAGGTGGTTCCTGTGTGGGAAGTGGAATTTTGCAGCAGACTCTGCAACATCACTGGGAGTCAAGCGAAATGTAATTTGAACTAATATTTGCACAGTCTTCCCTTCACCTTATCAAAAAAGAGTGCAAGATGAGTAGAAAGGATGATGGTGGTTTTCCTACAGGTGAGTAGGTTTTGTCTGATGCCTTACAACACTGAGGTCCTGTTCCCTCGTAGTTTTATGTCAAATTGAAGTGGGTAGTTGGTTCTGGGGAATTTAGCAGTTGACATCACAGCTGTTAATGAGAAGCATAATGGACAGTGGGGACTACCAGGTGAAGTTCAAATCAACATGCAACTGTTGAGGCTGGAGCTGTTGAATATCAGCTTATATTTTCCTTAATCTGATGCCACTGATTCTGCAGCATAGTTTTTAAACTAGTCCTCAACCGAAGCGTGTTTTGATTTCAGATAAGTCCCTTTCTGTCTAAGCTGAAAGGCCAGCATGCTTTGCACTTCTCTGTTGGCGTATGTGGCTCTGTGGCACCTCTGCAGGTTGATTTGGAGGAGAGGTTGGAACATGCACCTTGGGCTGTGGCCATCAATAGGATTTCTTACACGATCTGGAAAACCAAAACCTTTTAAGCCCCTACAAGGAAAGCAAAACTTAAAATTCAAAAGAGGAGCCCTCTGCAAGAATTGCTGCAGTGTAAGAAGGTTGTGTAGCGGAGGGTCTCTCAGCTCCTATGCTCTAGGTAATTGTGGGAGAGGCTGTGAGGTGTGGGGAGGTTCCTGAGTGTGAGGAGAACTACAAAATATCAGGAAATTCCTGTAAGTTGTAAAGTGACACTTGTAGATAAGACACTTATTTAACTGCTGTTAGTAACTGCTGTTAGTGAACTGTTAGTGAAACTCTTACAGGATAGGAGTCTCCTTTGGATGGCCTGGACCTTAAGCATGGAAAGTGAAAGGTATTGGTAAAGGGAAGCACTAGTGCAGGAGCTTCATCTTTGAGTAACTTCTTGAGTGTTCAGTCACTTCAGGTCACCCGCTGCACATGCACTAAAATGATGTCAAAAGTATTTGCACCCTTTCTATAGGCCTATGTATGGGTCACACAACAGCCCAGACCAAGTTCCCTCTCAGAGGATGCATAATTCACTGCTGTCCTGGTTACTTCTTTGTAATTTCTAGGATGTTTGTTTCTTCTCTTAACTGGCACCAGCACAACAAAGCAAGCACTGAGATCTTGTTTTCACGCTTGGTAATGAAGTGTGCATTGTTCATATGTATCCTTACCAGGTTCTGACTCTTGCAATAAACATAGATGTTGAAACATCACGGCTTTTTCAGGTATCCATTGAAAAATGAAAAGGTAATACGTGTAGCCCTAAAGACACAAACCCTTCTCGTGTGAGTTGTATCAAAGAATAAACTATGGATTCTTCACTGAAGTCTGCTTGGATTTTTGTCACACTGACACTTGTGCTAAGGATAGAGTAATAGGAGAAGTGGTAGGAAGAAACATCTGCAAAGCAGAAGTGGCAGAGACGGTCCTGGAGAGGTACCCTGAGGTAGCCTTGCAGCCGTGGCTCTGAATAGCCTGTTCAAGATGCATGTTGCTTCACGTGTTGGTCCTGCAGATGCCAAGGTGCAAAAGAATTCCCTTCCAGCCCACCAGGGACTGTTCAGTGTTTTAACAGGAGCCATGCTTTTGTTAAAACTTGCACAATTTAACCGAGTATGATTAATCTTGCAGACTGTTTAAAATCCTGGTGCTGATAACCACTGAGCAAAATTGCATAGACTAAACTAGCTCATTAGATGTTCAGCCTTCTTATTCTGAAGGTAGAACAGTCTTTCCCTTGGTATATTAACTTTTACTACAACAACCAATAAACAGGGAAAATGGGGTCTTTTTTTAAGGTAGGGAACTTGCTACTACTTGCCAGATTTTTTTTTTTTTTTCTTTCTTTTTTTGTAAAGTAAAACTGGGGATCATAGGAATAAACTTGCCTTCTGGCAGTGTGAATGTTGCATTTTAAACTTTTTGGGAGTGCTGTTTAACCAATTTTACAGAGTAAAATGGCAATGCTTAATTCTATGCTTAGCACTTTGAAGTCTTGCCAGGGTATCTGACTTGTACAAGTACTCAGTAATGAACTGGGCTAGCCTTAAGGTTGCATGGCCAAGGCACAGTACTTGTGCAGAAAATAATGCACTTTCTAAAAAGGCATAAGTAGATCACCCTTATGTAAGTGGCATGCTAAAATGTTAAAGGCTAGTCACTGTTCTAGACTACTTTGAAGGCCTTGGCACTCTATGCTTTGAAGCGAAACCATTTCCGTAAATCTGCTGCTGGGATATATATCCATACCTTCATGTCAAGCAGCAGGACTGGGGCCAATGCCACATTCCCACTGCACAGGGAGACAGATTGCCGAGGGACAGTCTTACAATAGGAAACAGCCAAAGGGCTTTTGTCTTTAGTACATGAAAATAAAGCAGCACCATCCGTGTTCTCGTTCCTCTGTGCCTGCATCCCTCTGTCCCTCCATAAGGTTTGGAGAGTTGGGCCATGCCGGCGAAGGCAAGCTGGCTGTGAGCGGAGGTGGATCTCATCCCCCTACTCGTTGATGGTGTCAGTACTGGGGACCAAAATGGTGCTGGCTCATTGCCCAGACTCTACCGCCTTCAACCTCTGTAAACCCAGTCACTGGAACTAGAGTCACCATTCATATCATTAAAAACTAAAATAAAAGCTGTGAAAAGACTTGTGTCTGTGAATGAGCTAGTAAATGATGTAGAAATGGGAATGAGGCTTTTGTTTCCTGCACTCGACCAAATCTGGCAACTGTGCTCTTGTTCAGACTTGCAGGCTATGAAATGTTGTCTTGCCTTCTGGTGCTGGCATGTTTCTATACCCTTTCATATATCTCTGTATAAATATACTTTGTGCATTGTTTACTATGGAACTAGTATTGATGGAGAAAAACACTTTGAGGTAAAACTGTTTGTAATTCTCTATTAGTGTGTACATTTTTTTAAAATGCACCGTTTGTTTACCTCAATTAATTTAATGGAATGGACCAATAAATGTATTAAAAGATGACTCCTTTACCTAGAATATAACATTGCATTTTTTGCAGCCTTCACCATTGAATGATGTGTGCACTTACTTTGCTGGGCAGCTCGCTATGGCAGAAATACCTATCGTGGTTTAACACCAGTCAGCAGCTAAGCACCACACAGCCACTCGCTCACTACCCCTGGCTGCAGTGGGATGGCGGAGAGAATTGGGGAAAAAAAAAGTAAAACCTGTAGGTTGAGATAAAGGCAGTTTAATAGGACAGCAAAGGAAGAAAAAAAAAAAAACACCCAAAACAAGTGATGCACAATGCAATTGCTCACCACCCACTGATGCCCAGCCTGTCCTTGAGCAGCAGTCACTGCCAGCTCCCCCCAGCTTTATATACTGAGCACGACACCATATGGTCTGGAATACCCCTTTGATCAGCTGGGCTCAGCTGTCCTGGCTGTGCCCCCTCCCAGCTTCTTGTGCACCTAGCAGAGCAGGGGAAGCTGAAAATCCTTGACCAGTGTAAACACTGCTCAGCAACAACTAAGCCATCAGGGTGTTACCAACATTCTTCTGGTACTAAATCCAAAACACAGCACTATGCCAGCCACTAGTAAGAAAATTAACTCTATCCCAGCCAAAACCAGGACAGTATCCACCCCTTATTCTATACCATCTATGTCATGCCCAGGTCCTACCCTTTCCAATGCATTCCAATTAATCGCAACCACATTCCCCATCTTTTGATATATACACACAGATATAATTCCCTTAGTCTATGGACCATCCCTCTAAACTGTCTGTTGGGTTCATTTAGTCCATGACTTTGGGCTCCATCTGTCATAGCAGTCCTTCAGGGCAGGAGAGGTGGTGTGTGGTGTTGGAGTGTTGCGTGCTGAAGCTAGTTCTGGTTCCATCACTGATGCTCTTGTTCAGTTCTATCAAAGTTCATTCTTCGTTAATCTGGGTGACTCTTACTGTAATACCATTGATAAAGCATATAGCAACCATAGTAGTGATGACAGTGTTCTATAGCAATTAACATCATACAATTCAAATGATGGGCTATTCTCACCCAAAATCAAATCCCATCGAGGTACACATCAGACTTCCCCATCTTTCCACATCACCCACCAAGTGCACCCAGGTCCTTCAGCAAAAGCAATCCCACGAATGCCTTTGCCTTTGCCTGAGGCAGGAGTAACCCAGACTGTCTTCCCCAGCATATTTTTTATGTGCGCTACAGGGACTTACTCCCCTTCTTACACTATGTAAAAGTTTTGATTGGGCAGGGCCAACTTGATTGATAGATCCCCTAGTGTTGACTAACCAAGTGACCTTTGCTAAATGTGTATCCCAGTGTTTGAATGTCCCGCCACCCATTGCTCTCAGTGCAGTCTTTAACAGTCCATTGTCCATTCCCAGAGGGTGGTGCATGATAGGGGATGTGATAGACCCACTCAATGCCATGCTTTTTGGCTCAGGTGTCTGTGAGGTTGTTTTGGAAATGAGTACCGTTGTCTGACTCAATTCTTTCTGGAGTGCCATGTTGCCATAGGACTTGTTTTTCAAGGCCTAGGATAGTGTTCAGGGCAGTGGCATAGGGCACAGGATATGTTTCCAGCCATCTGATGGTTGCTTCCACCACGGTGAGCACATGGCACTTGCCTTGGCGGGTTTGTGGGATTGTGATATAATCAATCTGCCAGGCCTCCCCATATTTATGTTTCAGCCTTTGTCCTCCATACCAAAGAGGCTTTAACTGCTTGGCCTGCTTGATTTGGCCTGCTTTCACATTCATGGGTCATCTGTGCAATAGTGTCCATGATTAAATCCACCCCATGATCATGAGCCCATCTATATGTTGCATCTCTTCCATGATGGCCTGAAATGTCATGGGCCCACTGAGCTAGAAATAATTCACCCTTATGTTGCCAGTCCTGATCCACCTGATGTTCTTCAGTGGCCTGACTCTTGGGTACGTGAGCATCTACATGATGTACTTTTACAACCAGGTTCTCCACTGGGGCAGCAGCATCTTGCCATAATGTTGCAACCCAGATGGGTTTACCTCTGTGCTGTTAGTTGCTGTCCTTCCATTGCTGCAACCACCCCCACTTAGCATCTGCCACCATCCATGAGTCAGTACAGAGATATCTGAAGCCAGCTGGATGGCTTTCACCTCTGCAAACTGACTCAATTCCTCTTCTCCTTTAGCTATTTCTGACTTGTCATGTAGGACTCCATACAGTAGCCTTTCACCTCTGATGCTTTCCCACAAGATGGCAGGACCCATCAGTGAACAGGACATTCATTGCTTCTCCTTTTGTGGCAGTTTATTGTACAGTGGGGCCCCTTCAGCACAACCCACCTCCTCCTCTGTCAATATTCCGAAATCTTTGCCTTCTGGCCAGTCCATGATCATTTCCAAGATTCCTGGGTGACTGGGGTTTCCTGTTTGAGCCTGTTGTGTAATCAGTGCAACCCTCTTACTCCACGTAGCATCAGTTGCATGATGTGTACAGGGGACCCTCCCTTTAAACATCCAGCCCAGCACCATCAGTCGGGGTGCCAGGAGGAGCTGTGCTTCAGTACCAATCACTTCTGAAGCAGCTTGAACCCCTTCATATGCTGCCAATATCTCTTTTTCAGCTGGACTACAGTGGGCCTTGGATCCCCTGTATCCCTGACTCCAAAATCCTAGGGGCTGACCTCAAATCCTCCCTGGTGCTTTCTGCCACTGCCAGAGGCTCCAGGTAGGCCCATTCTCCCAAGCTGCAGTGTAGACCACATTTTTCATATCTTGCCCTGCCTGGACTGGCCCAAGGGCTACTACATGCGCTGTCTCCTGTTTATTTTGTCCAAAGGCTTGACATTGCTTAGGGCCCCATTTGAAATCATTCTTCTTCCAGGTCACTTGATCAAGAGGGCTTACAATCTGGCTGTAATTTGGAATACGCATTCTCCAAAAATCCACAATGCCTAAGAAAGCTTGTGTTTCCTTTCTGCTGGTTGGTGGAGACATAGCTGTTAATTTTGTTGATCGCATCCATTGGGATCTGACAAGGTCCATCTTGCCATTTTATTCCTAAAAGCTGGATCTGCTGTGCAGGTCCCTTGACCTTACTTTGTTTTATGGAAAAAACGGCCTTCTTCCCTTTCTCAAAAACTTCTGCTGTGTTGTCCCAAACGATGATGTCATCAATATATTTCAGATGTTCTGGAGCCTCATCCTGTTCCAGCGCAGTTGGGATCAGTCCATGGCAAAGGGTAGGGCTGTGTTTCCACTCCTGGGGCAGTCGATTCCAGGTGTACTGGGTGCCCCTCCAAGTGAGAACAAACTGTGGCCTGCACTCTGCTGCCAAAGGGATTGAGAAAAACACATCAGTGATGTCAATTGTGGCTGTCTTTGACTCTGGTTCGTATTGAAGTTCTAGCACATCCAGCACGGCAGCACTCAGTGGTGGCGTGACTTCATTCAGGCCACGATAGTCTACTGTCAGTCTCCACTCTCCATGAGGCTTTTGCACCAGCCATATGGGACTGTTAAAGTGTGAGCGAGTCTTGCTGATCACTCCTTGGCTCTCCAGTCAATGAATCAGCTTATGGATGGGGATCAGGGAGTCTCAGCTGGTGCGATATTGCCAACGGTGCGCAGTTGTGGTGGCAATTGGTACCTGTTGTTCTTCGACCCTCAGCGACCCTAGGACAGAAGGGTCCTTGGACAGACCAGGCAAGGTAGACAGCTGTTTAATTTCCACCATCTCCAAGGCAGCTATACCAAAAGCCCACTGGTACCCTTTTGGGTCCTTGAAATACCCCCTCCTGAGATAGCCTATGCCAAGGATACATGGAGCATCTGGGCCAGTCACAATGGGGTGCTTTTGCCACTCATTCCCGGTTAGGCTCACTTCGGGCTCCACTACAGTCAGCTGTTGGGATCCCCCTGTCACTCCAGAAATGCAGATGGATTCTGCCCCTATATAGCTTGATGGCATTAGGGTACACTGTGCACCGGTGTCCACTAGAGCTTTATACTCCTGTGAGTCTGATGTGCCAGGCCATCAGATCCACAGAGTCTGGTAAACCTGGTTGTCCCTTTCCTCCACCTGGCTGGAGGCAGGGCCCCTCTAGTCCTGGTCATAGTATTTGTTAGTCACTTCTTGTAGATATGAGTCAGGAGTCCCTTTATTAAGATCACGAGTAAGATCAGCCCTTCTACTCTGTCTGGGGAACTGCTCACTGGAAACTGGAGCAGCAAGTTTCCTGGAAGAACCCACTTTTGTGATTGTTTTTCCGTGCAACTCATGTACTTGTGCTTCTAGGGTCGAGGTAGATTTTCCATCCCACTTTCTCGTGTCCTCTCCATGGTCACGTAGGTAAAAACAAAGGGTAGCCCATAGTGTATACTCACTGTATCCTCTCTCTTGAGCAGAGGAACACTTAATCCTAATGGCTAAGATACTGGTCCGTACAGGTGGGGAGTAGATCCTGTCCTCTTTGAGTTGTTGGAACCCCCAGGACAGTTTTTTTGCAGAGTTTCTCCACAGCCGAGACACGGGCCCATAGGGAGGAAGAGGGACTTTCTTCACATTGCTGGAATTGGCCAGCCAATTCATGCACCATTTGTCCCTCTCCATCTTTCCAGGTCATTACCGCCAATGAGTTGACATATGATGATCGTGCGCTCCATACAAATTTCTGCCACATGTGTCACATGCACTTGACTTCATCTGGATCTTTGGATAACTGCTTGTTGTCCGGGTCATCATAATTCACCTCCAGCATGGCTAATTCCCTCAGGTACTGGATACCTCTCTCCATGGTGGCCCACTTGTCTGGGTGACAGATAATATCTTCCCTGAAGGGATATCTTTCCTTCATGCCTGACAGGAGTTGTCTCCAGAGGCTGAGGGTTAGTGCCCCTTTTCCAATAACTTTGTCAATGCCCCCTTCCCTAGAAAGGGATCCCAGCTGCTTGGCTTCCCTACCCTCCAAATCCAGGCTATTGGCCCCATTATCCCAGGATCGGAGCAGCAGGGTGACAATGTGCTTGTGTGGATGATGGCTGAAATCCTTTTGCATATCTTGCAGCTCAGTCAGGCATAGAGATCAGGTGGCTACTGTCTTGTTTATGAGTTCTTCCTCCAAGGAAGAGGAGGAAGCCTCCTGCAGAGTTCTTCTTCAGGGCTAAGCAGGGAATTATTCTTCCTCCCCCTGTTTTGTGATAGCCCTGCTTTAGAGTAATCTGCCTCCTCGCTGGCAGGGCAGTATGCTTCTTCCTCCTTCTCCCTCTTAGGAGAAGCTTCTTCACCCCTTATTAAACGAGGTCACTTTCACTTCCAAGATTTCTGCTTGTGTATGGGGGTGACTGATACTGACAGGGGTTGGTTCTCTGGTTCAGCTGCAGTGCCTTTCACTGGGGTTGGAGCAGATGCAGTATTCTTAAATAGTCGTTCAACCCTAAGCAAGACCTGACACACATTCAGGAGACACAGCAACAGGAACATGCTAATCTGAACATCCCAAGGATATTCAAGATTCAAGAGCTATTTTAATTAGCCTGGAGGAGAAAATGGAGGAAGGTGTCTCCCCCAGGGACTGGCTCTCTGAGGAGAAAAAGTAAAAAGTGTAATCATTAATAATTTCTGATAGATGGCTCCCAAAGTACAGAGGTGATGGCAATGCTGAGTACAAATACCTGACTGATCTCATGACTAATAATTTTATTATACCATAAACCAGTGTTACACAGTACAGCAAAGCAATAACCTTAATCCACCTCCCGGAGGTGACAAACAGCACATGAATACTAATAAACAGTATATACGGCAAGTGAGGTGTTACATAACACGACTCTGAGAACAATCACAACAACTTTGAGAGCAAATGAATCAACACTGTCACCAGCAACTACTAAACTAACATAATGAATGCTTATCACAAATTTGTTTTAACATGCTCTGGTCAGATCTGCTGTTATCTCAACCCTTCATGCCCCACACGGGGCACCAAAAAGGACTGTTGTGGTTTAACCCCAGTAAGGCAACTAAGCACCACACAGCCACTTGCTCAGCCTCCCCCCTGCCCCCTGCCCTGTGGTGGGATGGGAGAGAGAATAGGGAAAAAAAGGTAAAACCCATGGGTTGAGATAAAGACAGTTCAATAGGACAGCAGAGGAAGAGAAAATTATGATTACGATAATAATAATAAAAGAATATATGAAACAAGTGATGCACAATGCAATTGCTCACCACCTGCTGACAATGCCCAGCCTGTCCTGAGCAGCGGTCGCTGCCCTCTGGCCAACTCCCCCCAGTTTACATACTGGCATGATGTCATATGGCCAGTTGGGGTCAGCTGTCCTGGCTGTGCCCCCTCCCAGCTCCTTGTGCCCCTGGCAGAGGAGGGGAAGCTGAAAAGTCCTTGACTGGTGTAAGCCCTGCTCAGCAACAACTAAACCATCCGTGCCTTATCAACATTCTTCCAGTACTAAATTGAAAACACAGCACTATGCCAGCTACTAGGAATAAACTTAGCTGACACCAGGACAATACCCTTCCCTTAAAATCTTGTTCCACTGCTGATTTAATTAAAAGTAATCTGTCTCTTGCTGTAGTACATCTGGTATTACTTGAAAGTGAAGCCTGGAGCTGAGGAAAGATTGCAAGAATGGGTCTGTGGTGGGAACAGGGGTGGCAGCAACTTCCTCAGAATAAGGGGTTGCATAGTGAGTAATCAACTTCTGCTTGCTGCATCTGTGGCTCAAACTGAAGCTGCCTGATTTGCGTCCAGGTTATTCCAGTTACTGACGGGCTTTCAACTTGCCTTTACTTAGTCCAGGAGCTTGGAAGCCACTTAATCCTTGTTAATTCAATTAGCATGTAGGTAGACACATAATTTAAGCCCTGATCCCTCTGCAGCATGCCAGTCTTTTGAATCATGTTTGGATTTAGCTGACAGCATCTCATGCTAGTTGCCGTATTGTATGAGGTTCCTTTCGGTTGAGGTTTCAACCCCACGCAAAGCTGGGGTAACAAGGTGACTATTACCTGGCATCAGTGTCCCTACACCTCCATAAATCCTGTAGGAGCAGTGTGCTGCACTTTCCTGTTCTTAACCTGTTACAGGAGTAGTACATCCTGGTGGCGTGAAATGCTGGTATCGGCTTTTGAGTCATAGGTGTCCTCCCATGACCTCTGTTAAAACACTGCCTGGGGACATTGAGACAATATCCCAGAAGTCAGGGGCATGAACATCTGTTCAGGAGTGGTTTATTGTAGGGATTATTAAAAGTGTCTTAATCTTACGTTGTTGATTTTTTGGTTTTTTTTACGGTGGTACACCTGTATTTAGTGGTCTTCTTCATAACATTGATCATCTGGGCTGACACATCTTCTGTACCACTTGGAGAGCAGGTGTGTCCTGCTGACGACTGCATGCACACAGCCTGTTTCTGAATGAACAGAGAAGAAGGAAGTAATGGAAAACTGATCCTCTGCTTTCTCCTTCCACATTGAATGATGTGCCTAGGGGTCCCGTTTTCATTTCTGCAGTGTTCTTGTCCCTCTGCGCTATTGCTAATCAGCCTAGCAGGAAAGCGGGATGCTGTGAAGACTGCTGGTGTGCAATAGCCAATGCATGTACTCTGTACGATGATGTACTGCAGAAATAACAAGGCAAACTTCTTCATCCTGGGTGAGCACAGTGGCTGAGAGGCCATGGCATGCTGTGAAATAGAAACACAAATGAGATGCTTCCTGTAATGTGGATAACTGTGGGGAGTAATGCTTGGCAAACCTTCCGCTTTGGTAGCTCAGAGAATTGATAAAGACCAAAGGATGCTTTAGCTGGTACAGCCTCTGTCACTCAGTCAGGATCTGAAGGGAGCCAGTGGTTGAACGCTGTTTGATGGCCACGATGCTGTAAAGAGCAATAAAAATGCAGGTTACAAAAGAGCTAGCAAACTACCTTCTCAAACTACAGTTTGCTTTTCCCCCATCAATTCTTTAGCTTAAACTTTACTAGCGTGTCTGGAGCTGGCTAAGTGCTCATGCGCTTCCTCTTGAGGATCTGCCAGCCTCTCTGTCAGTTACTTTTGTGTACAAGCAATGGCATGGGCAACATTTGGCATCTTTCAGACTTTTAAGTCCTAATAACCCGTGTTTGTTCTGATAATAGTGCTAACTTCTATTTAGAGCGTGTATTAAAAAGCAGTTGAGTAGCTTGTTGTGACTTGCTGTTCAACAGCAGGGTTGTGCACAAGAAACGAGTCACTGTTGTGTCTGGAAAATATGAGGACGAAAGCAGAGCCAGGGGAACGATGAGTGTGAAGTAGCCTTCCTCACACTCACAGTTCTGCTGACACCAGGTTTCAAATGTGTTCACAAGCCCAGAAAGCCTTTGCTGCTCTGGACGAGGCAGAGCTGATGGTCTAGGAGCTTTCCTTAGTGATGCTTTTTCTTTTCTTCCAATCTAAGTGATAGCAGTGATAGCACTGAAGTCAGTATACATAGTACTTCTAGACTTTCTGCTATTATTTTCTTAAAAAATCACAGCAAAGCTTGGCAAAAATTTGGCCTGGGGTAGGACATTAACCTATCCAGTACCTGCCTTATATCTGAATGAAAATATTGTTGTGCATGGATTAAATACTGAGATTATCGCAGTTAACTTGCACTTCACACTGGAAGACTCTTGCTGTTTCTAGCAATGCAAGGAGCTGGAGGGTCTCAGGGAGGGAATGACAGGCAACGTGACATTTGGAGAGATCCTTCAAAAATTCTGGAAGAGTGGTAGATGGAGATGCTGTTTCAGCTTTTTCTCTTCAAATTAAGCTGGTTTTGTGCTTAAAACTTGTTATTGAAATTGTACCTCTCAGTTGCTCTGTAGCTTTACATTTGGGCAAATTCACTGGATCAGAAAAGTAATAATTTCCTTCACTAGTAATGGCTTCTCTTTGAAAGGAACACCTGGGGGAGACTCAGATTATTCTTTCTATTACAACAAGTAAGTAACCTGTAATGGATTTTTAAAAAAATGTTTTACTCTGTGTAGGGTTATTCCCTCATTCTACTTACTACTATTTTCGCAATATCAAGCACTACATTTGTGCGAAGGCTTTGTCCCCTGGGATTATCAGCTCTTAAAGTCTGCCAAATATTCCTCCTACAGCAATTCATGTTACATTAAACAAAAAGAAGATTAAAAACATTGGCTAGATCACTTCCATGTTTCATTCTTTGAACCTCCTTGATATTCGTCAACTCATTTCTGAAAGATTTTTGTTTTTCTTCTTCCCATTTTTTTTTCTTTTTAAATTCAACAGAGTTTTTATTTTTCCTATCTGTGTTATACACTTCAGACTATAATCAGGAAGCATGGAGAAAATACAGAATGTTGTTTTGGACAAACCACTTCCTATTCCTTACCTTAAAGGGAGGAAACTCAGGCAGCCAACTAGAAAAGACAAAATGAAACAGAAGCTGCTGTACCAGTTCAGTGTGTTTTGATAGATCTTGTTGTAGGCTGTAGATGTCACTACTCCTGTGGTGACTAAAGACAACTGCAGCAGGACAAACACCTTACCTGTAAAACAAGAGCGCAGGTTGTTAGAAGGGAATAAAAAAACCAGTTCTGATACCTCCCTGCTTAATCCAGGATCACTACCACATGGAAGGGCAATGTGGTCATTGCTTCACCAGCACCAGATGGCATGAGCTTGTACCTGCTGCTGTTCTGAACCAGAATTAAATGACTTTTCCTTCTTTTAGGCACATGACAAAAGATCCAGCTAGAAAACTGCTTGCTTAAACAGTCCAGATGTAGAGGTAGCTGCTCAGAAGAGCAGCAATAAAGTGGGCAGTAAGTGCTCCTTTCCCTAGGAGGTAGAAAAGTAGTTTGGGCTAACATCTTCAGGACAGGAGACATTTTAGCCAGGGTCTGCTTCCTCCCTAGGCCAGAAGAGTGGTCTACTGGGCTAAAATTATAACAACACCTGAAATGGGGAGATGTGTGTGATTTGTATGATGTCTAGGATGGAGGAAGGGCAGAAACTGGATTGTAGCTGAAAGAGTTTTTTTTGCTGAAGTGCACCCTGCTCTTCCTGCCATGGTAAAGGGGGGAAGGGGAAGTAACCCAGCCCTGCCAGGATGCGAGGTCAGGGCTGTGCGCTAAGCTGGCTGCCCTGTTAGCCTTCTCCAGCCCCACAGCACCAGTGGCCACCATCTGAGGAGACAACAGTGCTATCGGGAGGCAAGGGCTGCTCTGCTGCACGGTCCTCCTCGAGAGCTGTTCTGCTGCCGTAACCAGGTGCGGCCTGTGTGGCTCATGATGGGGGTTCAAAACAGCATTATGATTTATAATAATAATTAACGTGGGGCGTGAGCAGCACTATTTGTGGCAGGTAGGTGAGTTTGCTATGGAGCGCGATGACGAGCACAAGCAGTAGGGATGAACTGATGACAGAGCAGTGACGTGTTCATATGGCAGAAGGGAAAAGCATGCAAAGGATGGCTGTGGGAACATGTTTGGAGGAGGCACGAGCAGCCATGGGCCCAAGGTGCTATTTGAATGCATGGCCAGTCCTGCCTGTTGTGTTGAAATCCAGCTCATTGGGGTAGAAATGGTAGCCTTCAATACGGTGCTGTAAAATACACATATTTTACTATTTTCTAATACATTTTTAATAGAGAAGAATTTCTGCTCCTGTTTACCAAAAAGGGCCAATTTTTATGCTAAGGATATCCTTTGTTAGTTAAATCATGGTCCAACAGGAACAAATTGCCAGGTGACACTTGGAGACATATTTAGAAAGCATAACTGAAAAAAGATGCAAGAAGTCCATCCTTCCCAAAACTGGAAGTAAAAGAAGCCAAATACAAATGGTGTGACTATCACAGTGCTTCAACCCAACGTCTTGCTTCTCTTGGTTTTCCCTGGAGGACTGTGTTTTTGGGCAGCACCTCAGATATTTTCCCTGCCTTTGAGCTGCACACTGATAGTAATCTCTGGAAGCATGTGCTGAAAATTTTGTGGATAAATGATGACACAACCGAGGATGAGAAGTCTGGATGTGACAATCTTGTCCTGCAAGTTTCCCTGCTCCTCCCTTCCCATTTGTGCTACCAACTGTTCTGGTTTTATTACGCAAAGCACAGATTGCAGCAGTAACTTACTTTTCTCTTCATACCTTAGGCTGAAGGGAGGGATTTGAGGGCTTTTTGACCAGTAAGGTAACCAAAGTACTTACCATAGGATGATCCTTCGACATGCTTGGATAACATGGACCTGATGGTTGGCAAGGGGATGAGGGCAAAGAGCATCACTGCCCGTGCTGCAATGCAAGGAATATGTAGTTATCATCAGTCCCTGCTCCTTATCTCCCAACACAACAACTACTGCCTTTGAAGACTATGTGCTTCTGGCTTGGGCAGGGCCCTTGCTTCACTTTTTCTTGTCCCTTGAGTACCCGGAAGAAGCACAAATCTTTGGTAGCGGTGTAGGTCTTTACTTCATCCAGGCGATGGTGGATAAGACACCTATTGCTCCCACTAGCACAAGTACTTTGCCCAAACCAGCTGTGGTCCCTTGGTTTCAGCCTGAAATCCCAGCATAGATGGAATATGGTCCTTTGAGACAGTGAGGCCGATGATTTGAGTAGAGCGAGCACCCCATGCTACACAGCCTTGACAGGAACGGTACTTTTATAACACTATAGCTGTTTCCTCATGGCATTTTAGGCTTTCTCTATTGCAGAAATGTTTAGGGAGCTGGGATTATCTTCCTGTTAGTGTTGTAGAAGTCACCTTCTAGCTCAAACAGAATCCAGTCCATAGTATCAGTAGCAAGGCTTGCTAAAGCCGCCAGCTGTGAACTTTCACCCAGATAGTCTGCCCGTGTCCTGAACTTTTCCTTAGCTGCATGAAGGGAGGCCCCTGAAAGCGGTGCAAACCTGGAAGATAAGGCAGCCACAACCACCAGCAGAAGCTGCATCCATTAAGATAAGAAAAGAAACATCCTGCCATGAGACAAAGGAAGGGTCCAATGGGGAACAAGAAGACCTCAGACCCCAAATATTGCTGTTGGACCCAACTGTTGCATGAGGGGAACTTAAATTGTAAGGGTATAGTTGCCCAGGGATTTATTTGTTTGGGGTCCCTCTCCAGATCCACTCAGCTTGAGCTGTTGTTTAGCGCTGTACTCCTCAACAAATTCAACTGGCGGATGTTGTGTGTCAGAGACTGCTTCAGGGGAACCTAGGGTTGAGCCGGAGGGGAGAGGAAGTGCCCGAGAGTGAGCTGCCAGCTGCGAAGGGACGCCGGTCCTAGCAGGTAAAGCCTCGGGCAGTGTGTGTGTGCACCCTGAGCGGTGTGTGTGCGCACCCCGATTGGTGTGTGAACGCTTGAGCAGTGGCTGCTCCTTTACCATTAGCAGAACCAACCTCAGCGAATGTGTTGGCCGTGCCCAGTGGTACCAAGGCGCTCTGCAAAGTGGGGAACAAGCATCCTGCACACTGCGTAGCAGCATGCATTCGTGATGGACTTAATAGTAAACAAGCATTTTTAAATTTTAATTTCTATATTTTGTTTCCCAGCCTGATTGCCTAAACAAAGGAAACATCTCAAAAATTTCACTTGGTGTATGGCTTAGTACACAAATATAATGTCCTACCATCTTTCCCTTTAGAGTAACTTTGTTTGATTTTCAATTTCTCATTCCCTGCAGGGACAGACAGAAAAATCACTTCAGGCCATTTCTCTTAGATTTCTTTTCTCACTTTCTGAAGCAAAACCTCAAAGCCATGCAACACACGATACTCTGTCAGATATGAATCATCTGTCTCACTGCCACACACGGATGCTGTTCTTGGGTTTTTTCCCTGTGTTCTGCAGAGGCTACCTCCTAACCATAACCTGGCCTTTCCATCATGGGATGCTGCCCCATCTATTCTTACCTGCCTCTTGGTCATTTGTACCTAGTGTAAGACTTATACGCTACATTCTCATAATATTCTAGTTGCTAAAGCAGCTCCAGTGTTTCACTATTAAGTTCCCCATCAGCCATAAATGCCTTAATTTAAAAAAAATAAATCACATCTTAAGATGTTCACTTAATAGGGAACATTTGCCAGTTTGTTTCTGTTGTAGCCTTTAGCCTTACCTCACCAGAAGCCAGTGCTTCTCATTAATGCAACGGTGTGGTCTGACTAGCATAGGTAGCCAACAACAATTCCCACTCCCCCGCCACGTCAGCATTGTTCCCCTGCTCAGATCTGGGCTATGACCAACTGACAAGTCAACTGGCCTCAAACTAAGCCTTGGCAGGAGCATATGCCTCCTCTGGTTATTGTAGGGTTCTGAGTGTAAAGGGTACAAAGTGAGATGTGGGGAGAGGGGGATGGTAATGAAGCCCTTTTGGGAATTGCTCGTGTGATGGTTTGCTGAGCTCCCTGCTTTGAAACTTGCAGCAAAGCAGAGCAAAAGACCTTCTCTTGATGCCAAAACACCCCAGCCTCTTTCTAAGGGTGCACTTGCTCACGTGAGCGTCTGGTTGACTCACCGATGTAGAACAGGAACGTCCACCGCACGAAAGCCATGATGAGGATGCCAGCACTGAAGGATGCCACTCCAATCATGATCATGGTAATGTCCCTCAAGTATCTGGAGAACACAAATACCCCTAGGAAGCTGGTGATGAAGATTACGTACCCAGCAGCATTGCCATGGCCGATTTCCACGGCGTTCCAACTTAAAGGCTCCCTGAGCAAGAAGAGCGGCAGTACGTTCATTGCACCAACCACAGCAAGGTCATAGAGGATTGCTGCCACAAACAGCATGATGATGATGAGCTTTGAGGGGGATACTGGAGTGGAGCTGCTGCTCTCTGAAGGTTGGGAATTCCCTCCTGCTGCTGCTTCTTTGTGGGCTGGTAGCTGGCTGCCCACCTCCTCTGTGCTCTTGGCTTTGGCTGGGCAGGAAGCTGCTGGCTTGGGGACTGTCAGGACAAAAATGCTGTAGAGGAGGCAGAAAGCATAGCAAGCGATGCTGCAGCTCACCAGCACAGTGCCCTCTCGATAGCGGTCACTGAATCCAACAAAGAGGTAGCCAGATGCCATGCTTCCCAGAAAGCCAGCGAGGCCATACACCAGCTCGATAACGATAAGCCGCAGAGACCTCCTGCTTTCAGAGGAGCCCAGGGATCCCAGAGCCATGATGCCTGCCCAGAGCGTGGTGAAACCACCTGTCAGCCCGTTGAAGGCAGCAGCCCCATACATCACCTCAATTGGCCAGCCCAAAAGGATCAGGAGGAGCAGGAGAGTTTTGGAGCCCAAGTAGCCAAGAAGAGGGAAGCAGATGGGGATCTTCCGATGCATCCTGTCCCCCAGCTTGGACAAGCCATAGGCTGACACCAGTGGGCTCAGGCCCAGGACTAGGTTGTAGATGATGTAAAAATTAGAGACAGCCTTCTGCTGAGCATCTTCCAGTGCGTGGGAGGGAGCGGTGGCATTGGTCTGGTTGTAGTAGTTCTTCACCACCAGCAGCAGTGCCGTGTCGTAGAAGGCGCTGGCCACTTGGGAACCAGCGACCACCGGCTCAATCCACATCCTCATTGCCGTCATCCCCACCATGCTGCCAGCAACTGCCTCTTCTTGGCGGGGGGAGAGCTATTTTCAGGGAGATGCACGGGAGGAAGCGGATCTTCAGAAGCTCTGCTCTGGAGGAATGCTTGGAGAGGAGCAGTGGAGGCAGAAACAAAAGGTCTGCTGGGCTGCACAGAGTCAGAGAGTTGTGCAAGAGACGATCTGGCTGGGAGGATATTTGCACCTCGCCTTGCTACGTATGTGCATGCACACACATCCCTGCGCTGCTCTGATCTCCAGCTCACGCACGAGTGGCTTTTGTACAGCTGGAGAACGCCCTGCGCTCGCTGACTGCCGCTGCCTCTCTTCCTGGTGGAGTTTCAACAGAGGTCAGATGACCTAGGGGAATTTCTCTCTCTCAGTTTAAGAAGTGAAAATGCCCCTATCAAGTAACTGCTGCAGTTTGGGGGGTGGTTTGTTTTTTGTTTGGTTTGTTGTGTTTTGGATTTTTTTTTTCCCCTTTTGGCATCCTTCGTTGTGTCAAAGGACTCTCAGGGTGGCTGTGGGGGGCAGGGGATGGCCGTGTGCTTTTTTGTCAGGTAATTTGTGAATTCCCCTTACCGCCAGCTCTTTTACCTTTCTTCTACACAAATATGTTGTTGGCTCTTTTGCTCTTACCTGCTCCCATCTGCCCTGTTGCTGTACTGTGCCCCTTATGTCATTGTTGTTTCAATAATGCAGTCAGGAAATTACACTAAAAAGAAAACAAAAGGGGAAAAGCCTGGTTTCAGTATCCTGCCTCCCATGGCTGCCACTTTGCCTGCTGCATCCTGTGGCTTTACAACGTGGGCTTTTCCAAGAGGAGGAGAGAAGTCCCAATTTATCCGAAGGCATTGGCAACTGCTGCTCCCCAGCAATCAGCCAGCTGAACTGGAGGCCGGGGTGGGTGAGAGCCCACCTCCAGGGCAGCGTTTTCCAGCCCCAGCTCCCCGGGGGCGGCGCCTGTACTGCTCTGCAGGCACTGATGCCACACGTGGCTTTGCTGCTTGAAGTCAGCCTCCCATTTGGCTGCTTCTCGAGGGTGCCAAGTGAAGCGACCCTTTCCAAGCAGCCCGGGGTCCCTGTGGCCACGAAGTGGGGCTGACCAGAGGCACAGAGGGCTCCCAGAGCAGGATATGGTGCAAGCAGGCTGCCGGCTCCAAGGAAGATGCTTGCAATCCCAGCTGCAGGAAATACTTGGAGGATATTTGGCAGCCTCAAAAATGCTAACTTAAATGATAATGATCTCATTCTGCACTGGTTTAATGAATCATAACCGGCAAAATAACAGTCTGTTCTAGGAAGATTTATGATGATTGCTTTAAAAAATAAATTAATGATTAATTGGCAAGAACAATGTTAAAACCTCCATCTGTCGCACTCTCTATTGATTCAGGAGACATTTGCTCAATGCCTGTGTACTCAAGGCTCAAGTTTCATTTTTTCACTCTTAGTTTGATTGTGCAACAATTTTTGGTTTATGTTGCTATTCAAGGAAAAAAAGTCCCAGAAACTAACAGAGAAAGGAGTCGGGAATTGTCTGCTAAAATAATTTGCTGCTAAGCAATTTCAGTTTCACTAGAGAACTTGTTTTTTTGTCAGGCCAAAAGACTCCTAGTCAGCTGTAAAATATAATTTGGGTTGTTCCAATGGTTGGCTTTTTTCTTTTCCAGGTTTTCTGCAAAAGGAGTCTAGTTTCCTTAGTTTTTACTCAGAAGTGGGACAAATGTTTTTCTCCAAGCCCTGGAATATTTCCAGAGGATGAAAATTCCAGACAGCCTTACTGAAAACCCCAAAGCATGAGCTTGTGACCAGTTTAAGCAACAAATGCAGCCAGAGGAATTGTCACTTCTCACTTCACCTGGAGAGCCCTGTCTCTTCCACCAGACATTAGAGGGAAAGATAAAACGACTTCGTCCCATTCAGGCTTCAAGCTGGGATGTTGGTTATCTTGGAATGCAGAGGTATGTTACAGGCACTGCGCTTGAGAGACTGCAGATCTGCCCAACTCTTGAATAAGGGATATTTTTCCTGCCCACTTTGTTGCATGTACAGGCTGCCTGGCATATTCTTCTGACACTCTCGACATTTAGGTGATACTGCATTATGCTTAATGCTCTTCAGGCCTAGATAGCTAATGAACTGTGCTAAATGCCATTAGTGATCTCATGAACTACATATATATTTCCAGGATATTCTGAGTGTTCACTCACATTAAATGTGCTTTTTAGAACTAGGTCTCATGGAAGGATGTAATTTCACATCAGTAATTGCAAAACAGTGAGTGCTGAAGTAAGAGCTTAACCCAGGCTCCCACTGCAAAATACTTTTCATGAATACCATATTCATTTGATGCCACAAAGACTTCAAAATTACTATTCTCTAGCATCAGCTTTTTCATGGGGCCTAGTTCTCTTGTCGCTAATATTTATAGGGACATTTGCATCCACTTTAAAATACGTTCATGCAGCATAAACACAGCAGAGCCTAAAGACCCTTAAGAGAGTGGCTCTTGACATCTAAGAAAAATGCAGCTACAGAATCACTGAGACTAGTCTAAAAGCAAAAAATACACTAGTGTAGCCTGCTGCAAAAGGAAGACATTGTTTTAGGGCATCCCTCTTATGAGTTGTCTTGTCTGGAGACCCTGTGTCTCCCTATGCAGTGTTGTTTTTTCTTTTTTTTTAACCATTTATGACAGTTACATCACTTTTTCTTTCTGACCAGGGTTGCTGTAGGGATCTCAGTATGTTGGGGCAGCTAGGCTTGGCAGGTACCAGCATTCCGGAGCTTGGCATTCAGCACTCCTTGCCTGAAAGGGTCCTTTTGACATCCAGGACTGCAATCTCGTTTATTTCCCTCGCCTAAGCTTGCTGATGGGATCTGTGATGTATGGTCTCTGGCTGGTAAGACATTTCTCCTCCAAGTTGGTAAATTGGCTCTGTAACTCCTCCTCTTCCTCAGATCGTGCAGACCGTCCTGACACATGCTGCGGCTTCGTGGCGGTGGCAAGGCGGAGAAACACGACTGGTGAAGCACCTGTGTCCCAGCCGGGATGGAGCTGCAGTCATGCTACAGCACTGGAGAGAGGGAGAGCTGGTTGGAAATACAGGGGAGAAGCAGCTATTTCGGTGATGGCCCGTTTTCCTTCAGAAAACATGTCTTCATCATAAGTGACCATAGACTGTAAAGCCAAGCTTTGTCCCTTTGTGGCTTCCTCACTGGCTGGCGTTTAGTCACGTGTTGCCCCTGTCCTCGCAAGGCGCGTGGTTCCGCTGGCAGAGCAGGGGGAGGTGGAGGGGGAGCGGAGGCTGCACAGAAAGCCGGGTGCATGGGGCAGGGGGAGCGGCTCCTGGCAGCTGCTGCATTGCCACAGGGATATAGCATCCTGGTCCAGGGCAGTCGCTTTGTTGGATCCAGAGCTGCCAATGGTAGATGCTAATGCCTGAATGCACAAGGCCGCCCCAGCAGCCTTGTTTCAGTGGCTCTGGAAAATGACACCCAGGCCATTTGGAAATTCAGGATGCTGGTGCCAGTGTCTGTAGTGCAACAGCTGGTAAGTCCACCTTTGCCGTAATAAAATGCAGGACCATGCCCTTAAGGGTGCACCTTGAGGTGTCTCAGACACTAAGACCCCCGGGCCAGCAGTCTGGCATCCAGGAGGTGCAGCAACAGCAGACATGTTGAGATCACTTATGGGGACATCTGCTCTCCTCTGCTGCTCCTGGGAGGAGGAGGATGCTGAGGCCACCAGCAGTGCGAGTATGTGGTGCCTTGTTCTCCCATGCTTTGAGGCCTCACCCATTACCTCTCATGAGCAAAGCCCTGAGGCAGCATGCAGGCTGCAAAAAAAAAAAAAGCCAGAGAACAGATGTGCTGTGTGGAGAGACCTCATGGGGTGCGCTGACGTGAAGCACGGGGAGGAGGGGTGACCCCGTGTCAGGGTAGGGGAGGTCCACCAGCCTTCCCTTGGAAGAAGCTGGCACTCCCCACCGCTTTGAGAGTAACACAGGAGAACAGCGAGGAGCTGAACACAGCACCACTGTCCAGTTTCCTTTGGGACAGATGCTGGCTGACCAACCAGCAGCAGAAACTGGTGTTGTTTTGCTTTCACCCCCAGATGTCACGTTTTTGTCTGTTTTTCTCATTTTGGAGTTTCCTGCTTACCTGGTCTCCAGTGGGCTTCTCCCTCTGCTGGAAAGACAATACACAGCATCCTCGACACACGGTTTTTGCTGAATTGGCTTCTTTTCTTCTTTCACTTGACGAATTTAGGCGATTAATAGTGCTGACAGCTAACTGTATATGTTAACATTAATCCTCTCTATGGAAGCAGGAAAAAATGCTTCTTGCAGTACTTAGTGTCTGCCTGATCAGCTGGGCCACAGAACAAATCCTGCTGTAGTTCTTAGATAAGCCCCAGATAATCCTAGTGCTAAATTATTTTTTTGTGTGTGTGCACATCCTCCTTTTCATTAATATTCATGTCTTTTTAAAATTGTCATCAGCACCCATGTGTTTGGCACGGAAGCATTGCAAAGTTAAAGAGTGTGCAGGCAGCAATGGACTTGAGAAATGGGATGAAACAAACTATCCTAGAACTACAGCTTAAGCAACCCTATGTTGAATACAGCAAAAGTGGGCAGTCTGGAAAAATGAAATAACCATAGCAAAAACGTGTCTATTAAAAAATTTCACTACTGAATGAACTACAGTCAATAATCTGTAAAACCTCAGTTCAAAACCAAAAACTGCCCTCCCTTTCCCAAGCACTCTCCAAAGCTATTTAGAAATAATTCTAGTTACCTGCTTCACATTTTCATTTTTTATGCAGGTCTAGAAACATTTATGGCAATGGTGAATGGGTACCAAAAAGCCTACAAACACATTTATATAATAGTAAGTTTGAGGAAAGGCATTAAGGATGTAAAACCTCTGTAGATGAAGGAGTGTGTGAGTAAATTTGACTTGGGATTTATGAGATTGGAGAGGAATTGTGTATCAAGTGTGGACAAGAATTAGAGGAAGACTATAGACAGAGCATATTGGAAAGGTTCACGTGGCAGAATAAAGGAGGAAAAAGAAATAGTAAGACACCCATCCTTGTGGAGTGAGGTGGGGAGGGAAGAAAAGAAGAGCAAGGGAAAGAGGAGCGGTAATTTTTCTGGGCTGGGTAATTACCTACCTTTGCTAGGTAATTCAGCCCTAGCCAGGTGCAATTAGAAGGAATGAGTATGTCCGTGGCTCCTGCAGCTCCATGGAGGTAAGAACAGCAGCTGGCAGAGGATGTCAGGACAGTGGAGAGAAAAGGGATTAATCCACCGCATTTTCCAGGGTGGGAGGTGGAAATGATCAGAAGCATCATGAATGCTTACAGATACAGGCGTTGCCTCATGCTGTCTGTAAGGCATAGTGCTTTTTGGGGAGAGGAGGGAAGGTAAAATCTTCCTTCAAATCTTAGTTCTTCCAGAGATGCTCTTGCCTGGTAATCCAGCTGTTTTCACCTGGCAGATCTCTGCATGGCTAAATTTATGTTTTGAAGGCAGGTAAAGCAAACGCTGAAGCCATCAGTCAGCCCCCAGTGACACCCACCTGGGACATTCAGAGCAGGCAGATGGTAACTCACTCCTCACAGCCTCTCCCTGTTTACTCTGCTGGGCTGGGTCCTGAGTGCAGAAATTTGTTAGAAAGATTAAGTATGGTTTTTTTGTCACTTGGGTGTTTAAATTTTCCAGGCTATTTTATGCACAACATCCTGTAAACACATTCATGCTGTTTGTTTAAAACCCCCCATGGAAACCACATACACAGCCTGAAAGCTGCAGATGCTGCAGCACACTCTGGTGACATCTACAAGCCATACCACCTTCTTTTTCCATGTGGCAGCTCTTCCAGTGGGGGTTGATTATTGAACCTCTGCAGCTCAGAAATAAAACCCACAAGAAACTCGATAACAAGCTCTCAAACCCATTTCTTGATTACAGAGCACCACCTGCTCAGGGCCAGGCAGGTCCTCCATAGACCACTCGCAAGACCCTCAGCACAGCTGGTGGTGGCTGCTGAGCCCAGCCCAAGGTGGTTTCGGGGTACAAGGTTGCGTATCACTGTTTGCCTCACTGCAAACATTCCCCAGTGCTGGCTGAGGACTTCCCAGCAACCTGGCATCACGAGGCACTGCAGAGGAGGGATAACCCTGTTTTTTAACATGTGCCGCAGCCACACCTGGCTAATTATCCAGCTTGCAGCCTGGGGGTGGGAGTACTTGTTTTGCGTGGGTAGGGTGGGAAAGGTGTCACCCTCCATGAGGGTGGCTGGGAGGCTATGGGGGACCACATCCGTACCTGCTTTGCTGCAGGGCACTAGTGGAAAATGGCACCAATGGGGCAATCTTGTTCAGACGAGGTGTTCCTGCATGGGCAAGCTGCAGCCCCAGTGCTGGAGGGGCCCTGCCTGGAAAGCAGCAAGGGCTGCTGAGGCTCTGCAACCCCATGCAGAGACGTGACCTCCACTCGACGCAGCGGGCAGGTGTGTCTGGGGTTCCCCAGGACCACAACTCTACATCAGACAAGATGATGCTCCAAGAGAAAGGTCCAGGCTCTGGAGAAAGCTCATGTAGATAGGGCAATGCAGGTCTCTCTGCATGCTACTCAGTAGAATTTTAGCTAGCAGCCTCCCAGGCAGCTAGTGAATCAACAGCCTTGGCAGATTTTGTGTATCCTCAGGACTCCAGTATGTGTACAAAAAGACATTAATGGGACTAAAATATGGCACCTCTTCTCATTTCTCTGAAGGGTCCCGTTGTATCTGCAGGAAATTTTGGAGTTAAAGAGCGGTATGGGGTAAAAGGTACCAGGGAAACAAGAAAATCCAGGCAGCTTTCCAGCAATATTGTTGCTGCTAAATTTTTCCAGGCTGCAGTTCTTCAATGTCTAACAGGCATGAATAAACATATATACAATTGTAAATTCTAAGCTGTGTGGCAAGACAGTTTCTGTAACTGGTGTTTGCTATTCCCTTGCCCCTTCATTTCAGCGCTCTGGGGTATTCAAAGCTTTGCTGAAATAAGACGCTTTCATGCCCCATTGTGTAGCTGCTGAAGTGCCCGTATGGGTTGAGAGCAGCACCGCTTCTTCCCACTACAACCTGGGGCATCTCTGACCGCTTTACTCATTTCAGCATGGCTTTGCACTGTTGCACCTCAGTCACCAGCTGAGTGCCAGTGATGCCCTTGGAAGGAGGACTGCCAGCTGAAGGACTGCTAACACCTGATGAGCTTCCCAGTTGCTGCAGGACCTGAAACACTCTGATTTGCTGAAAACCAAGTTGATATAGTTGAGGGCCATGTCGTATGTGTGCTCCTCCCTCCAGAAGAGCTTGCTTTTCTTGCTCTATGGTAGATGAGTTTGCTTTCCTGCTGCAGGGTTTGGACCACATGCAGGTGATGTGGGCTTGTGCCTCTCATTGCCACATGTCATGCACTTCAACACCACTGCTTTCCAAGGGTCAGTAGCTACCCCAGTTCAATATCTTCAGGGATTTTGTGTTGGATGTCACCTTCAAGATGCCAGTGGGAGCTGTTACCAGCTAACAGGTCATGCCTGGCAATGAGCTTCCAGGCACCTCCTGCAAGAACACATAGCCAGGGCAGCCTAGGTAGATGGGTACTGGGTAGATGCCTACACAGTAAACCCAGAGAGTGACCTCCTCAACATTTAAAAACACACTGATTTAATACTTCTATTACAGGAGGGGAATGAGAGAGTAAGAAAGATTTGAAAAATAAAGACCTCTGGGGCACTGAAATGCTGTTTTGATCCTTTAGTGCTGGGACACCTAGATAATAAATTCCTTGGAAACATCCTGCAAAGCTTAGACAGGCTATATTGATTTCTCTTTTAATTTATAAACCCAAAGAGCCTGTCTGTTAATAAATTATGGGGCTCATGAACACTGATACCATTCAGTTATTTCCTGACTCCCTTCTGCTGAAGACTAATTTAGCCAGCGGTGGCCAAGAAGGACAGCTGAGCTGAATCCTGTCCTGCACCGCCATAGTCTGGACCTGGAAGCATGTATGACCCATGCTGTAACTGGCAGAGTTTTTGCCTGGTTTCCAGAGACCTTGGGTAAATGTTTTTTGCCATATAGCTTCAATTTGTGCTCAAACATTTTCTATGCATGCTTTCAGCTGGCTTCAGAAACAGCTCCCTGCATGAAAAATTCCCATCAGCAAGATCTTCCCCTATTTATCTTTGTTTTCCACTGTTTATACCACTTCACTCTGACTGGCTTTATTTATCCCCCTCTGCCTCCATTCCTGCCAGAAATTTTCACTTTCTTTGTACATAAAGCCCCACAGCTTGCAATTAACTTTCTCTCCACGAGCTCAGTTTGCCGTCTCTGCAGCACTCCATAGCTGGAGCTTGGCTCAGTTGTTTTCCTCAAACACAGCATTAAGAAAAAAACCTGTAATCATGCCCCTTTTTGCATGAGTAATGCAACCAAGAGAGGGTTTTTGTTTCACCTGGCTCTCCCCCAACACCCTTTCAAGTCAACCTCACTAATGCGCCCACATCATTTTATAGTGCATTGACACAAGCCCAATCCATGGGCTTCCAGCTGAGTTCAGTGCTGTGTAGCCCTCAAAGAACAAGGTCCTCAGAGGTATTTACATGTCTAAGCACTTCGGTACATTTGGATCTGGTCCACCTAAGGGTTGTCTCACGAGTCTTGGTTTATCTATCTTTTGTGGGGTGCTTTGGCAAAGAAGTGTAAATCCAGTTAAATACCTGAGGAGAGGAAGCCAGTCTGGGAGGGAGCCTGACTGGAGGCTGTTGGGGCCTTTCAATGGTGGTCAGTCAGGGACCTGTGGCTGGGGACTTGGTCTGATTGAGGGTCGTCTTCATCCCGTGAGGCTTAGTGGAAGCAGAGTGAGATACCTGTCCTAATGGGAGCCATCTCACCTTGCTGCCTGAAAACAGCCACATTTTGGGTGCAGATAGCATCATATGGAAACCAGAAGGGAACAGCAGAAGGCACAGAGATGGCAAGGAGCAGGAAAGGGTAATGCTGTGAAAGTCTGGGTCCATCTTGAGCCAGCGCTGTACGCCAAAGTCGTGCTTCTAGAAGCAAGCAAGCCTTACCAGGGAGTGAGCAAGTGCCCTACTTTAGCACCTTCTTTCTTTCACTCCAATTAAGTAGGGCTGAATACTTTCTGCCTCCTCCATGCAATGTGGGGGTGACAAAGCTGCCGGGCAGGACACTTCCCATTGTGTATCAGGAAACTCCACCTTTCTCTGTGTAGATGACACTTTGCAGAGACCCAAGCTCTTCCCTCCTTTCTAATGACTGGTTATTTGCTTGCAACACTTCTGAGGCCTTGCGTCAGTGCTGCGAAGTGCTCCTTCACCAGCGTTATGTCGTTATCAATGACATGCTTTTGCTAGCATTTTCCTGGCTTCTTGTTTCAGTTGCAGCTTGATGACTTTCTGCTCATTTTAAGGTAAGACCAAGAGAGTTCAGCTTTCCCAGGTGGTACAAGAGAAAGAAATGCTTGCTGGGGCCATTCGCACATAAGCATCCTGCCTCTCTCCAAGCCACAGCCTCTGCCATCAGTGACAACCCAAGGGGGAGTGCATCACTCTGCTCTGCCTGCTGCAGCCCAGTGTGAGACCCTGCTGTCTTCATGGAGGTGTTTCCAGCAAGTTCAGCGCAGCACGGCCCCTTGCACACAGCCTTGCACCAAGCTGCCTGTTCAAGGCAATACAGAGCTTGCAATCCCTCCCAACAAAGGCTGGCTGGGAGGTCTGGTGCACTCCAGGAGCTTGGATGGGATGAGGCATACTCAGGGCACTGGGTGTGCATGCTGAGCACAGCAGTATTTTCTGGGGTCCCCATCTCAACTATCTCCTCCTGGGAAGCTTGTGAGATGTGCCATGGCTCTCTTTCTGATCCCTTGCAGATCTGAAGAGGGCTCGCTGCATTAGTAACACAGGTACCATCGTAGTGGGCTTGGCACTGATAGGACCCTGAGACTGATGCCAAAGCATCAGTCAGCATATCCATCCTGGGTATCAGCTGCTCCCAGAATTTGGCTTCCAGGGGACATCCTTGGAAATGAAGGTCTTCCCATGGTCAGTGCGATCCGCCCTCCAGATGTCACTGCTGCTGCACAAATACCTGCCACGCAGTCCTTCCCATGCAGTTTGCAGTAACAGAGAATGTGATGAAGTAGCTTTGCACACTTTTTTTTTTCTTCCTTCATTGATTTTTCTTGCTGCTACTGCCACACTCTAGGTTGGAACGAGGCCTGAAACATTTCCTGCTCCTGGCGGCACACCCCCCTGAATTCACTGCAGAGATGACACATGCCTGGGACTGAGCAGGAGCTCTCACACTGATGCCGCATTTCGTGCTTACTGTGAAAGCTTTCTTCCTGGAGACCTGGGTTACGGTGCCAATTAAACAGGGCTCAGCCACAGCTAGCAGTGGACCTTGACATCTGGATGGCATTTGGTTTTTTTTCTACTGTTATTTGGGTTTTTTGTTTGTTAGTTTGTTTCTTAATTTTTTTTTCCCCCGCCTGTGCTATTGCTGATGTGACAGGATAGCCCCTGCCCCTTGGCCTTGGCACCATGTGAAACACTGGGATGCTGTTCAGCCTTTAACCTTGGGAGGAGTGCAGGGCTGGACCCACACACTGCTAATAGTTTCCTGGGCTCCCCATACGAGTCAATTCAATAACTGGAACATAATTGAAAGTCACCTTTAGTGTTAATGCCCATGCTAATATTTGCAGCTCTGGTCCTGCCTAGTCCTGTCTTTTAAAGCAGTTTAATCAAACCCACCTCCAAAGAGGAGATCCTTTGCCTCTCCATTTGCTTTCCCATTAAAGCCACCTACAACTATTAGAGGCGGAATATCCTCACCTTAGATGGGACTAGTCCAGAAATTATGGATAAAATGGCTCTTTTAGTGTCCTTAGATACTTATATGGGATAAGTAGTGGGATAATTATATGGGATACAGAGTGGGATAAGTATATGGGATAACCTGGCTCTTTTAGAGTCCTTAACCTTATTCGGGACTATGCCAGAAATGATGGATGAAATGGCTCTTTTATAGCCCTTAACTACTTTGTAAAAATACTCTAAAGCCCGGTGCATGCCATTTTGGCTATGCAATGGGGCGACAGGGATTTTAGATGTCTAAAGTGTGTGTTATTAAACAAATGCCAACAGCTGGTAACAGCAGAGCACATTGTAAAAATTCCTGAGCTGCTGCCACTTACTGGCGTCACTGCATTGGTTTCGCAACATCTAAATGCTCCCCTGCAAATGTCCAATTTCCACTTTTAATTCTTACAAAACCCAAAGGAGAAGTCTAGAAGGAGTTCCCTTTCCTACTGTGTGCCAGTAATTCCAATATGCTTTCCCCGCTAGCACAGAGCAAGGAAAGGCAAAGGAAGACAGAAAGCTGCTTCTGTGCTGAAAAGACAGTAACCTCTTTTTCTTCACATAGAGACCAGAATCTGTGGTTAAACTATCATCAGGCTTGTTTTCTAACCCATTTTCTGACTTCTAGCAGTATCTACTAACTGAAAAGGAAATCCACATCTGACTTCTCTCCATAGGCGTTTCTGATACTGTGTGCAGAAGGGAGAGGAGGGCTCACGCTACGGAGAGCACGGACTGAATTGCTGTGCTTGGCCCTAGCCAACTCCCACTGAGATCACCGGTGTCCTCAGCCTCCTCCTGTGGGATGTGGAACAGGTTTATAATTAAACTCCTGGCTGATCCTGGCACAGAAAGGGGCAGAGGCTGGCGCGAACCTGCCCAGTTCGCAGCAATTCCCTGTGGCCGGTATTCGGCTGCCATGCACCCAGCATCCTGGCACTTTCCAGCTCTTGCAAGCAAATGTGACGGCAGCTTCCTAGCAGGGGTGAGGAACGGGGGTCTCTCCTGCTCTAGCTGGTCGTGAAAGGGGGGCGAGGGGCTACGGCAATGGGCAAGCAGGTGGTTGCTGCAGCTGTGCATGTGAGAAATGGACAACTAGCTGAAATGACGTGCTGCGCCACGCAGGGCGGCAGGGGTCCTGCAGGTGTGAAGGAAGCAAGGTAAGAAAGCTCATGCAATTCATCATGAAGCAAATCTGGCCCCAGAAAACTTCCAGAAGCATGTTAATGGAACGAAAAACTCAGGGATGCTCTTGTGTCTGCAGCTGACACCACCGAGTGGAGAAAAAGAAAGAAGCAGAGTCAAGGGGGGTGACCGACCACCTTGGGAGGTGGGAGACAAACCACTTTCCTCCAGCCGTGTGCTGGTTGCGGGGGTACACCTTCCTGCGAGAATGTGAAGAAACAGGCAGCTTTATAGAAACACAACACAGGTTTCTGTTTTAATGAGAAAATAATTATATACTTGCATTGTAGGCCTCACAGTCACTATAAAACAGAAGCAGGATAACATTTAAGTGGTTAACATACAGAAAGCCAGGTATTGTTGAAACTGGTTGATAAGTCATGACAAGGATGCCTCCTTCTGGTTGCCAGACACGTCAATGCTACTGTATTTTCCTTCAGATAATGTCAGTACGGAGCAAGCGGAAGCCCAAACTGGCAGCTTTTAAAAGGAATTGTTCAGAAAACCTGCACTGTAACCCCAAACTGATTATAATCACAAATGCTAATGCTTAACTATTTCTTAATACACAGTTTCATTAAAACCAGCCTTTGCCACGGGAAAGGATCTGAGCATTTCTTTTGTGGAGACAAAGTTAACTCTGCAATAGTGCTCTTTTCTTGCATTTGATATAGTTATATATAGATAGATATGTATTACTGGCATATACTTATAAACACCTAAGCTTGGTAGCATGCAAATGAAATAAGAGGCAAGTAACTGCATCGCACTCGTGTTACCACAGCACGAACTGTGTGCTGCTGACTACGAGCGTCCATAATTTCTGGAAGAGAAAAACTCTGCTGGGTGGGAAGTTTGGCTGTCCTGCACTGACACATGCAAATACTTTCATTGCAGGGGCTGAAAGCGAATGCTTCTAGCGCAGAGGACTCCTGCCTGGCCTCTCTCCACCACCACATCCCCTTTCTAGGGGAACAACTTAATTTTCACTTCAAAGACTGAGGGTAGATTGTGGCAGCAGGGGAGGATGTGGCAAAGCATGAAGGGCTGTCTCGTGATGGGTGATCAAGGTCACTGGCTTCCAGTGAGAGAGCAGGAGGGAGAAACAGGCCTCCAGGTTAAAGAAAATGAGAAATGCAGGCTCCTAGGAAGGCAGCCCACAGGGCTGCCCCAGTTTCAGGGAGCAAATACTGGGGAAACTCTGAAGAGCATAGTTTGGTGCAAGACCACCTCACCGTAAGCACAAGGGCCATCTCTTCTGCTCAGGAACCCCCTTTTTCCCAATCTCACTTGCACTCTCCCCAAGGGTGGAGGGAGCCAGGACTCCTCTTGGTACGGATGCACGGAGCTCACGGGTACGGCTACATGACGTATGGCATCACCAGAGCACTGCATTGGTGGCGTTGCTTTTCCCACAGTCTTATGGTAACAACCCGCCTGCAGGCGTCAGTCAGAGTTCACTGTCGATGGCCACGACTGAACAAGGGTGTCCACTTTGTCAGTATGCGATTCCTTCATAGGCATGGTGCCTCCCCATGCACCTGGGTTTAGGGAGCATCCTTGAGATAAGCTTGCTGCCCTTAGACAATTGACAGAACTGAGTTACCGGGTACATATAATTGTATTTGCTACAATTCCCTGAAAATAAGCCTCGAAATGACAGTGTCCATGGACAGAAATCACATGCTGGAGGAGCTGAGGGTGGGGGTGGGAATCATTTGGTTGCAAGCTCTGTGTTTCTTTAAGAAAAGCACCAGAAGTATGTTCACAGTATCGCTACTCATTTTCAATGAGCTCACTGTTTCAGGATAAAACAGCACAGCAGGTCACAAAACCAAGGAAAGGCCTAAGGGAGGACCAGTATTCTGGCTGATGGTTTTTTAAAAAGATGTCAAAATAAGAATTATTTGTTTATAAAAAAGACAGAATATTTTATATAGAAAAAAGCTCAGTGTCTTTTTTTTCTGTCACCTCCCAAACTTGTTGGTTTCTAGTCCAGAAATTATGGTTCTGAGTTGTAAAATACTCCTATTGTATTGCTTGCATGAAAAGAAAAGAGTAAACCCGCAGCCTCTATACTACATACAAATACAAAGCACAAGAATAAATACCACATTTCTTTTCCTAATTGTCAGCTTACAAAACTGGTCAATACTTTGCAATTGTGACTCATGCAAATACCATGTTGGGTCAAATTTTAATATCACAAATACTGCATTAACTCAGTGCCTTGTTTTTATATCCCCTTTCAGAAAAAAAAAAAAGAAATTAGCACTCACTCCTATAGCTGGTAAACAGCTTTGGAGAAAATAATCAGTACACGCACTGCCATACCCTTTCTGGTATGCCAGCCTCACGCCCGCACGCGCCTGCACGCACACGTGCACACCCGCACACACACCCATGCCCACATGCACACACAGATCCACACTAATCCTTCACTGCTGATCCCAAGCCTAAGCAATAACTAAAGGCTCTATGGTTTGCTTGTAGCACTGAAAACACTGGTTGAATGAGAAAAATAATGTTTTCTTCCCCCGCCTGCTCTTCTTATCGTTCCAACTCGTTATGCCCGTTAGCTTTTTTGTTGCCTGGAAACATGAAGACTTCCACAAAGCACTCTACTTCAAAGGCTTTTTATGTTGTATAAATATAGTTGAAGACGTAACTATCTTTCTTCTTTATTTCATACCTCTTTCTAGGCCAGAGTCTGGCTTAGTTCAATTATTGCCTCATTTAAAAATTAAATGTCCTTTATTTGTGTCCCTTTCCCACTACCTTTCTACTTCAAATGATCCATCTTCACAGATTTTACACATATGCCATTCTTTTCCCTCCCCACCATCAAAAAATAGTTGTCATCCGCTAAATACAGATTTTCTATTTAGAAAATTTGTTAGGTAAATATGCTCTGAGAACCTGGAGCTCAGGTGATATTGCAAGCATATAGGATCCTAAAGCTAAGGTAATCCATTTGGCTTAGCTCTCATCCCCATCTATTCCACTCCTAAATTGTGATGGCTTGTGTTTGCAACACAAGGACTGTTTTGCTGAGTCTACTGGATTGTACATTTGCAGTAACTGCCTCCCTGTTTGTTCTTATTTTCCTTTTAAACAGATAAATTACTAGAAAGGGGAGCAGACCCCCCTCCTCCCCCCCCAAAAAAACCTCAATCCCAAACCCAACCCTTCAGTCCCCTCAAAGAAATAGCAACAGAGGGCAATACTGTTGTGTGTGGTTGGACAGTGTACGGCCGAAGTAACGCCGATGGTCTCGGTGCAGCGGCTGTGGGAGGCGACGGAGCTCCAGGAGGGTCTGACGGGAGCTGCTGGGGGGACGGTGATCCTGGGGCCAGGCGGGGCTGTCAATTCGGTCAGCGGAAAGCATGAGTGTCAGCCCTGGCTGCAGGCTCCTCCACGCTGACCTCCCGCCTGCAGCCTCTCCAGTCTGTGGGGACAACTGCCTCATGTCCCCCCCCAAGGGCTCCCAACCCCCCCGCACCCTCCCCATTGCATTATTTCAGAGTGGGGATGGAGGAAAGGAGAAGGGGGTATTTCCTAGGTGGGGTTTTCCTGTTGTTTTAGGATTGCCAGGAGTTGGATCATTTCTGTGTCTATGTGCCTCACTGAGTTTGTTGTGTATTTAATAAATATTGGACTAAAATGCTGCTGTTTTTGTGGTGGTTTGTGTGTTTGTGGGGTTTTTTTTCCTCTTCCTTTCTTTCTTTTTGGTTTCAGCGGGCCTAGTTGCCGTCTTCACGCTGTGGCGTGGTTATTCATCCTCCTCTCGGTTAGCATAAATGCCGGCTTCCCAACGCAGTGCCAGAGCACTCTTTCTGCGGTTCACCCTGGTCGCCTCAAGGACCTGGTCAAGAGAGAAAGGGGAAACACAGCACATCACTCAGCTGCCCATGCCCCCCATGCCAGGGTGCCCCATGTGCCCAGGCAGGTGGGGACCAACGGGGCAGCCAGGCCAGCCCTTCCCACAGGACTCCCAGTGGCGCA
>NW_009258799.1:226388-234604 GCF_000687185.1 Egretta garzetta
TCGTTCCAACTCGTTATGCCCGTTAGCTTTTTTGTTGCCTGGAAACATGAAGACTTCCACAAAGCACTCTACTTCAAAGGCTTTTTATGTTGTATAAATATAGTTGAAGACGTAACTATCTTTCTTCTTTATTTCATACCTCTTTCTAGGCCAGAGTCTGGCTTAGTTCAATTATTGCCTCATTTAAAAATTAAATGTCCTTTATTTGTGTCCCTTTCCCACTACCTTTCTACTTCAAATGATCCATCTTCACAGATTTTACACATATGCCATTCTTTTCCCTCCCCACCATCAAAAAATAGTTGTCATCCGCTAAATACAGATTTTCTATTTAGAAAATTTGTTAGGTAAATATGCTCTGAGAACCTGGAGCTCAGGTGATATTGCAAGCATATAGCATCCTAAAGCTAAGGTAATCCATTTGGCTTAGCTCTCAGCCCCATCCCTAAAGCTAAGGTAATCCATTTGGCTTAGCTCTCATCCCCATCTATTCCACTCCTAAATTGTGATGGCTTGTGTTTGCAACACAAGGACTGTTTTGCTGAGTCTACTGGATTGTACATTTGCAGTAACTGCCTCCCTGTTTGTTCTTATTTTCCTTTTAAACAGATAAATTACTAGAAAGGGGAGCAGACCCCCCTCCTCCCCCCCCAAAAAAACCTCAATCCCAAACCCAACCCTTCAGTCCCCTCAAAGAAATAGCAACAGAGGGCAATACTGTTGTGTGTGGTTGGACAGTGTACGGCCGAAGTAACGCCGATGGTCTCGGTGCAGCGGCTGTGGGAGGCGACGGAGCTCCAGGAGGGTCTGACGGGAGCTGCTGGGGGGACGGTGATCCTGGGGCCAGGCAGGGCTGTCAATTCGGTCAGCGGAAAGCATGAGTGTCAGCCCTGGCTGCAGGCTCCTCCACGCTGACCTCCCGCCTGCAGCCTCTCCAGTCTGTGGGGACAACTGCCTCATGTCCCCCCCCAAGGGCTCCCAACCCCCCCGCACCCTCCCCATTGCATTATTTCAGAGTGGGGATGGAGGAAAGGAGAAGGGGGTATTTCCTAGGTGGGGTTTTCCTGTTGTTTTAGGATTGCCAGGAGTTGGATCATTTCTGTGTCTATGTGCCTCACTGAGTTTGTTGTGTATTTAATAAATATTGGACTAAAATGCTGCTGTTTTTGTGGTGGTTTGTGTGTTTGTGGGGTTTTTTTTCCTCTTCCTTTCTTTCTTTTTGGTTTCAGCGGGCCTAGTTGCCGTCTTCACGCTGTGGCGTGGTTATTCATCCTCCTCTCGGTTAGCATAAATGCCGGCTTCCCAACGCAGTGCCAGAGCACTCTTTCTGCGGTTCACCCTGGTCGCCTCAAGGACCTGGTCAAGAGAGAAAGGGGAAACACAGCACATCACTCAGCTGCCCATGCCCCCCATGCCAGGGTGCCCCATGTGCCCAGGCAGGTGGGGACCAACGGGGCAGCCAGGCCAGCCCTTCCCACAGGACTCCCAGTGCCGCACCTCGTGCAAACTGGGAGGACTCATGCGATGAAGCACTTGCTGATGTGAAGGTGGGGGGGGCGGGGGATGGCACACAAGAGCAAAGCCACACCAAGGGAGGTCAGAAGTGGTAGGAGTTGTCTGGCAGCATCCAGCTCGCTCCAGGGGAGCCCCAGCTGCCCCTTACCAGCCCAGCTGCATGATTCCCCATCCCTGAGTGGGAAAGGCAGGGGACAGGGTCGTGGTCCTCTCCCCAGAGGTGGCTGCACACCTTCGTTACCAGCATCCACTTGGCAGCTTTGTCCAGAGACTGCTCTGGAGCTGGATGTGCAGCCTGGAAAGCAGCCTGCAGCTTATTGCAGCATGTCACCCCCACAGGCAGAACTAGGCAGCTTCCCCCGCATCTTCTTCTCGCGGTCTTTGTCTTGCAGTTACGCCAATGGGAAAGCCTATGCACTGCGATCAAAATCCTCTTGGAGCGAAAAATTACTCCACGCATATGGGAAAGGAGACTTACACAAGAGCTATGCAGCCTGCAGAGCCTGGTACAAGACGGGCCCTGGTAGGATCATGTATTTTTCATATACACATGCAGTCTCACACACAAGCACACATATAAAAACATATACACTGTGTATCTATTATACACATGCACACACATAAATGACTAAAAAAGTAAGAATCAATTTTAATATGTGTTTTAACAAGGTTAAAAAAAAATCAGACGAAACCAAAAGGTGTTACCATGATGTGCACCTGATGTACTCCTCGGCAAATAATGCATGGCAGTGGGTGTTTTTCCCCCAGCAGAGTGAGACGTAAAGGGGTCTGGGACCTTCTTACAGAAGCACATGGCAATGTTATTTTCTGAACGACACTGAAAAACAGCTCCATGATCAAACTACAAAGCTGCCAATGTCCACTGCCCGCAATGTGTTTTAAAACAGCCCTCTCAGGGAGGCAAACTTTTGAAATGTTTATAGAGTCAGTTAAAAAAAAAGAACAAACCTGTAAAAAAAAAGACCCCAACAAATATGTGACTGTTGACAGAACCAACGCCTGCCATCCCCGGTCCCTCTGCATACTCCTTGGCTGGAGAAGAGTAGCTGGCCTTGTGAGAAAATGATGCTATTTTATTCTTCTGCATAGAAAGTGAGATGCAGTGATGACTTAAGTCTTGACTGGAATAAAATTAAATAGTTTAAGACTAAAGAAACTCTTCTTTCAGCTTGTGACAAGCTGTGGCTGGAAAAGTACACAGGTACTAGGGGCTGCTGTACAGGCAGTATTGGGAAATCATCTCTGAAATGTCAGCTGAAATTACGGGCCATAACTTTGCTTACAGGAATGAGAACACACTTCCGCATTTACACTAAGATGCAGATCTCCATTCAGGAGCTGAAGGTAGGGTGCATTTTGGCCAGTTTTATTATTTCTTTGCCCTCCTAGTTTGACTATGACTATCAACAAGCCAAAGAACCAAAGGCAAAACCCAGCCAACAGAGATGATTTTGAGCTAAAGCTCCATCTGCTTCCTGGCACTGATCAGGACTACAAAGCTGGTTCAGGTCCAGTGGAGGGATTTTTTGCTGAAATTTTGCCCAAAATCATGCCTCCTCTTTTTGCAGAGCAATCACTGGAAAGGGGAAGCACGGCTGAGCAGTTTCTGTTTTACCCAGTAGAGGGCAAATGTGCTCACAAACCTAACAATTCATCAAAAAAAGAAAGAAATCAGTAAAAAAATTCCTTCTGAGGCATCAGCCTGTAAGCTGCAAACTGGAGCTACTCCCACTGTAGGGGTTAAACAACATGTTTGGGATTCCAAGTGCCTGAATCAAGGAAAGACAACCCAAACCGAACAATGGAGAAGCAAAACTTGGATTGGGTATCAGGGCATCATCATCTTCGCAGAATAAGACAAGACAGTGGCTGCTCCAGGATTAGCAATGAAGGGGAAAAAAACCCCAGTGGATTTCTTTTTTCGGATGGCAACAGACAGATACTACGATACTGCTAGACCAGTATGGGATAATGATTAAGTGAAACACAGAAAATTACTGTTCTCCCCACTGGATATTGAAATTTACATGAAAAACCAGCATAAATCCCAAACCCAAACTGTCACAGAGTAGTGGTACATTTAAATGAGGTCTGCTGAATTTGGCCTATAGATTTATGCTGGCTGAAAATAAAATGGCTTTTACATAATCTACAACAATTTCCAGCCAGTGTCTTCCTTGCTGGAATTCATGAGGTTGTGATGGTCTCTGGTGATGGCTTGCAACAGTCAGGACCTTTGAAGACTTCTGCTTTGGGCCAGTCATCTTGTCTTTATCTTAAAAGACAGCAATGGGGCTTCTTCCGTTGATCCCCTGTCTGCAAACCTGCCCAGAAGCTTGTCTACTTCTGCAGATGTTGTGGGTTGCTCCAATAAAAACTGTTTCCAGAATAGTATTGAGGATACCATGAGGGCATTGAATGTAGACTTGGCCTTTGCAGGAAAACAAGTACTGATGTCTGGCTTAGTATTAATAAACAAGCCCTCTAAACAGTAGATCATCAGATACTAGTAAGCTAAACGCCTTTTTGAATAGTTGCTCCAGAATTATTCTTCTAATCTACTGAAAAGAGTGACCTAAAATAACCCTCATTTTTACTAGGCTGTGTCAGTTTTACACCTGCTAGAGGAAACAATGGGGTAATTATAGCATGCAACTGGAATGACTGAGTGGAGAATTGGGACTCCTCAATGGAGCGTTGAATTCACAACCCAGGAAGCTGCTTGCCTAAAATAGCAAACGATCTCCATTTTAAAATATTCCTGGCAGATTATCAGGGCTGCCTGCAGACCCATCACGAGTCCAGCACCCAGAGGCTCTCCACAGCAGGCCAAAGTAAGGGAAGTCTTTTGCTTTTGTTGTTGTGGCTGTTTTGGGGGTCTGTAACGTGCCATGTTTTGGCCACATTACAAAATGCTACCTCAATGCTTTGTAAGCGCTCTCCCTGATGATGTCACATGTCAGCTCAGTGGGGGCAGGCGGGGTGACCCAGCAGGGCCAGGCTGGGGTGGTCAGGACGTCCCAAGGCAGCCAGGTTCACAACGGCACGCAGAAGGTGTATACTGAAAACCAGAAAGATCACGAAACAGACAGTTCACTCAAGCTTAGGCTGAAGAACTGAGCTGGCTACATCCTAATGGTAAGGTGATGTCAGTGAAAAAAGCAATGTTATATAAAATGTCTTATCTGGGAGAGGTGATTTGACTGCTAGCTGCAATAGAAGAGGAAGAATTTGGAGAGCAGAACTAGGTGTGAGCAAAAGACAAATGAACCAAGATATGTAGGGCTGTAAAAACCACCCTTCACCTCTCTTTGCAAAGCTGCTGTGTGGATCTTGTGGTTGCAACTCTGGGGTCTCGCTAAGAACTGCAGGGGGCTCTTTCCTGACAGATTTAATTTATTTTTGAGGATTTAAAAAAAACCAAAAAAGATTGAAACTGCTACCATTGTCAAGTGTAAGATTAATTTATCCATGCTAGAGATGGAGACTAACCTGTCCTGATTTTCCCTCCAACATATGTAACAATAATTGTTCTCTTACTGTCAACAAGAGAATAAAAAGCAAAATACAGACATGCTTTAGTACAAAGCATATTTATTCCCACCACTGAATGAAACTGACTACTATACAGTACAGGCTAATTTTTATTGAGCAGTAGCAGCAACACTGATGTGGAAGCAAAATGATTTTTCTGGAGCTTAATATTTTACTAATTCTTCCCATCTGGACCTGGAAGAACTAAAAGCTACAAAAACAGAAAACGCAAAGGTCTGGGTGTCTAAAATCTACCAGTATTGTGCGGGAAAGTCACTGCACAAGACACCTCCATGGAGCACACCATGCACAAACAGACAGAAGCACAAAGGCAGGGAGCAGGCTGCCTGCTCCTGCAGATGTGAGCGTTTCTGCTCCGGAATGATAAACTAAATGCTTTAACATAAAACTGGAACTACTGAGGGACAAAGAACATCTATTTCTCCAGTATAAAGGTATTTTCTTTACTGCACCTACTTAATGCTATGCACTGAATACACCAGACCTCCTGGGGAGCGCAGTGAGGAGCTGGGTATCTGAGACAAAAATGTTTTTAGCTGAAACAATACAGTAACAGTAGTATATTGCTGCTGGTCAGTATTAAAACACAAACTGTGTGCCCTCTGCCATCAAATCTAGTACGTTGGTTTTCTGGTTTGTAACACAAAAATTTTCAGCAGTAGCCTTTAAGGTTGCATAAATGTCACCGTACTGCAGTATCTCCTACAGCAGGATTGATATTAAGCAAACTCAGGATAATGTCCCATAAATTTGAAGATACGTACAGTTGCAAGGACCAATGCAGGTTTCGAGGACAAAAGCAACCTATGTATGTGCAGGCACGCAATTACCCGTGGTCTCTTTAAAACAGCAGACGGATGTGCTTTTAACCCAGGCTGCAGGGATTTGGAGGTGATAAAACCACATCAAGCTAATGAAGCAGGCTGTGGTTTGCTGCATGTAGCTTAACTTCAGCAGTTACTGTGCTTTGCCAGGGGCTTGCTGCTCAGCAGCATGCAAGCCCCTGCTCCCAGCCGGCGCAAGCTCAGCTGGGTCAGCTCCAGCGCTGCTGACAATCATTAAAATTGAACCACCTGCCTGCACCAGAGTGGGTTACGGGGGGCTCTGGTGCATGGGAGCCACAGCTCAGCTCTAAGGCCAGCAGAGTGTAGGGGAGCATCACGCCTTGAGCCTTGCTGTTCCTTCAGAAGCAACTGCCCTGCTTCAGCTGAAGATTTCCAGTGAGAACCAAACAGTTTCTTCGGTCTAAGGCTTAACGCTGGGGATTAGCCAGGTGTCCATACTTTCACCTGCATACAGAATTGCCATGTCTTACAGCCTTTTTCATCTCTACCCCTTTTCCCTGCCATGCACATCCATTTCCAGCTCATTTCTCCTTGTGTCATTATCATTTCACAAGGTGGACACACAACCTTTCCCAGCAGAAGGCCAGGGGCTGGGCATGTAAAATCTATGCCTGAGCTTCTGCCTCTTGTACAACACCAAACGCTCTGATCACTGCTTAGTGTTCATAAATCGTAACTCAGATTCTACCGGGGAGGGCCCAACCTGTGTTTAAAACCAGGTCTCTGAAAGCACGCTGCTCTTATACTGATTAACCCTTTATAAATACTCTACACAAAGATCAATCACGGGCTTGTATCAGCGAGATAAAACCCACACTAAATTATTTAATTACTAGGAAATGGCATAGACTTGACTTTGCTTTACTCCCCGGGACAGAAAATGTTCATATGCTTTTCTTGAGGTTGCTGATGTGGTCAAATATGTTATGGAATAGGGAAATAGTAGAAGGTTCATGTTTATAAAAAAATGCTGATGCTGGACGAATTGAGTACCAGTCATTACCACAATCTGATTTTCTCCCTTAGAGAAGTCCAGATTTACAAATATATCTGCACAGAAAATTACAGGCAACTGAAATGTCCACATTATTAAGCACCTCATTCCTAGAAGTGTTCAAAAGCACAGTTGGTATCAACTCCCTGCTCTTAAAATTGTTGCATTTGGCAGAGTCCAGCTTTGCTGTGCAATTACTGCCTTACTAAAATACCAAATGCCACTGTAAATACCCTTTCTTTAGCAGGTCTGGGTTTCTTCTACTCTGAGACCAACCCTGATGCCAAGTTGCAGGGCTGTGATCAGTCATCACATCTCACACATGGGGACAAGGACAGTTCACAAAATTCACCAGAATGAGGCCGTGCGCTTGGTCTGACTCTTTTGCCACAGATGAAAGGTTGGTGTGTGGATTCTCTACAGAATACTAGAGGGTTTGATACTGCTATATACACCGTACTCGGAGACAAAGGAAAGCCACAGCAGTTTCACTCAGATTCTGAGTGTGCTTGGATCCCGGGTTTAGCTTTGCCAGCTAAACGGTAATGGGGATTAAGGAGTTGTTCTCATTTCATACCTCAGGAATGCTCCAGTCCTGGGCAGCAGCTCCCATATCCCTTTAATTACAACCCCTCCCATGCCAGAAATTGTAACTAGAATCCAAGGGTTAGAAAACCAGCCACACAAATATTTGTTGATGGGAGATAAGAGGGAGTATCCCACACACACATTTGCATCACGGTTTTGATATGAAACAGCACTGGCACACAGCATGAAAATGCAAACTGCAGCAACATGCACTTGGAATCACCATGCAAGAGGAAGCAAAAATAAATAAGCAGTTGAAAAGTACCTCAGAAGTAACCTTGCTAGACAGTAATTTACAGGTGTACTGGTAGAAAGGGAAAAGACCAGCATTAGTACATTGAACAAGCATGTTATAATTAGGAAACAAGAACAAAATAAAGAAATTGTAAGAACTGGCACATCCTGGAGTGCAGGATTTCAAGCAACTTGGTGTCATAAAAAAGAAAATAAAATTAGTCAGTTTGGTGTTTTTTTAATGACGTTGCTTGGCCAGTCTCTGTCTTGTTTACCATCAGTGCTTGACCTGTTTTCTTGCTGCTGCTTTTTCTCTTTTTTTTTTCACCTGTTGAAGCTCTGCTGTAACACATCCTCTTTGGAAGAAACTACACCCATGCCCGAGCAGTGAAGTTCTTACAAGAGCAGATATGCTTGATTTGCCCTCTGTCCCTAAAAGGCAAAACCCGCAAGCCGCAGCCAGA
>NW_009258799.1:234625-238472 GCF_000687185.1 Egretta garzetta
ACCCTCTGAACCTTCATACATCCGTACGGCTGGAGTGCTCAGCGTATGAGGGGGAGTTTCCGTGAGTATCAAACCTCTCCATGATGCCGTTCAGGAGACCTGGGCTGCTGCCTTCTGCCCTTGTTCAGCCTCAGGTGCCACAGCACCCTGACTGCTCCGGGTACCCGAGGATGTCTCTGGTTCCCCTCACTCACAAATAGCAATGATGAGCCACGCTCAGCTCCCAGGACTTAATGCTCCAAGTGGCAGCTGCCTGTCTGTGTTGTCAGTTATGCTCCTTCCCCTGCTAGATTTCAAGTGTTTTTAAAAACAGGCTGGTGATGTGCTCTTTTGTTTCATTAGTTACAGAAATCTTTTTCTTGAGCACACAGTCAAATGTCCTCAGGCGACAAATCAAAGCTATTTGTTGTTTAAATAATTATTGCTTAGCCTGGCATGTAAAATACTAACTCAAACTAAGTGTTACAAGTGCAGCACTTCTTATTTGAATTATCTTTCCCTGTCAATGATGGGAGTTGTTTACAAAAGGAGAGCGGAAAAAGGCAGGGAAGAGAAAGAAAATATTCCTGCTGGTCAGAGGAAGCGCTCCATTCTCCCTGGGCTCTGGAGGACACTGCCTCTTAATAGGATTTTGGGTAGGCAGCAGCGAGAATGTAAATCTTGTTGGGCTGTATGCAATGGGCTTAGAGGAGAATGACAACAAACCACAGCGACTGAGGGACTTCGGTGTGCACTGGGGCTCTGTAAATTCACTTCAGCCTTGCCAGTTTGTCCCAGAAAAGGATCCATCCCACAAGTTGCCTGATGGGCACCTATGCTCTGGCTGTCCCTCTTCAGGCGGTGAGTGCCTGGGCAGCTTTAGCAGCAGCAGACAGCTGACCTGGCACCCAGAGCGCACCTTTGCAGTCAGATGCTGCCCAGACCTGTGCTCCGGTTAGGACATCAGGGCTCACTTCAAACTGCAGAAGAGACCATGCAATCCTGGCCAACCTGCTTTCTAAGGGACACACATGCAGCTCTGCAAGCACCTGAGGAGCTGCACTCGGGTAGCTGAGCAGAGGGAGTTAGGTCTAACAACATCTTATGTGTCTTTTGAGTGCTACAACGTGCACAGCAAATGGCATGTGACCATCACAGCCGTGGGAGAAGATTTCAGCCACAAGCCGAGCTGAGCAAGTCACCTTTGCTCTTCACGGGGGTGGAGGAGAAGTGCAGGGTGAGTACCAGCTGGGTGTCACCTCCTCAGCAGAGCAGCTTCTCTGCCATGCCGAGCTTTTGAGCCACCAGACTGACAGATGCTTGCTGTGGGACTCCTGAGGATCAGTTCTGGTTTGAATGGCAGGACTTTTATGCCCCTCTTTTTTTAAAGTTCCTCCCGGCTTCTGCAAAGGGCGTGAGAGTGTGACATGTCTGCTGCAAGCCTCCGAGCACCCTTCAGGGAAGGAGATCCTCTGGGGAGTTACCACAAACCAGCACATACTGGAGCCGGTGGAGCCGCCCCATTTCACGGGGTGCTTTGGGGAGGGAGGGGAAACCAAGAACGGCTCCTTCCCAAGACGTGGCCCCAGGGCGCTGCTGCCAGAACAAGGCATGCTCCTGTGTGCAAGCTGGCTTTCTGTGTGGCAGCAGAAGCCTGACAGACGACCAGGTCTTCCTTTTCAATGGCTTCAGTAGAAGAAGGGACCAGAAAGTTTCTGGTGTGCACTGGCAATTAATCTGTTTACATTTTGAGTCAGCTCTCCCACAATGTTTTAGTTAACCAGCAGAAATGCAACAGGACCCCTCCACACTGCATTCCTTCTGATTCTAGGTTTCCTGTGCCACTGTGCAATATCCACCAGTGATGATTAAAAGCTGTCAGACTAGTGCAGTATTCATGTATCGAACCTTCACTTCTATACACCTAACGAGGCTCTACCTTAATGAGCGTCACTAGAAAGCAGTCTGTCTGGAGCAATGAGCTCCTTGGTGCTGGGGTCATCGTTCTGACATTGCTGGGAAATGCCTGGAGGACTGTGGCTGCTTCAGCAAACACTGCGCCCATTTAAGAAGTTTGATACAGCACTTGTATGTCACTACCTTCTGCACTCATTGCCCACAGTAATTGTGAGCCTGAATAAGAAACACCTTGTGCTCTGCTGGGAAACGGGTTGCACCTGAATTTTGATACTTCCAGCCATGAAATTCCTAGCTCTTCTTATTAGTGCCTCCAATAAAGAACACCTTAATTGCAATAAACTCTACTACAATAATGCCTGAAATGCAGGCACCCATTTCACAAACTGAAATTCTGGCTGATTTTCTGTTCATGTGGAAGAAAGACAACAAATCCAGCGGGAAAGAGCACGCTGCACATTGAAGGCTCCAAGTTCATTTCTCAGACATTCCCAATCCAGTTCTGCAAGGGGTGGTTTCTAGGGAAGTTATCCACTTACTTATATTGAATCCTGAGCACACTGGGATGGGATTTTGGGAGTCTACAAACACAGGCATGAACACATGTTTGAATCACAAAGTTCAAAGAGCCACTAAAATAACCCATTGGAGGGTCTCAGTGATGTGCGAATTAACAAAGCCCACCAATTGAAGGGCAGCTACTTCCTGCCTTTATTATTAATTAACTTAATTAATTAGAAAGAAAGTTAATATGAGTTGCTTTTCATATTTGCAGTGACACTCTCCCTCCCCATTGGCCGTCATTGCTCCATTTCAAACAAAATGGCCCTTACAATGTGTTGAAATCCTTACACACTTGCAAGGTAATCTGAGCAGATTTTTGGGAAATAAATATGTCTGTTGTCTGAATGTTCATTCTTGCAAGCCATGGTCTCTAAAGTGCAAAAAGTGAACAGGAAGAGTACACTTACACTGCTGTCGTCCATCCTTTCTCGTCTCTTAGTTTTGTGTGTTTCGTAATCCTCCATGAGGGTTTGCATCAGGTTCTTGGGTCGCTGGGCGCCCGCAGTCTCCTCAGGTGGTGGGTCGGACTGTGAGACGGGGCCTTCTGTGGTGGGGGATGGTGGAGGCTTGATCTTCTCTATCTTCCCTGCAATGACACAAAAAAGAACGACCCTTTCTAAGCTGAAGGACTCACAAGTTGTTTCCAAAAGACAACAGCTGGAGAAGCATTTTCAGCGGGGTTTGAATGAAGAAACAGTTTAGAATGAAGTTTACGAAACAATCTGGTAAATCAGGATGGTCATGGGCTTTTAAGACACTCTACCGCTTTCTGAAATGCACTACATAAATCTACTACAAAATCTTTTTACAAAACCTAGAAGAGATACCAAATGATACAATGCAAATTTAACACACCACTATTATTTACAGCAGTAGCTGGATGAATTACCCCTCTGTTCCCTCTTATAGAACACTTGTCAGCTATCTAGAAATGTTTGTAAGATTCTGGAAAACTGCAAGATGATTATTTTTTTTTTCTGGCTCAGACCGTACAACGCACAGGGTGCCACCGCTGTATGCCGGGGAATGTGCTAGATGTCCGAAGAAGGCATCTTGATAAGCGTTGCTGGCTTTTTCTCTTCTTCCAGAGCTTTTAATCTGCTTTGTAAGGGTGAAAGGCTTTGCTTCGGTCCCTGGCACTACTCTTCCCTGCAGCTGTATCCTGCAGGTTGCAGAGGCTGCTCCCAGAGGGATGGGGTCTCTGTCCCGCACACCCCTCGTTCAGACAGGGCCCTTCGGTCTCCTGGCTGGGAGGAAACTCAAGAGAGAATCTTCTGTCAGGTTGTGCTCTGACTGAGCCCATTTCACCCAGGGGAGCCTGTTTTAGGTTGAAGGGCTGGGTAAAAGGCAGGCCAGAGGAAGGAGACGACCGCAGCGAGCTGCAGGA
>NW_009258799.1:238687-250070 GCF_000687185.1 Egretta garzetta
GCTCAGGGGGCAGCCCATGCTTCTCTGGGGAGGACAGCCAGCGTTTCTCACCATCAGGTGCTGAACTGGGGTGAGCCACCCAGCCTGTCCTGATGGGAAGGGTAAGGACAACAGTGGAAGGTCCTGGGTGCAGCAATGAGGTGCAGGGGTCCTCAGCTATAACAGGAGAAAGCAATGCTGAACCAAAATAAGTTTCCCTTTTCCATGGCAGGGCAGCTCTTTGAAATAAGACAGTTCAATGGGTGAGAAAGAAAAAAAGGAGAAAAAACCCAACCCACCCCCAACCCTTACAAATAAGTGAAGTAACCAGAAGGATTGTGTAGGTTTTCACGAAACTTCCTGTTGCTGAGACAAATGAAAACCCTAGCTGCTCCTCCAAAAAGCACTGTGAGAGTGGTAGCCACTAGAGAGCAGCCTTGAAACCTCCTGTAAGAATAATCAGGATTTACTCTTGAAAGGAGAAGTGAAACCTGAGTCAACGCTGCAGAAGTCTTTTACCAGAAATCCCCTTGCCTGGCTTGTTTCATTTCTGTCCAGCACGGAAAACCCCAGCATCACTAGCGTCTTGTTACAGGCTTAGCTTAAGCTGGCCGGTGCAGGGATGAGGCTGGGCATTCATCCCCCCTAAATCACCCCACCAGAGGCTGGAGAGGGAGTTGCTATAGGCCCAAGTTCTCCTCTGGGTTGCACCAGCACCAGCTCCACAGACAACCAGGAGTTACGCTGCCAAAGCAGGGGCCACCAGCAGGTCCTGAGCTGTCCAGCTGCAGCTTGGACTGCTCAGCGGGAGAGAGTAAGAACAGCCATCACCTTACCCAACAGGTCCAGTGGGTAAAAAAGTCTGCTGAAAGTAAAAGGCCTGATTAAGGGTCAGACATCTTGCTGTATTACTTCATTCTTACGCTAACATGTAGCTGTCCTGGACATATGCAAGTAATGCAGGAAGAATTGGGCTTCTCAGATGTCTGCCCAGCTTTTGCACTTTCCCCCAGGGATGCAGACCATCACAGGATGCTTAGACCTATAGTCAAGCCTCATGCCTGAAAAGAACACAAACCATAGGCTTTGGGGATCTGCATTTTGAAAAGGGGATACCTCTGAGCAGATCCATCCTCCCTTGGTGGAGGGCACATCAATTTCCATATTGTAGCAGCACCCTGCAGCAACACGCAACTGTTCTAGGCGTGCTGGGCAGTGTCACCACGAACAGTGCTGCAGCTCCCTTTTCACAAATATAGAAGGCAAGGTAGAAATGAGATTTGTGCACAGCAAAACAGTGGCTTATCGGTTTGTATCCACAAGAATTATGCTTATACCACCATTTTCTCTGTGTAAGTGTTTGAATTCCATTAAAAACTCAGGATTTCACAGTATCATTTCAACTACTTGTCACAGCGGAGTAAGCATCCCTTTCAAGTTCCTAAACATTTTGAGAGAACAGGTAGGCAGGTGGAAGAGAGAGGTCCTACCAGTGCCAGCAGTGGCAGAAAGGCAAGCAACCAGCACAACTATCAGTGAGGTTGAGTTTAGATGATGGGATGTCTGGAGCTTCAGGGCTCTCAGAACAACCACACAAAAACTCTGTGAACCTGATGCAGAGCTCCAGTCCAGTGTAGACCAGTTCTGCCAGTTCAGATCGTGTTAGAAATGTTGCTGGATTAATTTTCTTCTGGCAGATTTTCATCCAAATAAGGTACTGTTCTCAGGCAGGAGAGTCATTCAGCATAAAAGCATCATGAGACATGATGACCACAGGCGCTTTCTACTTCTGCAGTCCCCTGCCCACACCTGATGCACACAGACACTGATGGTGGTCCTTGCCCAAATCCAAGCTGAGTAATAAATGAACTGACTGAAATGGAAACAGGCTCACACTTGTGGGATACCGGCAAAAAATGCAGCCTGACGGCCACACTTGCAAGTTAACAGTAGCTAGCAGTGCCTTCCCCTCCAGGAGAAGGTAGTGCCCTGAGGTCACCTGTAGAGCTGTAGCAAGACACCAAGTACAAGATATAGCATCCCAAGTCTTCACTGACACATTTACATTTTTCTCCTCTTCCAGAGGGACTCCAAAAAATGTTCTGTGGCCTCAGTGCTGGTGATGGCTCCCTCTACTCTCTGGATTCAGGGATCTAGTAGGAAGCTCCTGGAATTTGATTCTTCTTATCAAGCTCAGGAAAGGGGCAGATGCTGCTGTGTCCCAGTCTGGTGGCTGCAAGACACTGCTTGCCACTTCTCTGCAAAATCAAAGACATGTATGAGCTGTGGACAGATTAGCTTTCTCCTAACCAAAACCTCTGCACAGCTGTGGGAGCAAGAGGGGTTGCGATGATGACTTACCCACCCTGACGGGTGTCCAAGTACTCGCTGCAAGCTGAGGAAGGATGCTCAGCTGATTTGCTGCAATTTCAAGAAGAAGAAAGAGTGACCAAGGCAAGGGCCTGGGACAACGGCCTGAGCCACCACTAAGTAACCAGCAGGTACCAATATAAAGTTGACTAAGGTACAAAGGAGATGGGAAGAATGGGGCTTCACACAAGTAAGAGCAACTATTTCACAGATGCTGTTGGCATTTTTTAAGATACCTGCATGGCAGAGAAAACTTTTCAAAATCAGGTATTTCAGCAAGACAGATTGTTTAGGAGACTAGTCTGTGCTGAAGTCAGGGGATAGTTGAAGTATGTAAAAAAATGCCCCTCTGGTAATGTGGAGCCTCATTACCACTCCCAGTGAAAGGTGGGCTTCTTTGAACTTCTTGGACATGAAGTGAGCAACATGAATATGCAAACACACAAACCAGCAAACATTAAAAAGAGAACATCTTGAAGATCCTCTCACTTCATACACATTCTCCACTAGGGAGGGAATAAGAGAACAAATGACAAATGAGCTGGGTTAGCATTCTGTAAAGGCACTCCTGGAGGTGTCAAAGGATGAGTGATGAGCAGTCCAGAGGAATCCTTGAAGAGAATGATGAACTTCGCTTTTTTCATATCGGTGCTTATGAAGGGGTAAGGAAGCAGTATCTTCCATAAACTCAAAGGCTCCATTTCTGCTCTAGCTTTTCTCAAAATTCTAATTTAAAAAAGTATTTCATACATATGTATTATGCCTGATTCTTATTCTTTACATGTATACAGGGCATTAAAATTTTTGCAATGGCCACAAATATTAAAAATATCTTGCTCCAAAATTTCTGCTTCTCCTCCCACCATAGAAGAAGTATCTTTGGGCTGTGGTTGAACCTGAGAAGTTTCCTTAGCGTAGGCATTTACTAGTGAAAAATGAAAGAGGAAAACGGTTTTCAGGCTGAAGTGGCTCCTCTGACAGAGGCTTACGCTCCACAGCCATCACTCAGGAGAAGAAAGCAAGGAGAGGAAAGAAGAAGACAGCACACACATGTCCCTCACTATTTGGAGGGAATGGTTACTTGAAATTTAAAGGTACCTGATCACTTGCATCTTTAAACTGCAACATCCCCTGTGGGCTTTTGCCATCCACTGAAATTCTCTCATCTAGTTTATCAGCTGAGGACAACAGAAGATGACTGCTTGGTGGGCAAGTGCACACAGATGGGTCTGAGTGCCTGCAGACAAGTGCAGGGAGTGCAACCTGCCTTCTGCCTCACCTGGCAATGCTTTGGTGACAAAACACAAAAAAGGCAGCATGGCAGCTTCAGGAAAGCTTCTCCCAGGCATGGCTTCTTGTGTCAGGGATTCCCTCAGGCCTCGTCATGAGACAGCAAATATTCACAAAGGGTTTCTCTCCAACAGAAAAGCTTTCACTGAACCGAGGCCCCCCCACGTCATGACTTTCACACCTCCTTTGATGAACAGGATTACTCAAGCCAGGCACTACAGGAAGTTACACACAAATTCTTCACAGTCTAAGTACTCCTAATAAAAGGAGCATGGGGATTACACCACCAAACATATGCTGGATCTTCTCACGTCACACACTCATCATCCTGTTCAAATAAACTACCAAACAACCCCAGCTGCTCCAAGAGGGATGGCATACCACCTGCACATTGTAGGGGAAAACCACTGGCAGCTGCTCAACACCTCACCAAGTGCAGCAGGTGCTGCAGCAAAACAACACAGGAAATGTTCAAATTTAAATACAGCTCCACAAATACTTTGGGATCCGTGATGACTCTCCATTTAGCCATGCTCAAGCATTTTTTTTTTGTCTTTTCTTGGGTTTCCTCATGCAGGAAACCCATTTTTTTGGGAAAGGAGTTCACATAGTTCTTCCCTTCACCCTTCCAGATGTACCCCGGAGAAGGTCTTGTCCTGTGTGCACAAAACACGTAGTTGTTGTTGACTGAAATTACTCTGTCTTGCTCTAGTGAACGGAGATGGGTTAAAAGTCTGCTTCGAAGCATCCTAAGCAGCTTCAAAGGATACTTGCTAGCAGTACAGAAGTTTATTACTAGGAACCACGTTGGCTTGTGCTGGGTGGTTGGCAGACACGAAGTTTAGTGTTACCATCAGTTGTATAAAAGTTGTACGTCAGGGTGGCAAAAACAGCGTGTTTGTTTTCTAAAGTAATTAGCAGTTATTTCACACATACACCCACATGAACTGTGTTAATCTTCCACACTTCAGTCAAAACACCAGTTCAGTTCACTGCAGTCTTTTTTTGTTGTTTGTGTTTCTGTTACCCACATAAGGATGGTTCAGAGCAGCGAAGTGGGGCAGGAGTAATAAATAACCAGGGACCACAAGGAGTTCTAGTAAAGCTGCTCTGCCCAGTCCACCACCAAAAGGCAACCTGATAGGTAGGCCATTGCTAATTAAATTAATTACTGCACCTCCTCAAAAGAATTGTGCTGAGTTTACACTTCCCCACTTGAGGATTTACAGCAAATTCTTCAAATTTAGACTTGACCCCCTGATCCCTTTCTGCTGAGGTATCCTGATGTTAAAAGAAGAGTGCCAATTTTTTCTTTAGGAAAAGCAATTTGATGACAGAAATACCTCTGTTTCTTCATCTTCTTATTATTTATTATTATTAAATGTGGAAGTAAATATTCAGACTACAGTATCAGACATGTTCTACAGCATATTCCTTATCGTGCCTACCACAAGTAGATTTTCTTTTCTGCTCTGTGTATGACCCCTGTAACTGGCTGTAATGAAGCCTTACAGCTAGATTTTGTTGCCTCCACTGCATCACCTTTTGCCTCTCTTTTGTAAATATTGAAAAGGTGCTGTAAATACTAAGATAAAAGGAAAGTTGCTGCAATCTTCCAAGGGATTGCATGGTATCCCTTCTCCCTATTTTTAAGGATGCCTGCAAGCTTTAACTGCAACACAGCTGGCTAAAGGGACAGCAAGGATGAGATCAGCTGAGGGTATGCACCCTGCAACATTAAGGGTGCCAAGCTAATTTCTGTCAGCTGAGAGCTCTGCTGAGCACATCCTCTGTTCAGAAACCACCAAAAGTAGGAGATTTAAGAATGACTTTGGCAATGTGCTTTGTGGGTTTTTTGATCAATGACATCCTTACACATTTCCATATATTCATCTTTTCCTAGAAATTAATTCCTTGCCTTGTCACCAGCTGCAAATTGCAGCAGCTTGAGTCACTGCCTAATAGATCCCAGTTTTCTTTCTTCAACATATGGCAGTTGGACATTTAAAGGAAACTGTCTGGAATGATTCATTATAAATACAAGTTTATCATTCTCACTAGAATGTAATTTACAACGAACACTTTAACATCAGACACAAAGTAAATGCCTCGTTGCGTAAATAAGAACGAGAAGTACACTGTTTTCCCAGATGCTCTGTTAAGATAAGCATTAGTGTCAGCAGCCCTTCCAGCATCGCTTCTGAGTAAAAAGCAACCAATTATCAGCCTCACTTCCAGCACTTGCAGCTATGGATGGTGGTGTTTTTGAAAGGGGTCATTAGCACACCTTTACAGGAGTCCTCCTAGCTGAGGTCTACAGTGCCCTGCCTCTCACATCTTGTCAGACATTGTTCAAAACACCTCAGTTTATGGAGACTCCCTATCAAAAATGCTGTTCTGTAGGAGGAATAACAACAGCACTTCAATATCGACATCTGCTACAGTTTAAGGTTAAAATCATCCTCTCTGCAGAAGAAACAAAACCAAGTACTAGCTATTTATGTGCTGTATAACACTCCAAGTTCACAATCAGACTGGGTAACTGACTAAATCCAGACATTATTCAAGTTTGCCCTGACTTCCAAAAGAAAAGGATCACGCTGCACAATTTTTGGAAGCATCACTGGCTCAGATTTACACCAATGGAAATAAGGACAGAATTTAAGTACTCTGGGTAAAAATACTTCTTCACAATGATCACTGTTAATAAAAACTCCTAAATACTTGCAAAGTATATGTAGGTCTATACTCATAAAAATCACTACACAGAAATAAGCCTGGCATGTGTTTCAATTTTTGTTTAAGATTTCTTTTTTTCTTTTATATTAAGAAGGCATGCTTGATTTTATTTTTTGAAAAGGGGAAGGAGGAGAGTGATATGCTGTAACTGCTGTGAATGTCATCACAAGGACCCAGAAGGTAATCAGTCAGGGGGATTTCTACTGAATCTATTAAGCATTTTGTTTGTGATGCCTATTTAATTCGGTAGTGAATGACACCAGCTGAAATACATGACAGCTCACAGCTCTGGAAATACCTGAAAACAGAAAGCAAAACAGACATGCACAAAAAGAAATCTGATGCAAAACCCCCAAATCTGTAAATCCCTACTACCTTTGCACTTCCTTCATGGTGTGCAAGAGAACAGAAAGCCTATTAAAAATGCTTTGTATGTTTGTCTTTCAAATAGCCACACAGCTGCAAAAACCACTGCCGTCCTTCCTTGTGATGATCCTAAATTTCAGTGGGTGGTCTGGACAGCGCAGCGATAGACATGTCACGCTACAATGTGGCAGGGGACGAACAGAGCACAAGGTTTTCTAATGACAATCAGCAGGGTATGTAAGTTACTTATGTGCTACATTTGGGAAAAAATACCAAACGTCTGCTGGCGTGCTCACAGATGGAAAGTTGGGTTGTCCCATGCCCTCCTCCTGCCTGCAGTTTCCAGGCAGATAAAGTCACGACAACCCTCCTGTCCCCTGCTAAATGACGTATTTGCTCAAAAATGACATGTAAGCAAATCTGACTTGACCCTTCAGTCACATTTCACTTCCCTCTGATGCTTTGGGCTCTTACCTGGTGCAGTTTTGTAAGACACGGTTCTTGTGGGCATGGGTGGTGCACTCTTCATGACAGGGCTCGGTGCCACCTGCAGACCTTGCCGCTGCCTCTTCAGCTCCTCTTCTCGTTCCTGGGCTGCTCGGATCTCTTCTTCTATCATTGACAAAGTCCTCTGCTTCCTTGACCGTAACTTGAAAGGGCCCAGGGTCACTTCAGGCTCCTGTGTGGCCAGGATGGAGGCGGTACTCCTCAACTCAGCTGCCTCTGAATACTTGCTGAAATAGCTGACTTCGTGCCTGTTTTCCTCCACGAGGAATGGCTGGCTGGCTGAGTACATGGGAGACTGTTGCAAACTCTTCCCTTCCCTGAGTCCTGAGTCTTCCTCTTTTGAAGTCTTTGGTATGGTGTCCCTTTTTTCTTGGACAGGTGAAGATACCTGGGGTGGCTTGAACATTGGGTTCTGATGCTCCTTGGAGGCTGGAGCTGGCCCAGTGGTGGCTGGCTGCTCTTTGACCAAGATCTCCTTTTCCACTGGGATTTCTTCTTCCTTGCAGCTTGCTTTATCTGCCTGCTCAGCTATGGCTTGTTGGATGGCGTTTTGAACCAGCAGGCCAGCGTGGTACTCCAGCTGGTCATCAATCAGCATGGAGTCTGCCAAAGCGGAGGAGGGCGAGTCACAGCCTGGGTCGCTGAACGACTTGGAGATGCCTTCGCCCCTGCACTCTGCTGGAGTGTCGGCCTGCGGGGTCTGCGGCAGGGAGAAATCAGCCAGAGAGCTTTCTTGCAGAGCACTCATGGTCTCATTGGAGGCACCACTGTCACTAATATTATCCATGCTGAAGTCATTGGAAAGGGTCTCCAAGACAGTGGTATCCTGAGACCTGACAGACAAGTCATCCAAACCAGAGTCAAGCTCCTCTGGAGGGGAAGAAGCGCTGGCTGACTTTGGGAACTGGTCTAGCATGCCCTGTCCATCATCCTTCACCACTGTGAAGACTGCTCTCGCACTCATGAATTCTCCATCCTCCGCCCACAGTTTTGAGGCCTGTCCGGCTCTGGGGCTATCACTGCACAGTAGCTCTCTTACTGGGTCAGCAGTGGTAGTCTGAGCACTTGTGTCATCTTCTGAGGTAAAGGAGACCTTCTGTGCTTTGACAACAGTGGCACTGTTACCCTCAAGCTGTCCTGTTTGCCCACACACTGAAACAGGTCTTGTCATGGAGGACAGTGGCCTGTCTACATGCGGAGAATTGAGGCTTTTGTAGAAAGGTTTGATGGAGAACATTTTGGGTGTTCCTGACCGCCTTGGTGGGGCCTGACCCTGAGATGGACCTGAATGCTCCATCAGCTGGAACTGCTTTCTGGCAGCTGAGAAGTCTATTTGCTCTGTGACAATATCTTCTTTCTTGACATTGACTGGCTCTGGTGGCACAAAGGAGCAGCTGATCTGTTTGGGGGATGTTGGTGTTGCACCTTGCTGCTGCTGTCTCTCCTTGCGCTCCTTGTACTTCTTGTGGGACTCCAGATGCTCTTCATCCAGTTGATCCTCCAGGGTCTTCTCTTGGGGAGGGTTCCACCATTTGGCGGCAATGCTGGGGTTTTTCTTGACAGCCTGGCTTTTAATGAGTTCCCTCCTTTCCTTTTCAAGTTCCATCATTTCCTCTGATGGTCTCACTTTGCGGACTCTGTATTTTTCCTTCTCTTCCTCATCTTCAAAGAGCTTTGAGGGCTTTTTGTCTTCATGGAAGGCTCGTAGTTCAAACTTAGCCTCTTTCTTAAGGGTTGTAAGAGTTGTTTCTCCATCCTTAGAGGATCTTCTAGAACTGTTTGAAGAAGTGGGACTTCCTGGCACCTTCAGACTTTCCCCACTGTCCTCCTTCAGTCCACCCAAGGAATGGCCATTAGATTGCAGGTTCTCATCTGTTATGCTAGCTTCATGTGGTTCAACTACCAAGGGTGCCTGCTTGTTGGCTACATTTTCTTCCCTTTCACTAGGTACTGAATCGTTATTGACATTAACAGATGCTCCTGAGCTATCCATAATGGAGACTGCGCTTGGTTCAGGGGAGGCTGTCCCATTAAAGGTATTATCTGCAGCAGAATCACAGCAATTTGCCTCCAGCACTTCATCTAGGTATCTGATCTCTTTAGCAACTTCACTGTCCAGAGATTCATGCCTGTCCTTAAGTCCATTGTGGCTGGGAGCAGGGGAAAAGAAATGGGTTGGATTGTCTATGGGATGTGGTGAAGCCACTGTGGTGATGCTTTTATGTTCAGAAACTGGAACTTCAATTTCCATTTTCTCTGCCTTTGCAGCAAGCACAGTAGCTGGCTCCAAGATATTGGCACAGTTTTGGTCTCTGTTTTTTCTCAACCTGATGTCATCCTCAGGGATTCTGGAAGATTTCTAAAATAAAAGAGAACAAAACTCTGATGAATTCCTAAAAAGCAACACTTTATTTTACGCAGAGTAAACACCATCTGGAAAGCAAATCCTAGCGCTTCTTAAACTTGAGATTAAAGCAGCCCCTCAGAGCGTGGGAAGGCAAAGCAAATCATTAACACAAAAAAATAGAAAGCTACCTTACCATAAGCTGGACAAGGCACTAAACCAACAAACTTTCTTTTAAGTATCTCCCATCTGCTTACCATCCTCACTTTATCATTATTTCATGCCTGTGTCCTGGTTTGCCACTAAAAATGAGCTTTGGATTTCCAAGTTATTAGTGGCTTGGCAGTTTAGGTTCTTCAAAGGTTTGCACATGCAACACACAACACCTATCATCTTGGTATTTTAAAAATGCTTTCCACACCTAAAGGAAATCTCATAATGCTTCTACAGATGAAAAGTATTACTGCCCCTGTTTTGCAGAAACAGATGCTAACACACAGGAAGAGTAGGCGACTCATCCAAAGTTAGGAAAAAGGACGTGGCAACAGCAGGGAATGTTCATTTCTCAGTGGATCAATCCTGGTCATCATACACAGGGTAGAATTACACAGTTCTGGAAAGACATGGGGTCTTTCTCCAACCCACACGGAAACCCACATGCAACTGGACCTGGGAGGCAGGAAGCATTTGCAACTCCCATGGCATGAAGACCACCACAAGGAGCGTGACGGGGACCAGAGTCATGGTCTCCTCCCTCCCACTGCTTTGATCTGCAGGGCAGATGCACTGGTTTCATATTTCTCCCTGATGTGCTGCCTGTGCTCTCAAGAAGGCTATTGAAAGAAACAGTATTTATGTTCTGGTATGGGCAGATTTTACCCATCGAGCAGCCTACTGAACTTCCCATGCGTAAAGTCTGGAGGAACATTTGATTAAGCTAGTAACATGTCAATGAATTTCTCAATAATTCTTTACTGCTGAAAGGCAAGTAAAGGAAACAGCAAAAGAAAAGAAGAGTGCATTTTCAATATAATTCTTCAAAAAGAACTTGCTAACTCTTCCTAACTCCTGAAAATCCAAAGTGATGCCTCTATTCACTTTGACTGACATTTTAAACCAGAAACTTGATATCTGATGTGCCCGGCTCCCTTTCCACATGTGTTTCTATGTGTGAGACATGGGCTTGAGACGCAAACGGCACTGATCAAACCTTGTGAAGCCAGTGGCCATGCAACAAGGCTATTAATAAACACTGCAGCAGCAGATGGTCAGCTGGGAGCACAACGGAACTTACTGGTGACCTGAACAATCACATTGCCTCTGGGTTTATACCGGCAGTAAAACGCATTTGACACACCTTAAGGAATTATAGCCAGCCAGCCAGAAGAGCTCTCTTTCTAAAAACACTTTGAAAGGGTTTTCTGTCTAATTATGTAGTTGTACACAACTGAAGACAATGTTGGCTTCACCCATTAAATATTTTCTTCTTAATTGCGCTTAAACATTGGGAAAAACCTTTGAGACCAACTGACCAACAAACCTGCTTTTGTCTATATATTTTACTTGACACACTTCACTGTTTCTACTTGTACTTCACTTTTTGTTGAACCTAGAATTCTCCAACTGAAGTTTCTAGCAGTGCTTTTCTTAAAGCATATTACATTTTTCACCATTTAAACATCTAAATGTGGCTTGTTTCCTCTTTAGTACTATTAAAGATATATTCAAGAAATCAGATGTTCTGGAAAAAAATACAGAGCAACCAGTATAAAAAGTCATTATTTTCTT
>NW_009258799.1:250085-321873 GCF_000687185.1 Egretta garzetta
AAAGGCAAGAATTGCTCTTGATTTGCCTGCAGAACTCCAGGTATCACAACACAATGGGTACTCAGGTGACAGGACTAAGACTGCAATTCCTTTCTGATATTTGTGTTTAAATCTCCCTTGCCTGTCTTGTTGGTGCAAAACAGGGGATGTGGCTACCTGTCAGCCTGCACAAAGGGACATAAGCATCAGCACAGGACTCCTGGATGTTCCCTTTCACACAAACCATGAGTATGCAATCACGCTTCTGCTAACATTTGCTTCTAATCAGACAGATCAAAGTCACTAGTGACATTGGTAGCTAACTGCATGTCCTCTGTAGCCACAAGCACACATCTTCAGTGGACTCAGAAAATCAGCTGTGCACCCCAGCTGCTGAAACACATCTCCTTGCAGCACTGAACCTGAGCTGAAGGGCCCCCCCCAGCCCTGTGCTTCCAGTACCGCCATGCCCTGCAGCTGGCAACATGACCCGGATTGTCCCAAAGACCCCGTTCACTAAAGCACATCTACTTCCATCACTGCTTTAATGTATGAACCATTTTGGCTCATTCCACGTTTGGGTATTCAAGTTAGGGAACAGAACCACAGGCGCAGTATTTTACCAATTTCTTAATGCGTAAGAGCCCATCCTCTCATCATAGCTGCAATCCACAGCTCACAATTAAGGCATATACACGTAACTGTCTAATCAGGGCATACACTGATGACAGCGCGTAATTCTGAAAGTGCATGTGTCTGTGCAATTAGCGTGGCACATGTAATTATATATAAGACAGACAATTATGCAGTGAAACCTAGGAGGAAACATTGCTACTTATGAGAAGGAGCCTTTCTTTGCTGGGGATTAGTGGCTGCACAAGGAGGATGGCTCCCAGCAGGGTAGAGAAGCCAGGGAGGAATGGTAGAGGAGGAAAAAAATACAATTAAAACCCACAGTTTTTCCCTCAACGGATTCTGGCAGAATCTGGGACAATTTTGTGAGGTCACAGCAAGGAGAATCTGCTTCAGATCCTCCTGAGAGGCGCAGAAGTCAATCTACTGATGAATTACCTGAAGATGATAACTGAGAAGATCATAAGGATGGAAGCAGCTGACAGAATAAAGCTTTTTGAGACAGTGCAGGCCACAGAGCCTGTCCAGGATAACTGGCTGGGTCTGGGAAAATGGCACACATTGGGATGACAAGACCACGTGTGGGAGGAGGAGGGCAGTGGGATGCACACAGACCCCCTGCCTCAGCTGTTTGGCAGAGGGAGGCAGACTTGCCAGGGGGCTGCTTTTTCTCCTCAGTAATAAGTATGTACCAACAGTTTTGTATTTGCTGCCTACAGGGAGGAGGCTTTTCAAAGCCTGCAACCATTACAAAGGCCTGTAAATGGGAAAAGGGCTGCATTCAATCCTAATTGTCGTCAGCAATACAGCATTCACAGTGATTCCCATACGCTGCTCATCTAGACCCAGATTTTCCAGAAGTTAGTTACATTTACACAGTCTCTGAATGCGTGTTCATTTCTGTTTAAGTCAAGATGCAACAGGGTAATTAGTGTCATTTCTACAATGCTGCTGCACTTCAGCAAACTGCGGTTATTAGCAGCTTAAAGAACTATTAGCATATTTCCTCCTTGGTTGAATTCCTCATCTACAAAAGTGCAAGTGTTTGGGCAATCCAACTCTTTTAGGAGGAAAAAGATGTGGGTGTGCTACTAGCAAGACCCAGCAACTGTACTGGCAGTGCCTTCCTTTGTTTGATGCAACACAAAATGCATATGACAACAAGTGGGAGGCAATTCTTCTGAGCCACATCGACATTCTTCTGAAGCAGCAGCACGGGGTGGGGGGGAGGAAGGAAAGAAGGGGGGATGATTAAAAAACTAAAAAACATTTCATAGTTTAAAAAATCTAAACCAGCTTCCTTATTGTGGGCTTCTACCAGTCACCGCAGCCAGTCTCAGGACAGCTGTTGGTCTCCTGGTGTCATTAACATTGTCAACTGCCCATTTCTTCAAATTTTATTTTCCTTTGGAGATGTCCTACACTGCACTGCTTCTCCTCCCACTGCCTGATCGCTGAGCCAGTGGGTGCTTTGTTCAGCCCCTTCCCCTCTGCTCTTGAACTTTTGAGCCTGCCATGCCTCTAAGCAGTTTTAGTACAATAGAGTAACTCAAAATCACGTTTACATATGGTTGACTCACTAATCCACACCTCCCTGCTGATGTCAGTCATCTCCTCCCTCTTCACCTACTGTCTTGCCCTGCCTCCCCCTGCCTCCCTGTTTCTTTGCAAAGGAGAAGGAAACAAATGATGGATTTGCTAGGGGGTTGAATCTGGCAAGCCTTCAACGGAGCGTCTGCTTTCATTCAGCTCATCCTTTTGAAGAACTCAGTCACCATCTGCATCACAGATGGAGCCAGTCCCAAGCACTGCAAAGATACAGAAGTCATCTGCATCTCTCTGCTTCCAGAGCCACCCTGTCCAGTGAGAAAACCCCTAGCCAATGCAGGTATTGCTCTACTCTTACTAGGAACAGTGAGTATTTCTTCAGAGAAGCCATTTTCTGTAGAAGAATGGTACACAGAAGTGTTGCATTTCTTAACGAGTAAGGAAAGCAAAAGCAGAGTCGTACAAGGTGCTAGCACCCATCCCTCACAGCTCATGTTTGCTACCACACAACAGATGCTCAGAAAGGTTCCACCATCCCACCCCATCCCAGGCGGGGATGACAGCCCCAACCATCATCACAGCTCCCGTCTCATGCATGGCTGGTGCGCTCCCTCCCTCCCACAGCAGCTGCCACCCCGTCCACCTCCAAAAACGTGGTGATCTCCCTCGTCACTAGAGGGACAAGACTGCTGCAGGTAGGAGCCTTTCAAAAAGCAGTCTGAAGAAAAGTGCCAAACACTTTGTGTTTTGGAAATTTCCTGTTCTGGTGAGCTAAGAAAAGGAAGCAGCAGAGAAAAACTCTTCAAAAATATCCTGGAACTGGAGAAGAAAAGGGAAGCAGCAGATGATGGGAGGCTCAAGGAAAGGAAGGGGATTTCTACTCACATTACCTGAAGGAACGATGTCTTTTCACTTAAAAAAAAAAAAAAAAAAGCCCCCCAAACCAAAGTGTTGTCTTCTTGCTCCTGCGTGAAAAGGTCCCATTTTTCCACATGAGATTTTTATACTGACTCCTAAGAGTTTTAAAAATATTATGAAAGTGTTGTCCAAAAAGTTTATGATTTTTCACTTAAAGAAATTGGATAAAATTCAAGTTTCAGAAAAAAAAAAAACCCAAATCCTGTTGCCAAATTTTGTTGAATTTAAGACATGTCAGGCACATGCTGGCAGTCCCTTGAATAGTTCCATTCATAATCGTACTTGCACACAGAAAGCAAAACCTGGCCTGTTCCTCTCACAGTGCAGTACACGGTGTGTTCAATACACAGATGGAAACCATTTCCAGTGACTAAAATGTATTAGCGCTGAGCCTCAGAAGTGACATTCTCCGTGAGCAGCTCTCTGCGCTCTTCAGTGACCTGACTGTGGTAGCCAGACAGTACAATAGGCAAATTTTCTTTATGAAAAGATGGTTTATCTCCTTCTAAGCACCTCAGAAATCACAAGAGTACAGTCTGAAAAATCAATGCAACTTCATACTACCTCCCTCTAAGAAGCATCAGGGAGCTCTTTTGGAATACAGATAGTAATAAGGGAAGTGGGGATACAGTGCCCAAACAAGTGGCTACTTGGAGAGCTTGCTGTGTGACATTTTCTGAGTGGTTTTCCATATGTCCTTTTTTCTGTCTGTTTTAAAGAAGGAGTTGTGATTGCATTTGCTCAGAAAGCATGTGAAAGGCTTTGCAATATTCTTTTTCATTCCAGCTGAGCCACAGGCTTCAGCTTCCTCATGTGATTCACCATAAAGCTCTTTTATCAAATCAAAGTCCAATCTTCTTTTGCTGCTATAATAAATTAAGGATGGAGAAAAATGGCTGAAAAATTATGAATACTTTAATGATGAGCCTATACTGTATGGCAGGATATTTTAATGATGAGCAAATAATGAATGATACCGTATTTTTCCGAACGTGTCTCTATAGCTCCAGTATTTTCTGTGCCCTCGAAGACAAACAGCTGAACCTTTTCTTGGGCAAGGCAGGATCCACCTTTGGAGTAATCCTTACAACTTCCCGCTAACTCCGAGGTATGTAAATTGGAATCAGTTTTCTGCAGATAGGAAGCCACCTGATCCTTTATGCCAGTTATTTTCTCTTACTCCCTAAAAATATTGATCTGGTCTCTCTGTGAAGAATTTGCAACCCTAATGACTGGATTTCAGCTGTTGCTACATAGGCAAGAAAACCAGTTATCTTCCTTCATTAAATTAAATGCTTGTACAGCTGTTTGTAAAAAAACCAACAACCCGAAAGGCTAACAACTTGTTATTAAATATTTTCATTCCTGCAAAGAACTGTACTTGCACGAAGCACCTGCATGGACAAAGTGATCTATATGGAAATGAATATTCAGGGCAAAAGGCTGCTAACTTCTGAATGGAAGAAATACCACTTCTGACAAAGAAAAAATATCACCGAGGTTATTAGAGTATGATGGTTACATAGCTGGTACCAGGGAAGGCACTACACATTCAAGTGGTGTAGACTCGGATACTACAGTGTGTGGGGCTGGTTAGCTTTGCTGTAACAGCTCTGTTCTGTTCTACAGTAATCAAGATGCAAATCTGAAATTACAGGAAGCTGTGATTAAACTTTCATTCAGAAACTGCAGCACCATTTGGTACCGCCACACTCCACCTCCCTCCTTTTCTATCAGCATCCAGACAAGAGGATGCCCCCAAAGAGCTCCAGAACAGCATTTCATGGGGAGAACCGGGAGCTCCTAAGGGAGAGCAACGGCTTGCTTGAGGAAATGAAGGGCACCGCATCCGACTAACACATAAGGAGCATTACCCAATTAGAAAATTGTCTGCTACCTGGCAGGGAATACAAGGTATGATACAGTCCTTAAGGAACAGAAGGAAAATTTCTTCTTCACTGCTGAAGGTTGCAGATGAGGTCCTGTACCATGAACCATGGCATGTGCAGAGTCCACTTGGACAGGGATCCCCTCAATTGGTGCCTGTGGATCTGAGCTCAGGGCTCACAGCTCTCGTGTTAGTCACACTCTCTCACGTTCAGCCTCTGGTGTGACGTTAAGTGTAAGCGGAGAAATGCCATTTGAATATGGACAGAAAAATATTCAGCTGAACAGAGCACCCTGTACACATACCAAGTCAAGCAGAAGACAACTTCTGAATATATGCACGAAAAATCAGTTTCACAAAACGCTGCAGTTGAGATCTGCCCAACACAGACTGAGGATGGAACAATTGCTCTGGTAAAGCATGATCTAATCCCAGCGGGGAGGGGAAAGGACGCTAAACTAAGCCTTGCTTTTAATACTCTCTAGCCCATCCAGATAATGTCAGCACAAGGAAAGGATGACCTTTAACGGTCACTTGTACGAAAAAACAATGAGACAAGGGGATTTCCAAAATTCCTTCGTCTTTTCAGTGGGGGCAGGGGGTTTCTGTTCCATCTAAAGAACGGAGCTGCAACCCTCCTCTACAAATGTGAGATCTGGAGAAAAATACTGGCATATTAATCATTTTGGTGCATAAGAAAGGGACCTCCTGAGGAAGGAATTTGGGTTAGGCAGGGGCAGGAGGAAGGCAGTAAATGGAGACAAAAGGCCACACAGTTCACTTGTTCTCCAAACAGATCTTATGGCTGCTAGGAAAACTGTTTTAATACATTGGAGGAACAGAGATAAACCTGCCATAAGCACACAAGTAGGCTTTCCGAGATATATTAGTATTAAAGTCTTCTGATGATACAGATTCTTTCACTAGCTGATACGCTTCTGTAAATGGCCTAAACTGCCTTTTCTGAACAAAGATACATGATCTCTCTGTGCTGGAGCTCTTTCACCACTTGTTTTCAAGGGCAATGTAGTGGGAACTGAATGCTTTAGCTGAAGCAAGCACCTGCAGACCTTTGCAAACAAAGCCCGAGATAGATTATTTTTTCACTTTCTTTCACTTCTCTGCTTCACAAACGCCAACTGCTGGAGATCATACTGCTTTTAACTCTTTCCTAAAGCCTAATTAATACTTTCTGCACTTCTAAAGGGCATGGCTGTTCAAGACCTACTGGAGTTTGACAGTTAGGAGTGATGCCGCAGAGGGCTAAAGGAACAAATGATGCTCATAAACGGGAAGAAAAGACTAAAATAATTTGTCTTTGGAGGTGTAGAAGGTTAAGAATTATTATTGATGCTTTGCCTCTATCAGTAGGACTTGTTACAGCTGCTCTCATCCATTAGGTTAAGACCCATCACAGCACAATCTCCTTAACCAAAGGTATGCCTAGGTAACTGCGCATGGTACAGCGCGCCTCACCCAATGGCAGCCTGCTCTGCCCAGAGCATGAAAAACATGATGATGACTATTTCACTGCAGGCAGTGAACCCTGGGAGGATTGGAGTACCAGGGCTGAACCAGGCAGCTGGCTTGAGCACTCTATGGACTGCCTTCTTACCAGTTCTTTAAAGAAATGGGGTTACTTTAAAACTAGAGACCCCTAAAACTCTCTATAAAGAGGGCTCAGGTAGTGGCTTTAAAAGGTCCCAGTCTATATTTACTTTACCCAAAATGTATTTTAGGCTGTTACCTCCAGACTGAGGCAAAAGCAGATCACTGGAACATTATCAAAGGAAAACTGAGAGAACATTAAGAAAGAGGAAATTTAGCTTAGCCTTAACTCAAAAATCACTTGAATTATGTAAGGGGAGAGGTGGAAAACGTGATGGTGATAAAAGGATGTAACTGAAGTCTCTGCCAATAGCTGCATTATGCACAAAAGTGGGGACAGAAGCCTCTTCCAACAAGAGCCTGGCACACCACCTCCCCTGAGTCACGCTCTCCAGTGTGTCACCATGCTCAGAGCCCGCCCATCGGCAAACCACCACACAAAAATGCTTTCACTCCAGTCCCCTTTTCCAGACACATGCCATGGTGAAAACAGCATTTGGGCTACAAGCTAGGGGTTTTACACAAGAGCCAAAACCTCGTAACTCTCACAGACTGCAATTCGCAGGGCTCCTTCTGCTAAGGGCATGCACGTAATTTAACTTTCTGGATGGTGCATGTAGAAAAATACCCATTCAAACACACACACACACACACAAAATGAAAACTGCTATTGTTAAATGATGAGACCAATGTAGCCAAGATCTCAGGGGATTTTGACGCACCATTTCAACAAATGGCCAGCAAATAAGTAATACTTAACAGAAAAAGAAGTCAGACTACAGGGCCTACAGAAGTTTTGCTAGTAAGAAGCCAAATGTGTACAGTCTCTAAAAAGGAGGATGTTGCTAAATTCTCCACATGCCATTGCTGTCCCCAGGCTATAAATAAGACCTACCATGTGAGTCAGGCGTTGTGAGCAGTTAGCAACCTCATCTAAGCTTTGCTCATAACACAGACTAAGCACTACAGTCATCTCACTATCTCCTGCAGGAGAATATTTCATTGAACATGAGATTTGATCAGATTTTTTTCTAATTCCTTATTTGGGAAAAAGACAGTTGAGAAATCCTGGGGAATAAGACATTCCCTTTCAGCACCTACTACTTCCTGCCCCTCTGCCCCTGCTCCCCTCCCCTCTTCCAACCAAAGGCTTATTATTCCTTCTTTTTCTGCTGAAAAGCCACTGATTAAATGACCTGCAGCACATCTGGACTACATTAGGCTATTACTTGATTAAGGCATTCATCACTTGCTCTTTCAGCAAGAGGAGAATTAAGATAATGGTGGTGGAGAATGGTGTTAATTGCACTGGCTATTCCATCTCAAACTGCCCTGCTTGAAAAGCTCGATTGCTCCAGTCCCTCAGTTGTGGGTTCTTTTTTTCCTAATTACAGAAAAATGAAATAAATATTGGTTAATTCATTAATGCCAAGTCAGGTGTTACATTAAGGGTCATTGTCATCTGTATTTCTCAGGCAATTTGCTATCTGATATGAAATGCTTGCTTGGAGGTTATTTCAAAAATCGTAAAAAGGCTCCCCATTAATCTGCAAGCAGCACCTCACATTTCTGTACAAACAGAAGTTTGACACATTCTGGGTCAATTCACTTTAGAGGAGAGGGGGAACAGACAAAAATGGCTTAACCAGATCAGCTCAAAAGAGTATTGGTTTATTAGCCCATTCCACAAGCAGTAACTCAGTTTTCAGAACTTGAAGTGACTGCATGAGACTTCAGCTGTGGAGTCTGTGCACATAAAAACCAAAGCACAGGCTAGAAGGAAAGATCATGTTGTCTTGGCTTTACCCTAAAACATCCTTCCTTATTTCTCAGGAGCTGAAGAATGTGCTATCCTGGTGCATGCACAGGGGTATCAACTAAGTGTCACAGCGTGCATCAAATGCCATAGAAACCAGGAATGCTGTTGCTGCTAAATGTGACTGCTCACAGTACTATGCTTAATTTCCTTTGGTGCTAAACAGCTAAAAGATTAAGCTGAACAGACGCCCTTAAAGCCTCTTTATCAACTGAAGTTTGCTTTACAGCGTCAAGAAGGATAACACACTCGACTAGTGGGAAACATACCACCGAGAACAATTAAAGAATTTGGCTAAAAAGCTTTTATAGTGCACCATAAACAATATAGACACTGAACATGTGGGTGGTTTTCCTAGTTATTACATGTATGGGATATACAAAGGCATCTTTTCTCCCTAGAAGCAATATTCTACTGTATTATATGCAAGTAGAAAGCTGTAAATTTCAGAACGCTCTGCCTACTATTTACAATTAACAGACCAGCCACAGGAGCAACAAATTCCACAGCCATCACAGGGAAAAACAGTATTTTAAATACTCATCCTGCTATCAAATGATAAAGGCTCAGTGGAGAGATAATTCACAGGTCAGAAATCTTAGCTTACCCTTTCTCTTTCTCTCTGTTCCTGTAAACTCTGAAGCAAACCCCAAAAATGTCGTCTTCCACAAGAGCCTTCACTTTTTTTGGCTCGTTAAGTTAAATTCCTTCCCAGCTCATTACAGAACTGTGATGTCATAGGCTGAGGGCTGGTTTTTTTTTTTTTTAAAAAAAAAAAAAAGGGAGCCCACACTCCCAGCCCATTCACACAAAGAGGCTGTTTTAAAAGGAAAATGCCAGTCCATGCTACTCAAAAGGAGCATGACTTCACTTAACCTGTGAAGGAGCCACCTCCTTAGAGATCCCTTCAAAAGCATCATGTTGGCAACAGACCCAAAGACCTGTTTTCAGCTAGCATAAGCAGGGGTTTAGTGTTGTGGGGGGTTTTTTGTGGGGGGGTGGGAGGAGGGAGGCACAACCCAACAACACAGCATGTGGCTGGCTTTACACTAGAAAGGCGCAATTACACGAAGGGCTGATGTGAAAGACATAAGCTCCAAGCAGTAATTTGCAGTATTTTCTACCTACCAGGAAACAAAAAAGGATTGGCTATATTCTTTGCACAGGAGAGGCTTAGACGTTTACTGAAGTGCTTAGGGCACCTTTGGTAACCTCCTGCTTCAGGAGACTCCAGTCAGGGCAGTGGTCTCCAGCCTCTAGGAAATGTGTCACCCACATGGAAAACAACTGAAGACAGCGAGTTAAAAAAAAAAATAAAAATCAGAAGGGAGGGTGACTGGGAAAAAAAGCGCAATGTTTTCTACAGCATGGTACTTGTTCATTACTTCTGCCTGTGGGCTAGCGACATTTGAGTACCCCTGGATTAAGTTTCCTGGAGGCTTGATAGTTAAAGCTAAAACCATGAGCTATGCTGACCAGGCATCCGCTGCGAAGGTCTTCTGGACTTTGGGTTAAATGGCTTGAATTTGGTGTCACCTTACATGTGTTGCTATAGATGACATAGCTTAAGTGTTGGAATAGCATATTTTACTCACCTGAAGATTTACGTAAGATATTAATTTGCTTTCTCACTACTTCTGGGGCACCAGCAAAGGGAAGGCACAGCCATCCTCTACCAGCAACGATGAGAAAGAGCAGCAGTGGTAATTTTTGACATGAGAACCCTTGAAAGCAGTGGTAGCTCACTTCACCCAATGCTCTACCACCTGCCTGAGCCACATTAAATGAGTCAAGTCAAGCCTCTACAGTTTTAAAAAGGGTAGGTAAGAAGCTACTTGTCACCTGTTGAAGGTGACATCTATGGAAACAGAATGGAAGTAAGGTTCTCGCAGGAAAAAAAGACACACAACAACCCTGTCCTAAAGTAAGTGGTTTTGGTGAGCCTAAAGTGACAGGAAATACCAGGTACTTTCATACACCACCACTCACAGTGTCTGGACAATGGGTAGATACTCTAATACACAGTTACAACTTTTCCCATATTAGCTTTTTTTCCCCTTGGATCATCCAAAAATTGGGTGATCCCATTATGATGAGGGATAAATGCCCCACAGAGAGATTAAGTTTTATATTAAACCGTATGGATTTAAAATGCAATTTCTATAGCTCCTTGTTGATTAAACATGAAGTTCAAGTAACCTTGCCTCACCTGTAGTCACTGAAGGAACAGAAGGTCACAAGATGTTTATCTTATGTACTCTCCCTGACACCAACTGTCTGAAGCCCCACATGCCCTGGAGGTCACTGGAGGACAGAGCTATAACTGGAGCACGACCCAGCTGTGCAGGAGATGGTGCTCAAGGCGCTTGTTTGCTACAGATTCACGAGAGCTCCTCGCTTGACATGTGAATGCTCAGCTTTCATTGAAACCTAAAAGAGTTAAACTAGAAAACAGCTTTTTTAAAAATCATCTGTTTCTCATTCCAGTTAGTTTTGGAAAACAGGAACAACATTTCCTTAACACATTAGTGTGTTGTGAGAATGAACTGGCCTATTGGTAATGAACATCTTGTTGTAGAGTATAGCAGCACAGCTTAGTAGCACACGCAGCAGATACACACTTTTCAACCCTCTTCTGCCAGAGCTAGGCTCATATAAACAAACAACTTTTTCGCCCCTCAGGAATTCAGACTCACCATTACCGTCAACTTTGGGTTTTGTTTTGGTTCTTTTTGTTTGTTTGTTAAAGCCTTAGTCCCTTACAGTAGAACCTCAAGTTTATTAAAAAAAAAAAAAAATTCCAGTACTCTTGGTTGAAATGAAAAGCCTGAACAGAAACTTGCAAAGGCTGAATGATCAGGTAACAAATAAAAATGCCAGAAGTCTATATCAAAGTGGTCCAAGAATACTTCAAAATTATTCCTCTCAACTTCCTGAAGTGCAAAGTTTCTTGATGTGTCTGCATTTTAAATCACCTCTCCTGCACAGCTATAAGCAGTAAGTCGTTGGGCCCTGGGTCCTCTACATCACGCCATGCTGAAAGGCAGTAAGTGTACAAAGACTGAAATGCGGTGGAGAGTCTGTATGAGTACCACAGAGCCACTGAACTGTCAGCCAGTATTGCCTCCTGGAGACATCAAGGGCAAGATTATAAAACACAGAGTGATGCTGGCCTCAGTGTCTGAGAAAAAAGGAGCATTTCAAAGTGATTCACCTGTTTCAGGCCTCTGATCTTCTAAATTTGCAGCACAAATGCACATTAAAGCCAAGGATGCTAGATTTTGCAGTTAAATCTGTGTATACAAAAAGCTAGTCTGAGGTCTGCAGCTAAATTTGTCTCTCAGAATGGCAGGTCATATGCAGTTTTAGTGCCAAACTAAACTTATCAATGAGAAAGATTCTAACTGGGCACAAGAATGCTTCTGTCGATGCCAGGAGGCCACCTGCAAAGGCAGATGAAATGTGTAAGCAAGAGCTCAACGAGTCAAAGAAAAAGACATAGGTGGCACTGTGTTCTCTGAAAGGGCCTCATGACTTTGGGAAACTTTTTTAATCTGAAGCAGCCCACCTTTGTGAGCCTTCAAGATATGTGACGCAGCATTGGATGTGAGGCACAGTCTATGCTATGAGAATTTTTTGGAGAAGCTGTCTCAGATTTTAGCTTCTGGCTGCAACTTGTGGTTATGCTTAAAAGAAGCAGGGACCATGAATTCTTTAAAAATGTTGCAGAAACAGAGATTTGAAGTGTTGTAACTCCTGATTAAAAACTACAGCGGTCACATAAACTCAAGCCCTTAAATTTTCAGCTACTGCAGGACACAGACGCTTCCCTATCAGCCCAAAGACCTTCCCACACCGGAGAAAACTGCACCATTTGAAACACAGGGTCATTGTTACAACCTGTTGCAAAGGGCTAATTCTACTCTTGAAACACGTGCTTGGAGGAAAAAAACCCAAAAAACAAGAGGGGCTCCTTTTTATGGAAGCTTAAGGTAAACCAAACAAATCCTCTTGTGCATCCCTTTCCTGTTCAGGGAATAAACAATAAACCCTGCCTGACTTTCTGAGCCTGTCAGACTAGCACCCTTATAGGACCACTACATAGAAGATGTGCAATAGCAGAACAAAAACCAATACCAGAAGAATTCCCTTACCTCCTTCTGTATTAACACTCTTTTCACAGCACACACCTCATTAGGGAAAGTGTTATCTCTCTCCTCTGTACCACAGCAAAGTTGCCTGCACACGAAGGAAGGTCTTACGGGACCAGAGTCACCATTTCAGCTCGTTATCTTCAAACTATATTATCTCTACAGATCTCTCTGTCTGGGACTGTAAAATTAAAAGTGCCCCAAGAGGCTGGCTGCTGGAAGCAAAACTGGTGCTTGAGCACGCAACTGCTAAAGTTTACTAAACATTTTAAGGATCTCCTTCTCATTTCTAATACCTCCTCTACAAATCTACCCTATCAAGCCAGCAGAAAAATAAATATGGGCGGTGAGCGTTGGAGGATGTCATGTGCAAGGGACCCAGAGTAAAAGAGCACGGACACAGGACATATGCTAAGGCTTTTAACGTCAGCCCTGTCACTGGCTGGTTCGGTGGTATTTGGCTTTTCAGTGAACTGCTCCATTCTTACACCTTCTCTCCAGGTAAAACATTTCTGACTTCTCTGCATGGCCCCACATGGCACGAGGAGATGCAGGAAGCACAGGCCAGGAGAGGGGATGCAGTTTTCTGTGCAGGTGCCCATCCACCCGTGATGCTGGTCAGGACACACCAGCTCACAAGCCAATTTTAAATTTTCAGCAGGGAGGACTCATAGCAGCCAGGGAAGCCAATCTCACAGAATTCTTTCTTGCAACAAATACTTTTAAAAAATAAATAGTTTTCTTGGATATTTCCTCACGTTGAAGTGGCTGTTTAATAACCAGCAATTACAATGAATTTAATCTGGTGAGCAATCTTAATTGTTCTTCCTCCTCCTTTTGCGGAAATCACACGCTTTAAACCCAAAGGCCACTTCTATTTATTTTATGGGAACAAATTGGCTCTGTCAGTTTAATTTCCCCTGGTGCTGTAACCAGACCTGCTGTTCTTCTTATAAAGACAACTGGGATGAGACAGAAATAGAACCAATTTCTGAGGATAGGCTGCATGGACAGCTTGCTCCCACCTCAAACCTCTCCTTTCCAGAGCAGACCCCCCACCCACCACCTCTGATTCAGACAAGGTCTGGTCTGCTGCCATAGCAGCAGCAGAATAACTGCTCAGCATGAATTACCCAAGGATGGCCACCGAAATAAATTTTCGAGAGGAAATTGTCACATTAAACCTTGACGAGGGAGCAGAGGGCTCTAACATTTCACTTGTGCTTTGTATTTTCTGGGCAGCTCATGCTAGGGATGGGGCTGCGTGGGCGCTTGCTGCTGCCCGCTTTCACGGGGGAAGGGACCAGTGCCAGGCTTTGTCACTTCTTGCTGTCGGGACTGTCTCTTCTCATGATGGAGAAAGGCTACAGCTTCTTCAGAAAGAAGATGCCTCCGGTGTGTACTTGTACTCGCATGAAAGTGTACCCATGCTAGCAGCTGGGTCGGGTAATGTAAGTAGGACTCACACCTCAGAAACCTTTAACCCTGGTAAAAACCAAGAGTTTGTTTGCCAGCAAACTCAAAGAATACCTGGAGGCCATCACTTGATGATACTTGCACTGAAATTAATTTCCAAGACTAAAAATGGTCTTCATCCTTCTTATTTCCTATGGTGAACAGGTAAAACTTCTTGAAAGATGTGTTCACATGACTGCTCTGAAAACCGGGGCTTAGGGGCATTTTCCATTCAGAGAGAAAAGGGCACGTGGCATCGTTACTACCCCCAGCATGGCAAACATAAAATACGTTGTCAAAATTACAAGGGCTGGAGCCATAAATGTCAATCAGCTGACAGGTCAAGATTTCATGAAAAGAAGATGGCTGAAAAACAAGTGAGAAAGGTCATACAGCATCCCGCTTACTCGTTTTCCTCATATACTTACAGTTAATATTTGGCTATTCATATCCTTATCTACCCTAGCGAGCAAACAAGGAATCGGAAATTACAAATTACTTATGTTTGTTGCAAGCCATGTGTAGGGGGGAAGACTTCCTCTCCCCTCTCGTCTTCTTCTTTTTCAGTACCTCTCAAAAGCGCTGGCTTATCTACATGCTTTCATTGTGGGTGCTGAGGTGGGTGAAAACCGCACACCACAACCTGTGACAGCAGATGAGACCATGGCCACCCTGTATGATTCCTGTGGCCATGTACTACAGTCACTTCAAAGTAAACTTCTCACCACCCTTCTGAGGCTTTAAAGTCTAAAGCTCATTTCAGCATCCCTTGCTGGAGAGGTATGCAAGCAGATGAGCTTCTCCTTAGCATTATGGGTCAGGTAACTCCAGCCAGCCTGACCTGCACTCACAGTAAGAGTAGGAAGCCTCTTAGCCCTGCTGCAAGCCACCTTCAGCGGCGTCATGCTCCCATGTGCTAGGTGTGCAGGGACACCAAAGGGGTGACTGAGCCATCCCCTACCAGCTGCCTGATGGGAATGGTCCTGCACAGGCTCTTGCCTCTCAAGGTGGTCTGAAGAAGCTTCCTCTGGACTGATTTTAAATATTGTTAGCACTTGAGATGACCTGTCATCCTACATGCTGAGGCTGTTTCTCAGGCAAACACAAAAGACAAAAAACCCCACCCCACAACCACCTGAGTTAAAACAAGCCATTAATTGTGGTAGAAATGAACATATGCACAGCGTTTGTTTTGATTTGTTTAGATAAGGTGGCTGGAAACAAAGATCCTTGGGAATTTTGAAAAAGCTAACAGAAAAAATGTTTGTTTTAAAACAGAACAAGATGTTTAGGTAACTCCCAGTCTTGCAAGTCAGAGTTATGCCTGTTCATTTCTATTCATTCAGCCTAAATCTGAGCGTTTTAACTCTGGTGCTGTCTTGAAGAGTTACATATCCTGCATGGGCAAAACAGAGAGGATAGTTCAGGGTTATGGAAGCCAGGATTTCTTCAGTGAAGTCAAACCTTTTCCCATGTTTATAGAAAACCTGAATTTTGAGGGAGCCAAAGGTCTGAAGTCAGACTGAAAATCCTTCAGGCTGTCTGCAGTTTATCTGGGCTTTCAGAAGAAAGTCAGGTATTGTCATAAGAGCCTCCCACTACCCTCTGTTGAGTATGTAAAATGCAACAGACTTAGAGCAAGTTCTTCTAAGCATAACCTGAGAATGTATGGGGATTGTTGCAGACACAGGGTTGCTGTAGCTTTGAACAGACACAGGACTTGAACTAAACATGTGCAGAGAAGATAAAAAAGGAGAAATCCCCCCTGGAAAGCACACTTGGTTGCAATAACAGCACCCACTGCCATCTGCCATCTACCTAAAGGAGACCAGTAAGAAGAACAGGACAACTTATCAATGTAAACTGGATATGACTATTATATTATAAACCAAGAATCAACACTACAAAACATCAAACAGCCCCAAGCTTAGAAAAGTTGTGTATATTTCAAGTTGCATTTAATGCTTCTTTTGCTGCAGTTCCTCAGCTCTCATTTCCTCTGTACTTAATATTGGCATATGTCAAAATACAACCAATTTTGTTCTATTACAGTTGATTCATTTTATTAATAGGGTAGCTGTTTTTCTTAACAGGGTAGCTCTGTTTGTTAAACAACAGTAGCAACAATCAAATTACTTTATGGCAGGGAAAAGACCATCCAGACCTCCTTTTCCCTGACTTCCTCCCTCCCCAAACCCTTGGCCCCTGTCCCTCACTGTCACCCAGCATCAGCAGAGTTGGGTGTTCAGAGGCAATCCGGCACAGCAGCAAGATGATGCTAACCATCCAACTGACACTAAGTCACTCCTGTGACAGCCAGCAACTTCCAAGGCTAAACTTCATTAAGAGTCCAGGATTCAAAGAATTGCATTTTCCTTGAAAAACAGCCATACATAGCTTAGGAGGTGCAGGCAGGCTACTCCTGGTCTAAAAACCCACCTGAAGTTCATTTCACTAAAACCTTCCAGGAATCCATAATCTTGCTTTTCTATGACTCCAGAAAGGTGTGGGGAAAGCAAACAAAAAAGGTATCTGCTGGTCACAGCTTAAATCTGAGGCATGTATCTCATGCCAGTAGAGGATGGTGCCATCCAGCAAGACTCCAGGCATACAGACAAAGATGAGCACTGTGCTGCTTATCAAATAAGCAAGGGCATATCACGAAATGTTAAGGTATCTTTAATTACGAAAGAAACATGAACATGCATTCCCTAGTTGCAGTGATTTTCTAGTATTTAGAGGCAATTATTTAGAAATTTTCAGTAGTGTCTTACCAATAAACTTGTGTTGAGGCACTGGTTTATCTTCCTAGCAATTATAAATATCTTATAATGCTCCCTGCTATAAAATTAAGCGTCACTGAATTTATTTCAGTGTGCAAAAGGGCATAGATATGATTGCAGTACAACATCCTACATAAATTCAGCATTAAAACTTAGTTCATTCTTCAATTAATTCATCAGTGCAATAAATCAATTGCTCTCTGAGCAGGTGAAACTGTGAGACAACATGAATTCTTGGGGATACAGGATCCCTCTGAAATTCCACTGCATTCTGGAGACATAAGATTCAACTATAACGCTGAACAAGAGAAAACAGGAATGAGCTTGCCAACAGCAAATGCACTGAAACAAGCACCATGTTCCACTATAAACATACTCCTCCTGATGCAATAATATTTTCTTATTTAAAAAAATGCTGGGTTGGAAATATCTGAACTGCCTTTCACACTTTGGAGAGGGAGGTGAAGGAGAATGCTGAGGGAGCTTTTCCATCTTGGGGCAGAAAAACCACACAAAGACAAGAAATTTCCAAGTAGCACAACTTGTCCTAGGACAAGGCAGACACTCAAAGTTCACATAATCGGAAGAAAAGGCTAGGCACTCTGAAAGTGAACACGTGAGCATACAGGTTTGCACATACTTAATCCTGAAGTGTATCTGAGACTATGAAAGCCATGTGCATTTTAAAGGAAAAATCAATTTAAATAAAATATGCGTAATACCCAAATCTTGTTAAAGAGAGAGCTACAGATATGTTTTATTTGTGTACTAAATGACTAATTCATAGAATACGTGGGAGACCCTGTTTTTTATTGTGTGAGAACGTTACAACATCATTTCTTTATGACATGAGTTTTGGTTTTTTGAAATTAATTGTCTTGCAAATTTATTTCTCCTCACTTAAGGACTGATGGTGAAGAGGTCTCTGTAAAGCTGTACTCTTGTGTGAAATGCAAAGTGCTTACAGGACTGTTGCTGAACCCTGTTGGACTGTGTTGCCCTATTTGTCAGTTTCTTTCCACTAGAGATTCAACATAGACATCAGGGATTAGGCCCCAGATACAGAAATTACAATCTGTTAGGTACTGACAGGCCTCACATCTTACTATACAAACACTGTGCTGTTGACTGAAACAGTTCACAAACATCAGAACTATCTGGGGCCACTGCTTATCTTCCTTCCCCTTTTTTTTAAACAGGGGTGATTTTCCTTCACACTAAGACTTGTCTACATCTCTTTGACAAGATAAAAAGACATTGTTGTGGTTGAAAACACACTTGAATGCACACTGTGAACACACAGTGTTCATTCTGACGTTCTCCCAATCCTCTTTATGTCCATTTGCAAGACCTAGCAAATGCAGTTGCAGCAGTCTACGTTGCTGGAAGCAACAGATGAGAAGAATTACAGTGGCTCCCTAGCTGCTCAAGTCCACCCTCCAATCTGTGTGGGGCATGAGCACCAGGTGCACTGCTGTAAGTAGTGGCATCTTCAAGCTGCATTTATTAATGAAGATGTTCACCACTGACAGAATACTTGCCAGCTGTGCACCAGACCCCAAGACAACAGTCCATGGCATGAGACCTCCCACAATTTCTGTCACTTAGAAGGAACTTTCTCTCGGGCAGCCGTGAGCATTGCAGCGACTCCGTGGGGGAGGTCTGGCAGAGACCTTTTCTGCTCCATCACTGCTGGGACAGAAATGGGAGCTACTGCCTCCTGCAGACTGCAGAACTGGCAAGGATGATTACCCACATAAACATGTGTTTCTGCAGTTTCTCTTTTCTGAGCTTTTCCCAGAACGCTTTCTCTTCCTTCCATTGGTCCTTGGTTTCCTTAACCTTTGTCTTCAGTCAGCTGTCTCTCTTCCTCCTCTGGCTTCCTCCATCTACCACCTGCTTGTGTTTTGGTAATAGAGGTCGTGCCAAGTGCATCAAGCCATGTTCCTTCTGTGTGGCATCTTGTCATAGTGAGATCCCTGTGGTTTGAAGCCGTTCATCCTGTCTCTGCCCAAGCTGACTTCTGCTGATGTTCTGTGTGTGGATCCCATTCTGAACGTGATGCTGAAACACAGCTCATCCACTGCCCAGCAGTCCTCCTGCTCTGCATTTTCAAGCGTTCGGCAACAATCTGGGGTAACATATGAGTCTCTAAACCAACTCCAGGCAAACATCAGCACCAAGTCATTTGTTTTTAATTCACTCCTCCTATTAGAACAATAGCAACAATAAAATCAACCCATAGTGATTTCTTGGGCTCAAACCAGCTGCTGAGCAAATTAAGGCTCTAACAACAACAAGAATGCAGGGTTTTGGAAAGCAATTGCAAATATTGTACTAGACTGCATCCACCATCTTTAGGAGCAGTGAAAATCTCCCCGGCAGCGATACACCCTGGAGACACAGCAATCACACCTGCACGGGGAAGGAGCTCATATCTTCCTGGTATTTTTCTATAGCTAGAGGGAAACAGAGAGGGAGCAGCCCCCACTGTGGGGCCAGAGGATGACTTTATGCTGAGCTTCATCTCATACGTCTATGCATATGCCAATACCTGCTATCTCATGGCAAATTCTAGGTCTGGGAAAGGCTGCCCAGCTTGGAGTGTCTTCCCAACCTGTAGTCCTGTATGATTAATGTAGAGTCTGCACAGAGGCAGCTGGAGAAACATGGGATGGTACTGCAATTTCATGTATTAAAGGATGCAATCTGGAAAGCATAGGCACAAGAAGAAACCCATAAAGCCCATCTGTATTTCTTTTGCTGTTGCAGGAATGATAGAACACCACACTGCATATCTCTAGTCCCACCATACAAAGACCTCAGACCACTCTGTAGGCACCTAGGTGCTTCACAACATGCCAGGAAATGATCTCCGTTTTACAAAGTCACCTAAATCAGTATTTTTAAAAATATCTTCCTTTCTTAGGAAACTCAGCCGAATTCTGCCTATTTTGAAGCCTCCTCCCACCTTCCTGCGCACAGAAAACCATAGGGAAGGCAACAGAAAACCTCAGGGAGGGCAAGGATGGTTGTCAGCAAAATGCAGTGCGGGGCTTATGAGACTTTTCTCACAACAGCCACCCCCTATCCACCAGAGGGAAACTAAATGCCCATGGTGGCATCAATACTTTTTAGGGGTTTATATTGATCCTTCTTCCTTCTGTAGCTGAACAGATATCCACGGAAAAGGGCAACAGCGTAACCCTGGAGGACTCTATGGAGTCTCTGGCATTGCCTGTCTTTCTAGGGTAGCAACTGTAGACCAAGTATTAGCTTCAACTTTATTTCTCATTGCCACTTTTTTGACCAACTGGTCAGTAAACAAGGGTTTAGCTTGCATGAAAGGGTTAGTGCCAAGATTTCTTTTGCATTACTAACAGTTACTGTAAAAGTACTGGTACAGTGATCACTTTTAGACTGAAAGCCTGAGGTTTGGAGGACAAACTTTCTTATTTGTTTCATGTTTGCCTAGCTCTTGTCTGAACAGGAATCTCTGGTCACACAGCAGATTTGGGACAAAGCTTAGCTGTGTACTTTCCTACCAGCAGCCGCAAGGCCAGGGGAAGGGGCCAGGGCAGCAGCAGCTGCCAGCAGAAGCAGCCACACAAGCCTGTGGCATCCCCTTCAAAAGTCCTTCCCCTTGCCCTAGGCTCCCAAAACATGCTTCAGCACCTGTCTAACTTTATTGCCCCCAGGTGGCTTCTCTGGTTTTGATGCAGGAGCTTAGGAACTCAGGATGCTGGGAAAAATCTCAAGCTGATTTTCACACAACAAAAACAATGCAGCACTTCCACCCCCCCCCCACCCCACCCCACCCCCCCAATTTACATGTTAGTTTTAGTGATTTCCCTTTCTGACTGACAGGCTAACGAGAACTTGCTCATTCAAAAAGAACTTTTATGAGGAGGATAAAAACACATTTTATTTTTCTTTTTTGCGTGCTTTGCAATTCACTAAATGACAGACAGCAGAGTCGTGTGTACTCTATGAGCTGAGTATCATTTATCAAAACTGACACATTCAAAATAAGTCAGGGACCTAAATTACTTATCATAACTAGAAATAGAAATACAACAGCTAACCTCAGAACTCAATCTGTATTCTTTATGATGACTTAAAGCTGGCAGTCCTCATGATGTGAGATCTGTGAGCTATAAATAAACTTAGCTTAGAACAAACAAATATTTTTTTTACATGCAGGACATAATGCATTATAGTTTTCTGGCAGAACAAAAAATAACAGACCAAACCCATGTCTGTTTTTTAATGAAAAAACAAGCCAGTAAAGCAGACCTCCAAAAAAGGAAATCTCTAATCTACAAGTACAAGTATCCAAGCATGTCCCCAACTCTTCCCACTCAGTTTAATAACAGAGGAAATCAGGGCACCAGAAGTTTACAGACTAATGCAATTACAGGGTGATTCAATAAGTGCTGATTTGTCTGTTACCTACAATGTGAAAGATAAAGCTATGCGAACAGGTCTGGTTTTACTTTCACAAAGCTGAATGCCCACCAATCAATTAATCACAATGGATGTTTTTCACTGGGGAAAGTAGCAGTCTGTTGCTGGCAAATATGAGTGACCATTTCTTATAGCTATTTTTAAGATCCATTAACTAACTGAATAATTGGATTTACCTATAAATAACAAATGCATTTTCATCAGATAGTGTTTAACATTTCTTACATCACAGGTGAAAAAAAAAATCCTCTTAGTAGGTCTAGTAATAAAAGGCAAATACAATTAAACCCACGGTCATAGCACCGCTTCAAAATCACCATGAACTTTCAACAGTTCTGTGAATAAAAGGATATAAATGTACCATTAAAAAGTCACTCACTGTAAAAAAGCCACTTGAAGAAAACCAAGTTGTTTTGCTGTTTGCAAGTGGGATGAACGTGGGAAACAGTCTCTCCTCTGGAATGGTGAGCAGCAGCTTCCACATGAACAGCAGAGAGCTGGACCAGCTCCAGATGTATTGAAAGCAGAGAACATTGTTTTTTTGGAACCACAAACACTGCAGACCAGGCCTTTAAAACAAAAATGCTGGAACCCTGGTGCTTAAACTCCCAGATTCAGTTCCTGACACAATGAAAAGTGGTTTCTGAGTCTGATACATCTAGACATTATTGATGCATTCATTCAGATTTAAATCCTGGATTTCAGGTGTTCAACTTTGCAAGACTGGGATTTGTCAAGGTCCCATCATGCGGAAAAATAAAACATATGCCAGAAGGCCAATCTGATCACTAACAGAACTTCTAATGCTCGAGAATCTCAGATTCTGAAAGGAAAGGTGTACAGTGCTACTTAATTTTCACTATAACCTCAACAGGGAAGTTACCCAGACTGATTCAAAAGTTTGCTGGTGGCTGAATGTAAAACATCCACACCACAGTCGAAGGGCTGACATTTCTCCAAACCAAGGATGATCATTATTCACATTGTGGACCAGGAGGGGAAGTACCCAGCTTGCAAAAGGATAGTTCAGCTTGACCCAGGTGAGACCTGGGAGGGACCTCTGGGTTGTTTTGCCTTTGTTGTTCTTCCACCCAGAAATGGTTTTCATAGCACCCTGGTACTCTGCTCAGTGGGCACTATCTTGCTTGGCTACACCTTCCAACTTTGGACTTTGCATAGACACGCATAAAGAAGTATTTCACATTATGTCAGCTGGTAACTTCCAAAAACATATCTGGACAGAGCTTCGCTGAGTAAGTCAGCTAAGCACAAATTTACCCAAAGGTAATATATGCCTTCAATTAGGGAACTGTGAACATCTCAGCAACTGTCTACGTAATAACCTGGCTGATGTGCTTATCAGTGTGCTAGCACTGACATTTCTTCTTACCAATTAGCATAGTCTCAAAAAGGATAAAGAAAAGATCATAGCTTTTGTGAGGTGATGCGGCAGCCAGCTATTACAGAAAAGCACTGCTGAAACCTGCAGTGTAATTATGGGTACGTCTTCAAAGTTGAGCTCACACAGACTGACACCTGCATGCTGCATCCCATCACCACTCTGGTTCATACACAGAAACCTTGTTCCTGGGTTTGGCAGAAGTACTGTTCTGGGCTAGTAACACAGGCTGGAGTCCAGGTGGCTGCTGGGTTCATCTCTAAACCTGCCCATTCTGCAGCAAGGGATGCATGTGACTGCTGACAGTTGCACGTGACAGCTGACAGTCCTCATCTGATTCTAAAGAATGATGTCTCTGATGTCAACACACATTTCAATTTTATAGTGGAAACAGTAATAACTACAGCCCCCAACTATGCCAAGACTGCAAAAAGAACTCTAACTAAGACACTTCACCTTGGCCATTGAATCAGAAAATCTGATCAATGGTCAGAAGCTCTAGGCACAGTCCAGGTGTGGACCTCAATGTACTAGACACCGTCCTTGTTTTAACACAGCAATAATAACTTGGTCACAGCCTCCAACCAGAGCTAAGCGAAGAGGCGGGCACATGAAGGTAGGGTGCAGCATTAGGTAACAAGGTGAAAGTAGTATGGATGAAAAACGGAGCCATGCACACACCATCAACATTACTATTCCCAGCCACAGGTGTGTGTTGGCACCACAACAATGGTGAGACCTGAAGGCAGACGCTGAGAAGGTTTTTTAAACAGTTAGACAGATTAATTAAAGCCATAAACCAGAACGTCTTCCAAGCCCATGGGTTATGCAAGGAAAACAAAACAATTAGTCAACAATCTTCAGAAAAAGCCAACTACTCAGAGGAGAAAGGAGCACAAGACATTTCTGTCTGCACTGGGGAGTGTTCAGAGAGACCAAGAGTAAAATAATGTATTTCTTCTAACAGGAAGCTATTAGCTGTGAGTATAATTAATGAAAGGAATAATTTAATACAGACTGTGATGAATGCTCCCTTGCAGGACATGTGGAATCAAAACTGGATGTTTTTCTAAAAGATAAGCTCTAATCCAAACAGAAGTCAATTTAGGGAAACCCAGTGGTCTATGTCCACAATGCCAGTCATAACGTGATCACAGCTGACTCTTTAAACATTACAATCCATGAATATAATGAGTCATGAATACCAACAGTACTGTTCCTTCCTCCAATGAAGTGTCTGGTGATATGGTGCCTGGATGTCGGTGGGTTATGATTAATGATATTTTTTACTGTGACTTTGCTAAAGAACTTTTTTTCCTGATGATTGCCATGGCTTGGACAAGCTTCTCTTCCAGGAATCCTGATAAAAACTTGACTTCAGCAAAAGCTCTGTTTATTGTCCCTAAGTCCAGGTAGGCCCTCCCAGCATAAAATGAGCAAGGATGTTCTAAAGGGAAATGGAGCCAAGTTTTATTTAGAATTTATGCCAAAATCAGCCAAGAATAAATTATGAACACGTCATCAGAATCTGGTTCTGATTACTGCCACTAAATGGCAGTGAAGGTACACAGCAGCATGCTTAGCATATAGTTATAACTGTCCTGAGAAGGAGCCCTGAAAGTCTTTCTCACTGAACAAGGACAGTGAACATGGTGGCCTACCCAAAACAGATTAAGACACTACTTCTGGCCAGCTTCTGGTTTCCGGCCAGGGAACCTCCTGATACCATCACTCCTTCTTCCTCCCAGCTGATCACTAGTACATTTCTTCTGCCTTTTCCAGTCTCTTAACACTGATGGCACTGGGACCTCTACTTCATATAAGGCCTTCCTATACTTTGTTCCCGGATGGATATGTCTGTTTATCCCTCATTTTCTCCTCCCTTTTTTTCAGGTTTTTCCATTCTTCCATCATTTCTAGGGTCTGCTGCCACCATTATTTCCTTTCTGCCCTACTGGTGGACAAGTGATTGGGATTCCTGCAATGCAGAGTGTTAATATTTAAATCCTCAATCCAGGCTGAGCTCAAGCGAGATGAATGCGTGATATTCTGCAACATGTTGGGCAATTTTTTTATGTTCGTAGTAAGCTTAGTGGATGTCTGGAGCTCTCATTTCTCGGCTGCTTGTTTCCTGATTTTTATTAGTATCAGCAAAATTCATGCTTTGGTGCCTACACCGTTCCCTGGATTTGCTCTGATGTTGCATTCAAAAATTACCTTGCAATTTCCAAGCTGACCGATGGTATACTGAGGTCAGTATTTCTCATTTGGCCAACAATAATGCTGAGTATCAAAGCAGATATATTTTTCAGTGAAGGAAATAATTAGAAAAGTCAAAGGGCATTAAGGCCTTGGGAGAAATACAGGTTTAGGTTCTGACGTGCACAGTTAAAATTATGTTGCTAAAAATCAGCAGGGAGTATTATTACAATCTAGAAAGTAAGGAACTATACAAAGAGCCAGGCCTTCTTGCTGTTAGGACATGCTTCTGTAAATTAGATATTGGGGTCCCAGATTTATTAATTCAAATTAATGTGTTCTGCTCATTTGCATTTCTTTAATTTCGGAACAGAATTTCTTGGTTTGAGATTTCTGGGCTGCTCAACGGCAAGCAAATAAATGTCACTTCAGTATGGGACCTTCCCTCTTCAACTCAGTTAAATATCTTTTGTTGAAAGAATGCTTCCTTGTATTTTTGCTTTCCAACCCCATTAAAAATCTTATTTTAAAATTCTAATTCTTATGAGGTTTAAATTCCAAGATACGGAATGTACAAGAAAATAGTTAAGAATTCTTTTTTTTGGACATGCTTAACAAATAACGTTTGTAGTTTTTAAATGAAAACTGAAAATGTCTTCTGCTGAATGTGCAGCCTGGAAACATCACACCCAAGTCTTCAAAGGACAACCATCCAAATCCCATTCCCACAAGCCTCCTCCTCAATCTGTTAAAAATGTTAAAATGTTTGCTTATTGGTCATGTGAAAAACAAAGGGCAGTGAGAGTTTCTATAACTTGGTCAGACCTGTGTCACATGGGGTCAATACTAAAAGATGAAAGACTAAGAGGAGAAAAGGAATTTGAGGAGAACTGGGAGCACTTTGGAAAAGTGGGATTATGGGCATCATGTAGCAACAGAAACAACAAGCTAGAAGTGGTTTAAGTGCAGTTTGTGGCAGAGTGATTACCAACAGCAGAGATAAACTGACCCATGTTACTATAATAATGTGCACAAACAGGTATTGCTGGCACTTGATGGTACTAAACTTCCCTAATCATACAGCAATAAAACTAATTCCATTTGCTCAGACGTCATTACTAAAGTCCCAGAAAGCCAAGAAATGCCTTTTAAAAGCACAGCAATATATATATACAGTCCTTTTTATTTTCCTCATGCTTTTTAAGCCCTTGGAGGTCAGTCTGACTTTTTTCCAAGCTCTTCTCTGCAACCAGAAAAAGCTAGAAACTTTTCTTGAATTCTTTCTAAAGCAAGCTGAAATTCTTCTGTGCTCCTTCTGTTGCATGAACTGAGAGTTTCAGAGAAATGCTAACTATCCCAACACTCAGAACAGAACCAAAAACCCGAGCAGTACAGAGAAGACAGAACCACGTATGTGCCAGCACGTACACCCAGGCATGCTGGGCGTTCATTGCCCTTCCTTCTCATTACTTTTTTGGACACTGAGGTGCTTTGCTAGGACCTTGTATGCTGAGAAGAGGACTGGCAGTACTCGATCCAAATCTATGCAGTCTAAAGAGTCATCTTCTGCTACTGTGTAATGTTAAGCGTGAAGTCAGCTCCTCCTAAGAATGTTTTTGTATTTACTTGTTACCAAGACAAATTACCGGTCTGAAAACACCACTTCAGTTGTAAGACACGATGATTATTTTTCACTGCAGGGCTGTTTATTTGCCTGGGAACACAGGTTCTTACAGGGGCTGGAGAGCTACATTAGATACCACTCTCAAGAGCCTCCTTCCTGAAAAATGCCAGGAAATTGTATCAGCCCTTTACTCTGAAGAGAACAAGCCATGAGTTAATTCATCTGAATCACTGAAGACATGATGAGAGCAGTTTTAGTTAGGCATAAAAATTAATTTGCTTTCAGTGCTAGAGTTAATGGATGGTACTTGGAATCTGGGAACCATCAGCTAGAAACAGATTATTTGCATGTAATCGTATTTCTTCCAAATCTTGCCTTTACCACATCACCTATACTGTACTAAAACCTAGAGATTACAGAACAAACAGCTGTATGTATAAAGGAAAAATACCACCCAGCCATGCAAATGCACCCCAAGGGCATTAAAGGATCACATCTACCTTTACCAATAAGGGCCTTTTTGGTTTTACCAAATCTTAAATTCCAAATGATTTAGTGCATAGAGCACTCAATAGCTCTGTGAAATTCAGAATGCCAAACCTGACAGAGCAACTGCAGAACTCTAATAATTCACAGTCTTTATTTGTTTCTGGTGAGGCTTACGACGTCCTTCAGTCACACACCTGGAAAGGCTGTGCCTCTGCTTTAGGGAATTTATGTTCCTGCAGTTCCTCTTTGCTTCCTAAGGGCTGAGGACAAATTACAGCTTTCTAAATGAGCAGCATTCATTAAATCCAACTGCTAGTAATACTGCACTGCCTGAATGTGCCCCTAATTAGTCTTAGAACAGTTTTGCTATGTACCAAGAGACTAGAGGTGGCCCTGCCTTTTCACTAATCGTATCTGTGCTAACTCCAAAGGCCCTAGCAATAATGTTTCAGCAAAACTTCTCCACTTTTGCTATCACTATAAATATTACCTTCAAACTATTGTCACATTGTTTTCGTACACCCAGCCCTGCACCAGTACAAACCAAGGAGTGTTTTCCCCATGGCTTTCATGCAAGTCAAAGGTGAGCTGGACAGTCTTCCAAGTATAAAATGCTGAATGGCAATTTTGGTTGGACCACAGGCTTACGTATGAGAAGAGATTAAATACCGCAGCCTTCCTCCAGAATGGTCAATGGGGTACTCCCATTAATATAATTTGCTAAATATTAACATACAACAATGCCTGCACAGGCAAAAGGTAATGTGACGTTTATCACTGGCTTGACTAAATCAGCTCATTGCTGTAGAGAAATGCCAATACCTTACAGAAACATTTATACTAAACTGTGGTGGTTTTATCAACATGTGCAAGGCAGAATTGTAACCGGGGGGCTATGGGCAGCTTCCCCATCATTGCCACACTTGAGGTTTCAAAGTGTCCTAGCACTACCCAGAGAAAGTCCTGGGGAATTCGCGCCTTCTGAGCACAGCTGTATATAACACTTCCCAGCTTGATCCTAGCCAGCTGTCTATGCACACGTGTAATGAATGCCTGGTATGTGGACAGCAGGCTATGACTTCATAGCCTGGCATAGCCAGGCATGACTTCATCTATATGGGGGTGCAGCATCTCTTGTTAGGGGGGAACCATCTCTGCATGTTTTTGAGTAAGCAATGAAGGAAAGAAAGCTGAAGGCACCACTTTCTTCAGTGAAGTGGCCATCTGCCTGACGGATTTCAATTAGAACAGAAATATGCACATTCCTGTTTGAGCTGCAAGGACAGTAAAGGTATTTACTCTTCTAACCTTTCTGACAGAAATTGGGCACTTGATTTCATTTGATGTGAGTGTTCCCCAGGCACCCTATTTAATTTTTGGCTTAGGCAATACCCTGAATTGAAGCCCAGAGACTGAACTGCAGCCAATGCTGGCATTCTGCTTTCTGACACCCTAATGCATTTGGATCCAAACATCCAAAATTCATTATCATTGCTCTAGTACTAGAGCAGCTCTGCACTGCATACAATTCAATGATGAATGCCATGCCTTCAGGGATTCACTGGACACACGGCCAAATTTTCTTTTCATCTACAGCTTCTGGTAATATACTGGGTGTCTCAGATATGCTGTAACTTATGACTGCAGAGCTGTCTGTGTTAAAATAAAACCGGGACACAAAAGCACTTCATGGACTTCCTGAATACTTTTTTTTCAGTAAGACACCAAGGGGAAAAAGAAGGGAGAAGCTTCTGCAAAAACACAGTGTTTAGAGGCTTGCTAATTGTGAAAGCCAGTACCACATATATTGCAGATTCATATTTATCCAGAAGTAAGCTCTTATAATATAGTAAGGCATAGTTAAAAAAGCCAAAACCTCTGCTGAAGGAGATCCCACAACCATTCTGGAGAGCCCATTCTTGGGTGGGGACTTTGGAGAAATACCAGCCCTTTGGAAGTCCTGGTGCCACCTGTCTGACAGCACGAAATCCCAGCTCTGTCCCAAAGTTTACTTAATGACCGATAAGTAATCTGTACAATCTGTATAGTTGGGATCCCTTAAGAAAGGAAATAGTCAAAATGGACTTAGCAACAACAAATGCAAGCTGTCCTGGTGTAGAAAAACAGCTGAGTATGAAGGCCTTGATCATTTTAAGTATGCACTTTTTAGAGAGACTGATAAAAAAGATCAGTCTTCAAAAATCATGAAAACTAGCGAGACACAAGTCTTACAAGTTGTAAAAACAAAATGATACAAATAGTAATTTAATTTTGATTTGCTTCTTTTGGGGTGGGGCAGAAAGAGGCAAATGAGGGGGTAGTATTTAGAAGCCGTATTCTTCAGTATTTACAACTTCGGAGGCTAGAAACTTTTTTTCAAAAATTAAAGGTATTTCTGGTATTTGGCATTTTTTTGAAAGAAAAACCATACCAAATATTTCAACAGTTCTGATAAAATCAAGAGAGTTGAGGAACTGTAATGGGTATTTTTGAATTGCAAAGTAACTCTTTCATATTCAATGCCATCAGAGACTAGTCGACTGCTTTCACGGAAAATAATACTGCAGTGTACTGCAAGAATAAGTGTACAAATAACAACAGGCCAAGTTGACTTAAATTTACACTTATTAGTTGTCAATCTTGCCCATAGTTGTTCTGCTTCTACAGTTAATTGTTGTACTTTCATGAGTCCTCAAGGCTAAGGGTCTTGAAGAAAATCCAATTTAGAAGACAACTAACAGGTATTAAGCAACTAGAGGGACTCAGAATCAGAAGATCTGGATTTCATTCTCCTATCTGCTGCTGACTTGCTGCATGACCTTGAATAAAATACCTAACTTATCCAGGCTGCAACCCTACCTTAATATGCATTTCCGAAGACTGCTATGAGGTTTAATTAATTAATTCATGGCTATAAACCTTTCAAAAGCCTAGGGACAGAAGGCCCTATGGAAATGAAAATTATTAACAGTATTTTCCCACATACAGAGGTACAGAGTGCCACAAGTTTGCTATATAAATATAAATGCAGAGACACACAAACACAAACAACCTGCTTTCACATAACTTCTGTCTAGTTCACTCAAGTAACAGCAGCATAGACAAGGAATAAACACCACACATCCCTACAGATCCTTCATTTTCTGTGTAGGTAGCTCTGATGCTCCTTCCTCTTTACAGCACATTCTTAAGATTACAAATTATGCTTGGTTAACAGTATTATGAAAATAAATTGTTCTTACCCTCAGCCCCTGCTCCATGGACAAGCAGAGGACCTGCCAGGGTGCTGTGTACCTGAACATGTTTGGCCCCTTCTGTAGACAGACTAAACAACAAAAGGCACGCAAGTCTCTCAGGTCTCCTGGTTGCTTTTCATCTGAGGGATGCTTAAATTGAGAGAAATCCTTTAGCTGCACTCTTCACAGCCCCCCTGAGCAGACTCTAAGACAGTGTTACAGCCATTCCACTTGCTCCCTGAGGAACTGAATAACTAATTCAGTAAGAGGCTTTTTTCTTGCAAAGAGCTTAGATCAAACTCAATTAGCATAAATAGGATGATAACCTTTGAACCTCCCACTCCTCCTTTCGGAGGAGATGATGGCAGACAGCACGTCGCAGCAGGGTAGCTCCCTCCCCTGCAAACCTTGAGTTTGTTTTGTGTTTCCACTGCTGGCCTTTGACTCTGCTTCACAAGTCCAGAAGTAGCTGTCAGAGACCATCTGTAGCTGTGCATTTTTTTATTTTTGCTATTATCTTTTAGCCTGGCTCAAAGGAAATCCCTTTTCCTACTGTCAGGAGGGATTCCCCTTCCCTGTCTCCGGCGTCCTGACTTCTACTTGGCAATTGGCATGATTTTGCTGAAGAAATTTGCACAGAAGCTGCTATAAACACTCTCATGATAAAACCACTATAGTAAGTAAAGTTACCACCCTAAATGAGACTGAAAGGCTTTCTCCAAAATACACTGACGTGAGCTCTTTGCAACATAGGAAATATGATGTGCTGCAGCCTTGCTTGTGGTTAAGTTTTCTTTTTTAATGGATTGTCAGCTTTTCTGTCAGAGGCCAAGGCCTAGTCTGCAAGAGATTATACTGGTGAAAGAGTAGACCTGTGTTATTTTCTACATTTATGTTATTTCAGTGATGAACTGAGATGGTACTTCTGTATGCTGCTGCTGCTCAGAAAACAGCAGGATGCTGTATGCACACCACGGCCACATCTGCTTTTCTTTTATGGCAGTTCTTTGTACTCACAAACCATCACCGATGCAAATCCAGCCACACAGATCAAGTAACTAACTTATTTTGGCTTTTTTTTTAACTTTGGTAGAGGAACAAGAAGTAATTTTAGATTTGTATCGACACAAATCTGACCCAATGATCCCCAATATTTTATCTCCAGTACTTGTACACTGTAGTCTGACCCAAATAAATAACATGGCTGCGGGAAGAACTGTGCAAGGCTTGTTTCTACAGCTACTTCTAGCAGAGAACCGAGGCGCCTGTGCACAGTGCTGCTCCCCTATCAGCTCGGTGTACTGACAATTATCCTAACGCAGTTCTGCAAGCCCAACTGCAATGTGAATACCAGCAGAAGCACTCTCACACACTTGGTGTCTTCTTATTAAAAAAAAAAAAATCTTTGAGAAAATATATCTCCTCACACACATTTTGTCTCTCTTGATGGTGAAGTGATAGACAGCCATGGAAAAAACCTAGGTAAGTACTGAAGTGCTTATTTCACCTAGTACTTGGCAAACAACAAACACACACCTGAGCTCCAGAAGCAGTTTGTTACTATACCGGTATTTGTTGCATGTATACCATTAACCTGGACGTGGCGCCAGTTCAAAAAATGTGAAGTGCAGATCTGTTTAAAATTATCAAAATTATACAGCACATACATCACTTAGCAGTGGCTTTAACAATGTTTATACAGCCTTTATGGCACAGTACATAAAGCCCTGGAGTCTGCTCAACTTACTGAGGTGGCTTTGCTCAATGATCACCCGTCATAGCAACAACTCTATTTTCCTTCACCTCTCTCTGTATTTTGACCTCTTGCTGTGACACTTCCAAAGTCAATTTCGGAAGCAACAAATTACTTCTATTATTTCTCCAGTAGCTGAAAGTGTTTTCAGCCAGAACAAACCTGGGTACCATGGCCAGTATTTCACCAATGACTAAGTTTTCATACCAACCAGAAGAAGAGCAAATAACAAATCCTGTTCCTGAGTTAAGAATCTGGACATGACTCTAACATGGATTACAGGATGACTTTGGTTACAAACACAACATAGATAAAGTGTTTTCTGCTGAAGTAACACTGAGTTACTTAAGTATGGCCAAGGGTGGAAGTGTGGGTTTTGATGGGAAATGGCCATTACACACATGCTTTGAACCTTCCCATGGCCAGATACGAAAACAACTGTCATGGAATGGAAACAAGCCTGTCCATATGCATGTTCATCTTGTAGCCTCTTAGCATCTTCCTTTTTTGTTCAAGGTTCTGTGCCTTGCTCATTACCTCCATGATGAAGTCTGTATCACAGCTTTTAATTCTGAAGGTAAGTGAGAATATAGATATGGAACAGATCAACCTAATTACTAAGATATGACTCTGCAGAGTTAACAGTGAACTAAGTCTGCCAAAGCACCTGAAACCTAGAAGATCCAAAAAAAAATGCTAAAGACAAAACATTTTGGCTTAATATAGAATATTAAACAAGCTTCTCAGAAAGAAGACCTCTGATCTTTGATTTTCCTAGCAGATGAACTGAGTGCCCTTGAATAGCTCAGAAACTGCTAGCCAAAAATACTGTGATATATCAGCCATATTTAGGATAGTTAATTAACTGTGAAAAACACATTAAAGCTGCTTTTACATCTTTTGCATTAAGAAATATTCATACAGGCAAACAGTTAAAAAGACATAATCTGAACTTTTGTGACCTTGCACCCATACAAATATAACCTGCTTATTTTCTGCAAAAGTTAGACCTCCTTTTCCTCTCTTTTACTAAAAAAAAACAGGACTACTGAAACAGCTTCCCCCCATAGCCATTTTTAAATGAGAGATGACAGAACCGCTGATGTCAGAAAATTAATACAAACACTCCCATACCAAGATCAGAAAGTTAATACAGTTGTTGACTTGTCTTCAGGGAGAAAGAGCAAACAAACAAATACACTAACGGGAAGCCAGAGAGAGAGCTGACCGTGCCACCCAAGCAGGGGTCTACTGACGCTGATGGTACACGCTCATGAATGCCCACTGCGTCTGGAAGCCCACCCTTCTTCCCCCTTACCAGAAATCAACACCAGGGGAGAGCTTTCCAGGACTCAGTCAGAAGTCAAAATGCTAACACTCACAGTGTTTCTCTCCAGCCAGTCATTTTCAGGAGAGTCAGTGTTGAAATCTTCTTGGAAAAGATAGGCAGGATTCACAACAGCGATGCAAAATGCAATTGGTCCTTGCAGAAGAATGCAAAGCACATACCAACAAATATCACACCCACATTTTGTGGTCTGTGTTTCTCAAGCATTCGACTTCCTGTGAGACTTTGACAGCACAGGATTTACCAGTGCTGCCTTCCTACACCTCCTTTTATTTCCCAATAAATACAAAGCCTTTGGGTAAGGTTAAGAACTTACTCAGGCTGATGAACCAATAAAAGTTGTTTGTCTTCCAGTTGTCCACGAGTAAAAGATGAGACACTGCATCAAAGAGGTGAAACCTCCTGCTCTGAGAAATGTATGTGGCTAAAATACTAGACTGGAATTTATGAGATCAAATCCAATCCCACCCAGGCTCTGACATCTTGAGAAAAATCACTTAATCTCACCATGCCTTTTATCAGAAAGCTATTTACAGCACATTTTGTGAATTGCATACAACAAGTACGTTTATGACAATACTTGGTAATTTATTTCCTTCTTTGAAGAATACAGGAAAAATAACATGAAACCAGGGTGTAAGAGAAGTATCCACACTGTATTTTTTTTTTAATTTTGGTAATCAAAGAACCCAAAAGGAAAAGGCACTGAAGATTTTAAGTTTTCGTTTTTAATTTTACTCCCCGTTAAAATGGTTCACTGTATTTTCCTGGTCTCTCAGTGCTCCACTGAAATGCCATGTCTCATCCAGAAGAGCATATTGCAGATACAGTCCCAGCAGTGTGAAGATGACTTCAGCTCCCCTTCCTCTGCTCACCACTTCCAACATTTGTCATTTCACACGTTTAAAGTCTCACAAGACATTTAAAATTTCCTGAAATACCTTTGGTTTTGTTCATGCTGTATGCAATGTGCAAACACAAAACTGGTGTGAGAAATAATACATCACTGTGCTCTGTTTTTCCCTTATAGAAGGTAGAAAACTGTATTTGTACCTGTTGTACAGAATGTTGCCTGGCTGGCACAGGACACTGCTATTTAGGAGCCAGAGGCTCTCTCAGTCCTGGAAATGAGCACTCAAAGACTTTAAGTAATTGCCAGATTTGGCAACAGCAAAATACATAGTTTGATGACCTGAAATTTGGACAAAAGTACTTATGAGTCTAATCATGCCTGGTCTCAATCCGTAATTACTGAACTTCATATGCCCAATATTGCCATAACAAGAACTGCGGGCCTGAAAAAGAAAGCCCCAAAATTCAGCCTGGTGAGCTCCTCAGGAAAGAGGGACAGGTATTTCTAGTATTTGTTGCTTTATTATTATTATTTTTTATTTTTATTATTATTATTATAACTACTACTACTACTGTTATTATGGTTCTACTGTACTCCTCCTCCCTCCCTATGGCAAGATCCCTACTACAAGGACAAAGACCTGGTTTTCCATTCCTCCCTCCTGGTTGGAAAGGAGTGAGCTAGAAATTTTAAAGCCGCTAGCCTCTAAATCTCCTGATTTAAATTTATCATTTTGTTCATCTTACCTCTTATATTCTGTTGCACATAGTTTTATTATCCCCTTTTTATGTGTGACACAAAAGATCAAATTTGAAGTTATCTCCATCAATCACCAGACAACCTATGCAAGATCTCTCAGACAGTACATGAAAAATATGCAATGATGTCAGCAATATGAGGAGCCTGTCTTTTGCAATCACATGTCCCCAAGGCTAGGGCCTGGATGGGAAGCGTGGAGCATGCAAATGTGGAAAACATCCTGCAGCTTTGTGGAAGAAAGTCAAGTTGTCAAGCGCATGAGCTGATGATTGGGAGCTGAGCCCAAAACATTGGTCTTTTTTCTTACTTCTTTCTGTCAGTCTAATAAAAGGCATTGCTTCTTTCTACAGATCCCGTCTTCCTTGTTGCTTGGTAAACCACTGTGGATACAACACTGCTACTATTATTAAATGTCCATCTTCCTAGCAAAAAAGTGCTTCTGGACACCTCTGGGAAAACACAGTGTGTAGCGATTACAACAACAGCTGATACTTGGCGCTCCAAGGAGTAATACTGGAAGGGGCATCTCAAGAAGAGCGTAGCCAGGAAGTTGCTCAGTACCAAATAATTTTCTCAATACTTAGAAAAGCTTATCCCTTTGAGAGAAAAAGCCTTTACTCTGCAAAAAAAAGTTTTTTTTTTTAAAAAAAAGGCTAACTAGGTGACTGAGCTGGACTAATGTTGTCTGGAAAGATTAATTCGCATAAACAGCAGAAACTTGAGGAGCAGCACAATTTTCTACCTTCTGTTTGAAAGGAAAAGCAGTAAGAAAGGGTGTAAGAAACAGGTAGTCTGCCCAAATGCTCTGCAACGCAGCTGTTCATGAGTGTGGCTCTTTTGACTACATTTCTCAGAAGGAATGCATGAGATCATGAAGACTCAGATCTTATCAGCCACTGGATGCAAAACTTCCCTTGAATACATCATTCTGTGCATGGCATACACCTAGTGATGACACAGAGACATGAATTATTTTCACTTCATACAGAAAATGCCTTGGCTTGGTGAAGATCTTTAAGAACTCACCAGCGTGTTGTCAAATGAACCCTGCCACCAAAAATGCCCGAAGACAACATTTTGCAAGCCACAGTCTAGGCTCTGGGATCTCAACAACATGTGCTTTCAAGGCATGGCTCAAAACATGCAGACTTAAATGGGTATCTAACTGTACAGTCCAATGAGCTTTGGACTGGGCTCAATCACTGGTATTCACACGGCTCTCCCGAAGCAGGAAATCCTGAATTCTCACTCGTATTCTTTTCAAATCAGATCTAACTGCTGCTTGCCCACCTTCTAACCTCTGAAAGACCAAAAGCCAAACACTTTTACAAGTGGGAAAGATGACAAAAATCCTGAAACAATTAGTAGAAGAGGAAACTCCCTCAAATTCTTCACTGTAACCAGGATTTATATATATATATATAGCTTCCTAACTCAGTACCTCTGAGACCCCCAGTATGAAAAAAAGAGTAAGAGGAACACATCCGCATCAGAAGGTAGTGTGGGATGGATGTAAATTGGCTGTCCTCAGCTTTTCTAGGGTGCCCCTCCAATATACCAAACTCATCCCTGGGCTGCCTACATAAGAGACTGTGCACAAAAGTGCAGCCTCTCGTGGTTTGGCAGAAAATATCACAAGCAGTTACATAACCATGGTTGGGGTCATGTGCAGCATCACCATGGAAAAACAGCCTTTTCATTAGCCCAACAGTGCTTATAATGGTGCTGGCACCGTGGTTTGGTACTGACGCATGGAGCACAGGCAGCCACAGTCACACGGTGGTGCAACCCAGTCCTAAAGGAGTTGCTGTAATCCTGCTCACTTCCCTGGCTGTGCCGGTTTTGGTTGTCTGTCTGGTGACATGGCTGAAAAGTAATCTCAGTAAAAAGGAGAAAAAACCCAAAAAAGTGGTTCATGTCTGGCTGGGTTCAGCTTCCAACTGAACGCACACAACCATCACCCAGCGTGAATCGGCACTGCAGTTTCCCAAGCATCCCGTTTACCTTGGATGATCAGTCACCAAGCCACCAGGCACCCTCCTCCTAACCCCGTGAAACTTGTTCAGCTCATAGTTTGAAGTAGTGCTTGTGTACAGCTCAAATCCACGAATGTGCTTTCCATTTGCAGCATCTCGGGCTCCACTGCAAGACTGCTGCAGGAACTTTAATAAATGCTTGTTGCGAATAGACTGATACAAGAAGGAAACAAAATCTTCTATGTGATCAGGTCCCGTCACCTGTTATGGCAGGAAAGCATGTCAGCTCCTCCTCTTCATGAACTTATTCAAGCTTTGTCTTAAAAACAGCTATGAAAATTTGTCCCCACCGTTGCCATGGAAGTGTTTGTCTGATCCTTAAGGGCGGGCTTCTAGTTTCTAGTCTGCATCTACTAATGGCTAGTTGATCCCTGCTTGTTTGTTTTCCAGTTGGTTTAGTAACCTACTGCTCTACTTGCTGTTTCCTTCCCTGATTCATATATAAAATTGTGACAGATCCCAGCCTGCATTTTTCTAGATTAAAGCTCCTTTAATCTCAAACTGCATGTCAGGCTTTCATCTCCCCTCTGTCCATGCAGAGCCCCCCTGCATCCACTGCGGTGTCAAGTCATATTTTTGGAGCATGAGTGGCTAGAAATGCACATGGTGTTCCAGGTACTGTCTTACCAGTGGTGTCTACGATGGTGTTCATGGGTCCCTATCCCTTTTGGAAATGCCCTGACTGGTAAGTAATCATAGCCAGAGAGGGGAGAAATCCTCTTTGTATGACCACATAAGTAAAGACAGCCCTCAGGGGACTCTCTGGGTACATAAGGAAGGTATATATACAGAAAACATACAGACAAAAAGAGTGCGTGACACAAGAGGTGCTGGCAGTCGGATGACAGCGCAGGAGACGTTCACAGTTGCGCTACTCCCATCCGATGGGATCACACCAATTAAATGATGACAACAGCTGCAAGCAGATGGGCCCTTCAAATATAGACATTTCCTCCGAAACTGGTAGCAGCAGCAACAGCTGTGTTGGAAAGGCAAGGAGCTAGCACACCAAGAAGCCAGAAAGTATGTCGTCCTTCCCGAACTGCCTTATGCCTGCTCCTCTCAGACGGGCTGACACAATTTCTTACCCTCTATTTGTCTTCCAAGCTCGAACGACACTAACCTAATGAGTGAATGATTAAGCACCAGCCCATGCTACTCTATGCCCTGGATACGATTACCAAAGTTACAGTGCCAAGCTAAACACTTGCAGCTCATTCCCTTTGCATGGAAATGGCATCAGAAGGGAAAAACGAAACAGAAGATGCTCTCAGAACCGCTTTGTTTACATGGCGGAAAGTTTCAGCAACCCGCTGGGGAGCTTGGGGAGAAAACCCCTTCTCCCTTCACATCGTGCGCTTTCTGATCCTTTGTGTCGGAGCAGACTCTTACCACTCTGGCCACAAAATCCTCTCTCAGACCACCAGTTCCCACGCATTGCCTTGCCAAGCTTCATTGCAGAAAGCAATAAATAATAAATAATTGTCATAAATATGGATCCAAGCCTTCACCTCCTCTGCACGGCCGAGCATGGCGCGGGCTCTGCTGGCACAGCGTCAGGCGTGGGCGAGCGGCACTGGTGCTGCCTGCAGGCACTCAGAGGCTCTCTGCCGGGTGGGTGTCAGGGCTGTGAAGCTGGGAAATCCATGCTGGGCCTGTGAAAGTTTAAGAGAGGTTGTTCGCGCACGGTCAGGCGGGTCTTGGCGCTTGCAGAAGAACGCCGGTTGGCATGCTTTCTTCTGGGTCTGGGAGGATGGGCATGGAGGAAAACTTCTGCTTTTATCTGCTCTCTTGGTTGCCGCCTCTTGCCTAAAACTTCTCATGAAACCTACATCTGGGTCTCACGTGCATCAGCTTTTTCACTACAAGTGCTCCAGGAATGGAAAGAGGGAAAAGGGGAAGATGCAGTCCCAACTGGAAAGCCCTAGACAGCCCCGACCACATGAAGACGTTCCTGTTCACTGGCCTTGTGAAGAAGTTCACTAGCTGTACGGTATGGTGTTATTATGGCTTCTATGTTACATTTTCTCATTTTTCCTAGGGGATATAGGAGTAATACCATACATATGTGTGCCAAGTAATGTGTTGGATGACACAATTCATTGGAGAAGAAGCTGGCAGTGTGAAACATTAGCCTGAAACTCATCTGCTTTTCCTTGGAGCAGGTAGGTTTTGCATCCATATGCAAAAAGGACAAAGTAAATACTGCCTGAACATAACTTGGGTAAGTCTAGGGAGCTGGGACCAGCTCTACTCAATCCAAAATCTTAGAAACTTGCAGTGTGTTAGCCTCAACACCCCCTAGCTCCTTCATGGCTTTTTCCTACCTTGTTTTGATCTTTTGTTTTATGTCTTTTCCTGTCTTTTTTTCTGTCTTTTTCTTGCCTAGGTCCTATCCTTCCTGCAGTGAGCTGCCATGGCTAATGGCCTGTGCCCTGCTCAGGGCTTTGGAAGACAAGCTCTGGCTACGAAGGCTGTATTCAGGTGCTGTATCCTCAGATAAAGATGACTGCCAAACCACTGCTGGATAAGGAACAAGGATCTGTGAATTCATCCCACACAGAAATACGTCTCAAGAGGAAGAGATACAATGACAAGGCAATGGTCTTGGCAGCTCAGTTTTCACAAAGGTAAAAAATCAGCTGGACAAACAATCAATAAAATCCAGCCATGTCCAATTCTTCCCTGTCATTTCAATTAATAAATATTCCATTTACTCAACTCTGGTTAAATGTTGCTCAAGGCGTTTCAGGTATTTTATGTAGAGTTTTGATGAATGCTCAGCATTGCCCTAGCCTGCCCCGGTCATTTCTTCATTTTCTATCAATACATAAAGTCTCATCCTATTTTAAATCTCAACAGCAGCCTCCCATCATGTGCAAAGCACCCAGCTGCCTTAGGGCACACTCTTTTCCTCTAATTCTCCAGTACAATGACTCTTTTCTTCTGCGTTTTAACCAGATCCCTTTAAAAACGGAGAAATTTTGTAACAAGATTTGTACAAATCCCCTAATTTTCTGTTCATTAATTACTTATAATGCAGTGCCATTTATATATAAGCTATGAAAACTTACTGCACTGCCTCTTGAACCCCTAGAGAAATTCTTACACCGAAGGCTTTCTACTAACAGACCTTCTCTGACGACAACCACAGCCGCCTGTGCACACATCTCCTGCTCCTGTCAGTGGATGGAGGCTGTGAGACAGTGGCCTCCACTTAGCACTAATAAGTAGCTTCACCTGCTTACACTGTTTCCAACATGCAGCACAAATCTTCAGAAAACTGAAATTTTCTCCTGGCACTAATCTGCCCAGAGCAGACAGAAGCCGCTGTAGTCAGAGCTTTCTCTTACGGCAGATGTTGCGGCTGTAGGGCACAATTATGGGAAATAACCTTTGCAGGGGGAGAGGAGGAGGCAGAAGGCTGCTTTGGTGCACACACCCAGTAACGTACAGACAACGACACGCTCTCGCACACACATCTGTATGCCTCTATTGGTGCACAAGGAGATGCACTCCTGCCATGCGTGCCCCTAAGTGGGTTTCTGGTGTGGCAGTATGCAGTTATTGTTAACAATAACTTCATGTTCCTTGCACAAAATTTCACTTTGTCCCTGCCAGGACGGATAAAGATTGCTATTGCACAAGAGTCTCACTTAAGATATGGAGTGTTTTCAAGGATGAAAGCACTCCAGGCATTAGCAACTGCCTGGAAACCCAGCAGTGGGACTAATTCCCTGACTAATGCGATACCATGATGCCTTTGCAGCATCGTTTGTTACACGCTGCTTTTTTGCCTGCACCGAGTGGCCACAATGCATTAAGACAAAGTAGCTGCTACTGGTATTTAACTGGTAGCCATATGGTTATTGCGGCAGCTCCTGCATCCAGCTGGCTGGGTGTGCTGTATGGATACTAGGAGTGGCTATTCATTGCACAGCCACAAAGGCTCCTTTGGCAGAAGATATTGAGACCAGCTGTGCCTTCCATAGACGACTGTTATGGCTGAAATGCTGTCATTTGAGTACATGTGAAGAAAGAGAGATAAATTAGTCTAAAATTGCAGCTTCCGTTCAAGAGGTTGCTTCTGTGCATGCAACAGTTTTGAGCTGAGGTATGATGTTGTTTCTAGGCCCTTTTTATCACCGCTTGCAGCTGCCATTCGCAGTGATAGGCATAACACAAAAAGAAGGAAGATCTGGTAGATTAGAACAATTCAGATAGAGAGACTGATCTTATCTTTCACTGACAACCACCAACATTCAGCTAGGATCCAAACTTCCCAGAACAGGGCGGTGCTGTATATAGGGAGATACTCTTGTCCCTGGAAAATAGCTGCATTTCACCTCAAGGTATTTTCTAAGGTGCAAGAATAAACAACTGCTACAGAGCCGATCCATGAAAGTCAAGATTTCCTGCAGCTGTTCATTCAGCTAGCAGTCTATGCTCATTCAAAATCAAACACATGCATTTTTTAATCTGGTAGCTAGTAGAACAATTGTAAAGCATACATAAGGTATGGGGTAAATACGAGGTATGTGATCCGGTTTTTAACTGAAAGGTTACAAACAAGAAAAAGACCAATTCACTGATGTCTCTTCCTTGTTCTTAAATGCAGCACTGCAGTTTTGCCACTTGCCCGCACATCCCTTCAGGCTTTTTCAGAGACACCCCTGCCCTCATGCAGAGGCAGGGCACCTTGTATGCTCCTATTACTGCTGCCGTTGTCAATGAAAGCAAAACAGAAACACTCAGTCTCCCTACCTTGCGTGATTTGCAAACAAAAGCAAAGGACAGGTGAGAGCCAAAGTTGCATGGAAGCAGGTGCTTTGACTCACCGGAGCACCTTTGGATATAACTAGCCAGGGTGCTGTCTGCAAGTAGCAGCCCACCTTCTAAGAGAGTCAGAAGCAAGACTTAAAAGGAAACCCTGACGCTGTTTGATTAGTATTGTTTAAGAGTGCCTTGTTGAGCCAGAAAGGAAGCAGTCATTTGGTTTCTAAGGAGCACCACCAAAAAAATACCATCAAAACAAGATAAACGTTGCAGCCTGAACAAGATTCTCAGCACGTAACTCCTCCTAGGAATTCCTCTTACGAAACTGGGCTCTCTTATGCTTCCAGGTCCACCCGCTGGGAGCGGCCAAGCTTGAGGAGCACACTTCCACTGCTGCGCTGCTTGGCTTAATGGGCTTTATGGAAGCATGTGCAGCTTGGTATTTGTTGTAAAGCCCATACAGTAAAGCCTGTACACCAGTTCTGATGCCCAGATGGGGCCAGCCCTTGCAAGCTGGGACAGGGCAGTGTGACCTTAGAGGCAGAAAGCCTCTCCCTCCATGGGGTTCATCTGAAGAGCCCTCCTCACCCGCCTCGTGCTCCATGGGCACTGTTCCAGAGCGCTGGGTGGGAAGAAGGCATGGACAGCCCAGCGCTGAGGTGTGCCAAGCCCACCCAAAGGCTATCCCAAAGGCATAGCAACCCTTTCGCACCCTCTCCTGCCCATCCACTGCTGTTGCCTGGCCAGAGGCCACAGGCTTCTCTCTGCACTGCTTCCAGCAGGGTATTCCCCATGAAGCACGTCTTATTAGCTATGCTGCATACAGCCCAAGAGAAATGCAACCTCTTTGTTGCTTAGCAGATCTCTGGTGGAAGCAGATCCACAGAAATGAGTTGCAGTGCATAGCACAGGTTATCAAGGCCAGCCTGCGAACAAAACAGCAAAGCAGCAAGCAGCAGGGAATACCCGCATCTTCAGAGACAGTAAAATTACCTTACTGCCACCACGTTCCCTCTCTGAGATACCATTTCCCAGCTCATGCTGTTTCTGCAGTGGTTTCTCCCCTAGTAGGGGAAACGAGCCCACGTCTGAAAGACCATCTAACCCCATGCTATGTATCCTAAAAGCCGCAGACAGAGACCATGTCCCAACTGGTTTTGTGGTTCACTTTTCGAGCTGTATTTATTCTTTAAACAGCTGTGGCTTGGTTTTAATGGTGCTTTTACTCCTGCGTCTTTTGTACCAAGTGTGGCAAAGGAAAGTCAAGGTCAGTGCAAGGTTTCTTTGTACAGTTAATTGAAACACTATTCTATTACAGTCAAGCAGTAAGGTGTCTGCCTTCAAATGGTGCTGATAAGAAACAGCAAGAAATGGAGGCACATGAAACAGTCACTGTACTTCTCTTGGAGCACTTCTCCATGGCTGTCATTGAACCTAGCTCATCTAGTAGGTTAAGCACGGAAATCATCCTGGGAAGGAAGGCTTCAGGAACAGCTCCTTGAGAGCTTTCTCTTAGGTTTACATCTTACTCCATGGGAGAATAATTTCAAGGGCCCAGGATGCTGTGGACATGCTGGTGACACCTTTCCCTTCATCCCTCTGGAGCTCCTGATTAACTGGTAGAGGCAGGTGGAAGGAGCTGAAACTGGAGCGACCATCACAGGTGTGGAAGAGCCAAAAGGGAGCAGACACAGCAAATTCCCTTCAGAGAGGAAGGCTGATACGAAGTCTGTGGAGGTGTACGGGCAGGGGAAAAGGGAGCAAGATGACTAATTAAAAGACAGCATTTATAACATTCCGTTTTGTCATTGTATATGGTCTTCGCTAAGATATTAAAGACAGACAGCTGAGAGAAGCATTTGCCATTGCACAATTCAAGCTGAAACCAAACAGAAAGTGGGGAACATATCCCATGTTATGTTTCTTGGCTGAGCCTTATCTATTTGTGGGTTTTATAAATTTTTCTGACAGTCCCATTGTGGCCCTCCCCGATAACTGCTGGGGCTGAGAAGACAATTTTTTATGGCCAGAAGGAAAAGAAACAGAGGACAGATCAGCACAAATGCTTACTCTGAAAGACAGTAATGAAGAATAACCTATTGTGCCTGCCCTTCATAGATGTTAGCAGGAGAAAAAACCCCCCGAAAATATATTCTTTCTTGTAATAGACTCCTAAATTTCCCCCTGAAGAACCAGACTGGATTATTAGCATAATTAGATTATACATCCTATTGCTGTGCAGTTGGAACTGCTTGGCATCCTTTCTCCTCTTTAAAGAGGATTGCTCACAACTCAGCATGGCACCACTTTCAGCAAGGCCACCATTTTGGGGTATGCCAGTCCTTTGCAGGTGCCTGACTGCTGGGAAGGGAAGACTTGACTGAGCTGATGCAGATGCTGAGCACATCTGTGCCACAGGCAGACTGGGCACTGCTTGAGTCACTGGAACAAGGGGGATGTGCTGTTGACAGGCAGAGCAGGCACTCAGCAGACAAAGGCAAAGCTTTTAAGAAGGTGCATGCATAGGGGAGAGTTGGGGCAGGATGCTGTGGCCCTGTGTTTTGCTCATATCCTCTTCTGCGTGGTGGCAGTGGCTAATCAGCTGTACAGAAATAATGGCAGTCTCTTGTGCAGCTGCCCTATGGTTAAGGATGGCCTTGGGCATCATGCTAGGCAGGGCAATACTTTACAAGCTGCTCTACCACCTGTTTAGGAGGGGCAGTTGATGCTTGAAATTGTAGCCTACCTACCACATAAGATAAGCCAGTCCTTCAATTCCTCCTGACACTTTACTTAGCACACCGTTGTTACCTCTTCACAACTGGCTTATCAGCACCTGATAAGGACCTGGATGGCACTTCATCACACCTGAGAATGACTGTTATCACCCCATGTTGAGCACAATCAGGTCTGTTTGCTGAGTCAAAGGGAAAGCCTCTTCTACTCTAAAGGAAGGTGCAGGACTTTGTCCTGTGTCTACAGGCATCAGCTGGAGGTGTTGTTATTCCTCTTGGCAGGGAAACCTAAATTGTGAGCAAGCACAGGGATTTTCCCCAATTTAAGTAGGAATGGCTGGGTGCATCCTGTGTGACAGAGACCAATTTGAGGGATAAACAAGAAATGCTGCACCCCAGGACTCCCAGCCAAGCCTGCTGAGAACCCGTCAGCCCATCCCCATTCTTCTCATTCTTTGCTGCTCTCGCTACCAGGACTGTTAATCCCTGTGATTTCCCTGGCCTTTTCTCATTGCTCAGGCAGAGGTAGGAGATGTTGTCTGGTATATCTTGGAAGTGCTACAGGAGGAGTCCTTTTCAAAAGCACCAACATGGGCCAATTTCATCTAATCCATTAGTCACAGTTTATCTCATCAAAATCGGGTGCAGAACTTCACCCAACTTCAGCGGCAACAAAGCAAAGGCACTGCCTTTGTTAAACTCAAGCCCCACTTTATACTGGAGAAGAAGCAGCCAAGCTCAAAGCCAATATAAATTCCAGAATGCCTGTAGCATTCCTGGGGAACACAGACTCGTTTAGATTGGAAAAGACCTTTAAGACGGTCAAGTCCAACCGTTAACCTAACCCTGCCATCCCACCACTAAACCATGTCCCTGAGCACCTCATCTGACATCTTTTAAATACCTCCAGGGATGGGGTCTCAACCACTTCGCTGGGCAGCCCGTTCCAATGCTTGACAACGCCTTTGGGGAAGATTTTTCTTAATATCTAACCTAAACCTGCACTGCTGCAACTTGAGGCCATTTCCTCTTGTCCTATCACTTGTTACTTAGGAGACAACACCTAGGGGAAGGTCCACCCTGTGTTTTTTCCATGTGCAATAAAAACCTGAAGACACATCCTGAAAGCCATGCCTGAAGACCAAGCAGAAAAAGCAAGAGAGGATCCAAGTAGCAATCCTACTTCCCCTTGCCTGCCTCCTTTCAGAGGCCGAGTCCTGGGGGACGCTGGTTTGTTAATGGGTCAAAAGGACAGGACGAAGGGCCACCTCAGTTAGGTAACAGCATGCATGCATGGTTTGCTGTCTAGGTTTGCCCTTCTTCCCCACACCACCTCTTTCTGCTGAACACAGTTGTGTGCACTGAATTCTCCCCAAAGGGTGTGCAGTGTAACACTGCGAGCCCTTCCCTCAATCCATAGGCATGTGACTGACCTGTGTGACTGCCTCCAATGTCAGAAGGAAGTAAGGAAGCATTTTTTAAAGTGTTATTAAGACATTTTAATAGGTTAATTACAAAGTAAGTGTATTTTGACACACAAGAGCTGCTCTTAGTGACAACTGCTCTGCTGTCCACTGTTCTCATTCTACATTTCACCTTTGGCATCCTCTATGATTCCTTAAGCTCCATTACAAGAGTTTAATATGCATATATTACAGTTACATTAGTCAAGAAGGCCATTTTTCATGTGCCTTTAAGGCAAAAGCATATGCTGTTTTAAAAGCATACATGTTCAAGGAGGTAACTGGTATGAAAAAGAGAAGGGGATGTTTTTGAAAAATTATGTGAAGAGTGAGAAAAAAGTTCTTACTTAAAAGAGTAAGCGTGTACATAAAAATCTGAATTGTGACTTTATATTCAGCTCATTCACGAATGCTTAGTGCAAAAAGTACCGTAGGAAAAGGCTACTTCTTAAGACCACTACTGCTTTGAAGACACAGAATAGTATAACTAAAATGAAGTGATCCTGCAGAAGAACATTTATGCATATTCCCAGATATGTTTAGGCTCTTGAATCAGCTAAATTAAGCCTAAATAACAAAGTTCAGTTTCTCAGAAACTCACCCGTTGTGCTAGGAAAATACTTTCTCATTTGTGATTTTTTACTCTCCTCTTAGGTCATATCAATACAATATTTAGATCTAAGAAAACTTCACTTCATTTTCTCTGCCCCACTTCCAATCCCTATCTTAGCAACACTGTCTTAGGAGAAGAAAGTAAAGGTAAGTCCAAAAAAGAGAGCAGAAATCTTCTGCCTGCCCTTGAAGTGCACTGCTGATCCTGCCTGCCTGCCCAAGTGTTTTCATCCACTTGCTGAAGCTGAAGCTGACAGGGGTATGAAACAACTGACTTTCTTCTTTTCTCCCTGTTTTCCTCCTTGCTCATTTTGCAGTTTCCGTCTGTCTTAGACCATACACTTTGATGATGGAGTGTCTGCTTCAAAGCAAACACCGCTTGGCACTGCAAGGGAAGCAGAAGTGAGTGACAGGAGCACAGCATCACATCCCAGTGAATGGTGTGGGAGACAGGAACAGTCTAAATCTCTGTGTCTCAGAAGAACATCCACAAGGACAGACTCTGATCTATATCCCTCAACATGTCTCCCTTGCTTTGAAGGTCCTTTCAACACGGCACGGGCAATCGAGGAGCCTCTGAAACTCTGATGCTTCAGTGCTGGTACGTAAATAGCTTTTCTAAATCATTTTATTATTTCGTCTATCACGATTATACTGAAATAATTTACCTGGAAGGAGGTGAGCTATCTTTTAATATACTTTTAAATCTTGCATAACAAGGGGCACATACACCTCTCCTGACCAAAAGGAAGCATGGAGCTCAGCTCCAACTTGTGCTAGCTGATATGCAGACGCTTGTGAATATCTCCCTCCTCTAGGATAACGGGGTAACAGAACCACTTGCTTCCTGATTTTCTATCCAGTGATTTTCAATGAAAAATGCTTCTGTAAATGAACCACAATCCTGAAATGCAAAAAGGTGTGCTCTCTGCTGACAATAAAGGCTGAAATAAAAGGCTGTCTGTGATCCAGCTGCCTTGCCTGAAAGTTCCCTGGAGAGGACCATCCAGTATGAATTAAAAGCTTCATAACTTGGTTTGATAGCTCAGCATGGTATTTTGTGCTGTCACTTAGCTTCTTCCAGAGACAGGCACACTATAGCAAAAAAAAAAAAACCAACTTACATGGACAATGACAAGAAAGCTAAAGATGCTCATGGAGGAGATTCCAGAGGATTAAAATGTTGCATTGAGCCATCCGGACAACCTTCCACCTCTGCTTTGCTTGAGCCCTCTGACAGCAATTGAAAGTATTTTTGAAGTTTCTGAATATTTCAGTGTCTGACTGGCAGCATTGCTCTTGCTTGTTTGAGCTTCACAGGACATGGGAAGATGAGCTTCACTGAAAGCGATACTCTGATTATGGCAAAACAATGTTTAACTCTGTGGTTAACTAAATTCAGCAGGCTTGTCCTTGTTTGAAGAAGCACTGCTAGCAAGTTGGCCTCCTCCCAGAGCTCTCCAGTACACCACCATTCCCCATGTCTTTCTGGAAAAGGTAGCCAAAAGAGACCCAGTGTACCATCCGCAATCTGCAAAATGTACTGCTCCCATCAGCCCGTCAGGTCTCATTTCAGAAGACCAAATTTGCTTGACAGATGTCTTTAAGTATACATACCTTGATGCCTCTTGCACTGCCTAAGCTATTATCTTACTATGAATCTTAGTCCTGGCAGTTCCTTTCATCTCCTCTAGACCCTGTTATCACTGTAGCTTATTTTATGCTGCCTCTCACACATTGCACAATCTTCCAATGAAGTACAATAGCCAAAACACTTTTCACTTCAAAAGCTCCTGGAAATTTCCAATGATTCCTGCCACAATAGTCCCTCAATTCCACCAAAGCAATGAGCAACAAAAACCCACTTCTGCAACGGCCGTTTGAAATAAAGAGATATTTCATTGATGTTTCTGCCTGTCCTGTGTGAAGCTTTAGTGCTGGTAAGCACCATGGCAAGGTGGTAACACATATTTTCCGATGTTCTGTCTGGGAAGCAGCTGCAATGTACCATGCAAACATGCAAAATACAACCCTCAGCCTCAGTCGGCCCTGAAACCTCCTCACTTACAAGCCCAGAACAGTATGCATCACATAATGTGCACTTTGCCATGCAGAGGAGATGTATATTTGCTCATACAACAAAGGTCATCGACATTTTGGTGATGTGATAGCCAGAATTCTAGTTATGTGGCAGGATATGATCCTCTTGTGATCAACACTAAGCTGGTCATCTTAATTAACTTGTCTCACCTCTTCTCATTGTATTCTTACCCCTGTTGCATTTTGGATATGTATCTGGGCATATGAAAGACCACATAAGCATCTCCTGTCATCTAACTCAAAAGATCAAAGGGGCAGACATGCACACAGAACAGAGGGATGGGATCCCTGCATTTTGTTGTGTGACCAGTATGCTTTGAGCTGTGTGGGGGCCAATCTTGACCATTCCCCCGGGAGAATCAGAAACATTCAAGCTCTCCCTATTCAATCCACTTGACCTGCTGTGAACCCCATCTTTTGCGGAAAGGCTCAGCTGTAGGCTAAGTAGACGACACTAGGAACTGCCCTAAATGTTGATGGCATTTAGTCAACCCTGAATTCATAAAAGATTTAAGGGCCCTTTCAAAACTGCTCCACTCCCCTGAAAGCAGGCACTGGGAAAGCACCGCTCTTGGTCTGCCAAGAACAGGTGTCGTATTTGTTGAAAACAACTCTAAGGCAAAATATCCATTAACATTCTTGCACAAATCCAGGTTTGCTCCAACAGACTTATAAAACCCTTCTGAAAAAAAAAAAAAAAAGCACGCAACCCAACCCTAGAGGCAATTAAGTCCTGCCTAAGGAGACATTTCCATTGCTGCATTTTTTGAGTGATATAAGAGAACACTGAACAATTTAATGGACTCTACAATTCATAGGTGTAAATCTAGTGTAATAATCAGGTCATAAATCCTGGGGGCACATGGAGAGCAACTAAGAAAACATGTTCCACATGAAGAGTCCAAACTTACCTGCTACAACACACTAGGAACTGCCCTAAATGTTGATGGCATTTAGTCAACCCTGAATTCATAAAAGATTTAAGGGCCCTTTCAAAACTGCTCCACTCCCCTGAAAGCAGGCACTGGGAAAGCACCGCTCTTGGTCTGCCAAGAACAGGTGTCGTATTTGTTGAAAACAACTCTAAGGCAAAATATCCATTAACATTCTTGCACAAATCCAGGTTTGCTCCAACAGACTTATAAAACCCTTCTGAAAAAAAAAAAAAGCACGCAACCCAACCCTAGAGGCAATTAAGTCCTGCCTAAGGAGACATTTCCATTGCTGCATTTTTTGAGTGATATAAGAGAACACTGAACAATTTAATGGACTCTACAATTCATAGGTGTAAATCTAGTGTAATAATCAGGTCATAAATCCTGGGGGCACATGGAGAGCAACTAAGAAAACATGTTCCACATGAAGAGTCCAAACTTACCTGCTACAACAAAGTGCAGGAGGTTTTATCTTTAAGGTCACCTCAATGACAAGTTATTCTGTTTTATTTAAAAATGCCCTGTTTGTTCCTAACCAGAAATAAAATCTTCTGTAAGACATATGCTTTTAGTATGCCTTAAATTACAGGAAAGATTTCATGTGCATTAGGACTACTTTGTAAACCCAGAAGTCAGCAGTGTGTAGATGTCAGTGCTCTCTGTATGGCCAAGTTTAATGCTCAGAAATCAAAATGTGCAGCTCTCAAGCATGCTAATAAGAGCTGAGGATGCTGTATGCAAAAGCAGAGCATGACCCAGAAGCTGTAAAGGTAATACCATGGAATAAACCCAGGTTTATAGTATTAAATGCATGCAACCAAATGATTAGTGGAAAACCCGAGGGCAAAACATTTTGTCTTGACCTATTTTTGTTCTCAAATGTATTTCAAGAATTCTTTGTATTCTTTAAGTAAATTTAGAGATATTAGCCATGTGCCATAGCTCTGGGTCTCCTATTTCAAAGAACAATACAAAATCTGCCTGACAGGACTTGTGTTGAAAGTACCCCAACAGCAATTCCCACCTCTAAATGGTGCATAATACTGTATTTTAACACAGCTTTCCCCCTGGACTGAATAAGACAGAGTTAATGAGGAGGAATTATCTGGGAGGTCTGTCTCATTGCCTAACATAATGATAGTATTTTCTGCTAAATTCTGCTTCATAAGCATAGCAAAAATCTCCAGTGCATGTTTACTATTTGCCCTATGTGACAAGTTGCCCTCAATTCATGTAGCCTTGAATGAGGAGCATGGTGCGATTTCATCTGTTTGAGGGACACTTGCAGTGACAAGACAAACTAGTATTTCACTACAAGAATACAAAGAAGGTTAAAAATACTTTGTGCATGCCAGGTTATTACTGAATTCTTAATGAAAAGTTCCAAGTTTGCTTTCATTTCAGACTGTGGTCACTGGCTTTGCAGCATTTTTCCCTATTCCAGGTTCAGTCACGACCCCCCAAGAGGCTCCTCATACTGCACTGAAGGCTTTTCAGGCACTGAAGGACATACACGGCTTCATTATCTCGAGGCCATCAGGTGTATTAGATGCCAAACTCATCTCTTCTAAACCTGCTGTGCAAAGCCTGTGCATTACTTTTCTTGGTGTCTCCCATTGCATAGGGGGCTGTCTGGGGGTGGGGTGGGAATGACCATGCCACGTCCCACTCTCTGTAAGCACTGAGGAACATCAGCAGGCTCATACATGGTCTGCCTGCAATTAAAAGATCAGCCATCATGGTCAGTGACTTTTCTTGCTCAAGTCACATTCTGCAGTAGATGATGTTGAATTAATTACAGCAATACATAATTACAGCAGCGTGCCAAGTTGGCCAAACGTAAACTCTGCTGCAGTGACTCTTCTGTATCTGTGTGTCTCTAAACTCCAACCAAACCATTAGACACAGAAGAGATAGGCTGATAAAAACACCCGGTAACTCACATGGGATTTCCACCATAAAATATGCAGTGCCATGCAAATATGCTGAGACGAGAGCCTCTACCGCTTGATTAATAAGAAGAGGTTAGCAGCTGGGACTGCAGGAAAATGACGCGTGACTCAGTAAGTACTGATTTTCTCCCCCCATCAAGCCTGTGCTCCTTTAAGTTTTTTTTAAAGACTGACTGGCATTTTGGTGAAGAAGGAAGCATAGGCCATTTAGATTAGTAAGACAGACCACTAATGGCACATGAAATAGTCACAGTAGTGATAGATAAAAAGAAAACACAATCTTACTGTTCCCAAGCCACGGAAGGCACCCGCTTAACAGTTTTTCATTTTGTTCTTGCTACTGAATTAAAAGTGAGATACACAAGAAAAGATTTGGTTTTGCTTTTGCAGAACCTCATGGATCAGATTTTAGTTTTTAAAAATCAAACCAGAAATCTCTCTCATCTTGCTTCCTCCCTAACCAAGCACCTGAAGGTGATGAGGTTCAGACAGACGTCACTTATTTTTACTTATTTTATTATCAAAGTAATTTACAAATTATTTGGGACTTGCAAAGACTAAGTGATTGGGATGCTGCTATACAAGAAAGTCAGATTGCCAATCATCGTATTTCTTAATTTTGTCAGAGCCCCTGAGAAAAAGGGCACCTGAGATAAATATTTCTAGATTTATTTAATCTGTAACTAGTAAAAAAATGTTCAAGAAAACATGCATTTTCTAAGTCCTAACCTTTATTAAAAAAAAAAAAAAAGAAAGAAAAAAAGATTGCAAGCTGTGCAGGAAGAGAGCAAACTGTTTTGTGTTTGCACTATACAAAACACATTTCTTTGAGCCTAACAAAAACATAATATGATTTCCTCTGACAGGTTTTATCTTGCATTTTCCCATATATGTAAGCTGATTTTTTTTCCCCCTTTTATCTAATCAAACAAAATTATTATTTTTTTAAGCTTAGAATAGGCCACCTTCTGGGAATCGGAGCTGAACAATGTAAGTGGTACACAGCACCATGAAGGCAGACTGGTAATAACAACAAAACAGCCAGAGAAATGCAACAGGTGAAATTCTGGTCTCAGTGGAGCTGATGAGGTATCTGCCATTAACTGAGCTGGGGGTGAGGGCTTCATCCAGGGTCTGCAGGGCTGTGCAGCAGGTCACGGGCAGGAGAGCTGGTGAGCAGGGAAGCTGGGCAGGTCTGTCCAGCTCTTGGCTCACCTCTTGCTCGCCTCTTTTCCTCTTCAAAATGAAGCGATAGTATTTTTGGGCGGAGGAGGAAAAAAAAACCTCATGCAGTCTTTTGCTGTTACAACCTGCTCTGTAAGCATTCAGTCATGAAGTCCCCACTCTCAGCTTCATATAAACAGATGTGTAAGTCCAGGGGACAAGAACGAGACGCTCAGGCTTGGCACAGGTTTGCATTTAGTTTGGGACTGAAAAGATACCCTAGCACTTCAGTTCTCCCAAATAAGAAAGATCATTAGCTTTAATTTTATTTTCTTCCCTCATCAATGGCTCCAGCTACCATCCTTGCTATATTTAGTTGCCTTTATCTTCTCTCATAAAAGGCACATCAAGATGGAGAAGGGCCTCTCTCAATCTCAGACATTTTTAGAGCAGGACTGCGCTATCACCATGCCTTGCTGATAATCCTGAAATCTATTTCTTGCAGCACTGTTAATGGAACAGCATCCTATTTGTATGAGGGCAGTTTTCAACAAAAGCAGGATCTACCCTCTGGGATTCATATGCTCTCGTTTTAATTAAAAAGAAATCCCATTAATACTTCCCACTGCCACAAGTGAATCAAATTAATTAAAAAAAAAAAAAAGAGAAGACAGGAACAAAGCTTTTTTCAGGAGGCAACAACTGCAACTTAGTCTGTACTGTTAAAAGTGTACAGACTTAAAACTTATGACTTGGAATTATTTTCCTTAGGTCTGAGGAAATCTACTGAAGTGGTATAACAGTGAGTAACACTGTGCTCACTAAATCTACCCTGGGGAAAGGAATGCTCGTTATTTTTAGGTCCAGTTCACCCAAAACTGCACACATGCTAATGACGGTCATAAAATTTTTACTTCAGATTCAGAAACTGTTTAAATATTTACTTCCTTAAGAAAAAAAAAGAACAAACCCAAAAGCAGAATAAAATTGCTCTACTTACAAACGAAATCACATTTGGGACATCTTTGTTTTAAAGGTTTCAACAACTAAGGCAGGATGTGTTTGCTTTCAATTTCCTACTGTTAAGTAATATGGGTTTGACCTACTGTTGCAGATGAACTTTGCAAGGGTGTGCAACTGAACTAGGTGAACGATGGCAGATGATTAGACACAAATTAAGTGTCTGCTGGCTCTTCTCATTGTTTGGTCCCTTCACTTGTGGCTGAAGAGCCACAGAGATTGCAGAGAGAGGGAGAACAAAAGGAAAGACGGCCAGGCTCTGCTTTGTGCGACTGCGCAGCAGGCAGTTGCAAGAGACTGGGGAAGGAAAGCATTGCACTAGCAAAAACCCAGCAGTTTTAAAAGAGCATCTGATGGTCAGGTCAGGGTGTAAACCTCCGTATTCGTGGGGGCAGGTTCAGGTAAGTGAGAGCAAGAAGTCCACCCGGGGCTGAGCTGAAATGGAGAACCCAGAAGTGTCCCTGGCGGGGGAAGACTCACTTCCCGCCTGGCCCACCCCACCCCAGCCCCAGCAGCCATCAGGGATGCGGGAGCAGGTTTGCAGGGCTCCCACCAGAGCGCAGCCCGGCTTGAGGACAGGGTAGGCTGAGAAGAGGCCTTCTCCCTGGTCCGAGGGAGCATCCGCGGGTGGCTTCTACCCCTCAGCCACTGCTTCCTTGCTGGTTCCTCCAGCTGTGATGCTGGCTGTGCTGACAGCCGCAGCCTTAGTGCAGGACAAGATATTAACTTAATTAAGCGATGCCTCGACAGCCATATCTTCAGTGCAGAACATGGTATTAACTTAATTAAGCAATAAATTACTAAACCAGATGAAAGCTCTGACAGCCATCCAAACTCAGTTGCATTATCAAGCAGCTCAATAAGATCTTCCCTAACTTTTGTCATGGAGGAGAGGATGTAGCAGGGGTGGGGGCTGTGGGTGTAACCTCTTCCTTCGCATTACTGGAAGTGGGTGTTTGGAGCGGGAAGATGCTGTGTGCACTGCGCAGAGCTGGGAACTTCTGATTGTGGTTTCTGAGCTGGCTCCAGAGTTTTCCAACTCAAATCTCAACTCTCATTTATGTTTCAACATTCCCCTTGCTACTCTTACGCACCATGACCATTGCTTCATCACTCCTTGCTCTGCTCAGGTAGCCAAAGTATGGCCAACCAGCCCTATTTCCTAACTTGTTTGGCCTCTTCCAGTGAGGAAAAAGCCACCATGGGAGCACTTGCTTTGCCATAAACCAACCATCCCTTCTCCAGCTGGTAAGCTTCTTCCCAGACACTCCTCCCTGGATGGTCGTCTACATTCAGTCATCTGTCGAGGCCATTTCCATGCTCAGCTATGCTTCCCATACATGGTCTTTGTGCTGGACTTCCCTGCAGGTAGAGCAGATGACTTCCAATGTAACTCTGAGAATCAAAGATACCATCTTAAAAAGAAAGGTACATACAGGTGGGCTAAAAAATCCCACACCATACAGTATATATGCGGGGAGTGATTTGGTAACACGGTGGAAGAAAAAAAGACAAGTAGGACAGGATAAACCCCAGAATTCTGGCAGGACAGTGGTTTTCTATGTGCACTGTCGCTGCTGCAGCAGCATTCAGGACAAAACAGGACAGCTCTCGTCAGTGCCTCCCTGGCAGGGCTGCTCATTGAGTCTGGGTGATGAGGCTGGACACTGGCCAGGGTCAGGGCAGCACAAACGATGGCTGAATTTGACCTGAAGAATCTTTGTTATAAGCGGCAACAGATCCTGCCTGCTCCGCAAGACCCAGAGAGTGCTTGAAGGGCAAGGAGAAATACTTGTAAACTTATAAAAATTTGACAGAGCAACAGCAAGGTTTCCTGTTGGTTCTCAGAGTGCTGCCTCTGTTCATGGCACGCCAGGGCTCTTTTCTTTCTGACCTTGCATAAAGGCAGCATTAGAGAGGGGGAGAGGAAAGCACAGGGGGTATGTTCATGCTTGCCAGAAGGCACAATCAGAGCAAAAGAAACATGTTATTATCACTCATTAATGGATTAGGAGACACACATGATCATTTTTGTAGAGAATGTGGATTATGGACCATCTGTTGATCTGTTTCACCCTGCGTAGCATGTGTGAGCATTTCTGATGGGCGTAAGGCTGGACACTGTCCTCAGGCTGCATTCCTTGACTGCCTTCTCCCCGCGGAGATGCAGCCTGTCTGGGGCGTGTGACATTCCCTCCCATCCTGTGCAAGTAATTTTTCATTGCTGTCAGCTATCCCTTGACTGCTTGAGATGACAAAAGGTGCTTGGGGAAGAAGGTGTGAGCTTCAGTCCCAAGGATTAAAACTTGGCCAATGTTGGACCTAAGGGTAACTTTTTAACGCACACAAAAGCATAAGGAAGCACAACCTCAGCCAAGATTTTATTTTCTGCCTTCTCAGATGAAGAACTAACAGTGGCAAAGCATGTTGAGAAGAGCTGGCTGTTCACAACTCATTGCTCTCTTTCAGAATGCTGACTTGAGCAAGAAAGAATTTCTGTCATGCTAATGCCTTTCTCTTGGACTTTATCCTTCCTTCTCTCACTCAGTTGTTCAAGTCTACCCCTACACTGATATTTCAGTGATGCTCTAGTTTTAAGCAGCTTGTACAGGTCAGTTAATTCAGACCCAAACACCTCAGGCAGCTTGCCAAAGTCATGCTAATTAGTTGGCTGAGCAAGGAGTACCTTAGCTTTATAGTAGCACTTACAGACTTAAGTTGTATCAACAACTAAAATGCTGCCATGTGAAGCTGGAGGGTGTACACAGTAAGAAATTGGTGTGTAAAAATGAGCAACAGAAGAGAATTCACTAATCAGAAAGTGTCCAAATTAATGGTGACCAGACTAAATGAAGGTTTTATTACAAATGGATTCTGACCAAGATACTCTTCACCAGCTGAACTAGGGAGAATAATTTGAAATTCAGGTGAACACAAACTCAGATCTGATTTCAAGGAGAATTTCCGTATGGAAAAAAATGTGAAGAATTGCTGGCAAGTAATGGATGTATCGGGGGCTAGTAAGATCCTGAGCTGGAAAATGTACGCATGACGATGGTGAAATTTCCAAACTGCAGAGGATTAAATCTAATTGGATTTGAAGTTGCTGATATGAAGCCTTAAGTTTCAAGGCACGTGAAACCATATTTGAGTAGAATCCTCCCCATCACCGCATTATTTCCCTAACTGAGATAACCACCAAAACTACAACACATTTATGACCACTTACTGATTCAAACTTGTGTTGCTTTCTCCTGTAGCCCTGGGATTTTCAATCACTTTTGTGCAGTGCTGTCCCACATATTTTCCATTTAGCTTCTGTTGACAGATGTCAACCTTTGAGATTTTTTTTCCCCTCGCATGTTCAATACTGTCCCAGTTATGCATCACTAGGGAAATTTCAAAAATTTTCCAGCGAGTTGTCTTAATTGACTAAAAAATAGCAAGGGTCATACGACGCAACATTTCCTTCTTGCTTTAGATTCTTCCTATAAAGTTGATCAGCCTTATTTTCTAATGTAGAGCACTGCCAGATTGAGCAATGGCAGCAGTGGAGTGGCCCTAATCAGGTTTTAGACCAGGCAGCCTCTGTCTGTCTCTCTCCCCCTGCCTCTAATTTCAGCTTCTTATCTTAAATCAGTCATGCCATCTGTAGGGGAATGGCAAGTAAATCCAAATCTACCTGAAATCAACAGAAAACTTTTTGCTGGCTTCATTGCTCTTGCACAGCCTCCACTGCCTGGCAAGACTGCTGGAAACCCTTCCAGAATAGGACTTACTTTGGGCACAGTTTGTAAGGCAACTTTTGCTTTAGTGTGAAACAGGCTTTAAAGAATACATTAAAATGGATATTAAATCCAGGAAGCTATAAATGCTGATAACCAAATGTTTGGCATACACATCCCTTTCCAATCACATGAGTGTTCTGAAAACCCAGCAAAATGGTGCACTGTACATGGATGCTTTCAAATCAAAATACTCAACCTCTCCAATTAAAAAAACCAACCAGTCAGTACTGAAGAACAGGCACACAAGTAGAAACAGCTGTATGAAAAGAGATGCATTGACATGGAGACCCCTTTGCAAATCTGCTTCATGTAGTCAGCTTTATGAAGATGATGAGTTGATGCAGAAGTCAAATGTTTGGGAAGGAGCCAGAAGCCACTCACATTTTGGGACAGCTAGCCTCCAACAAGGAAATTAAGGGGAAACTTAATTTGAAATTAAGTAACCCTGTTAATCTTCTCTGAGTCTGATTCAGCCTCAAAATCCCCATGCTTCAGTACTTAGTCTATTATAGTCAACCTATTGGTACATGCAAATAAGGTAACTAAAATACACCAATTTGAGAATATAACATATCTAAAAGGCTAACTTTTGTTTGGTTTTATGTACATACGTTCATATTTTTGCAGGATATAGGTGATGTTCTACAACTTCTATACTAAAACCAATGCCTTGAACTTAATGTGCCATATTCCTTTCAACTCCGCTTCAGTAGATCAAAGCATCTGGTAGACAACAGACATGCTTTAGGAAAGTTGTAAGAACTAAGTACAAGGTCTCAGTTAAGTCACTGTTATCCATGTGCCTCTAGAGAGGCTACTGCAGATTAGAAATCTCGCCCTACCGCAGCTCCGCTGAAATAGGATAAAGCCATGAACTCCCATTCTGCTTTGATCACCATCTCATATGGTGACTGAGCGATAGTCCAAGCTAAAAAATCGAAGGGGCTTTGGATCAGCCCACACTAACCCAATTATATCATCCTTGCACCTTTCATGGTAAGCCAAAAACCAGTGAGCAGGCAGGTGACTACTGCCCCATGAGTCACTGCAGCGGTGGCACACCGCATTCTCACTACCTCCCCACCCATGTCAACTGGGGCTGCATGATTCAAGCTAGCAATTGACAGTACAAAACAATTATTCTTCCTGACATCATCTCAGTCTTGGACTGTGAGAGCTTCCTTTTGCCCTGCCTCTGCCTCGACATTTCCTCCAACCACTTCCCAGCCTTCATCTTATGACAGTTTCAGGGTGGAGTAACACAAGTCCAGAACCATCAAAAACGCTATCCGCCTGAAACTGTTAATATTTGTTCCACCTACAACCAAGGAATGCAAAAGTCTGGACAAGCAATAAGCAATACGCCTCATCCTGCCCTGCTGCAATGGAAAAAAAGGTGGTAACCTTTGAAGGGTCCTTCTAGCTTCTCTGACCGGCTGGTCCTGCAGGGGGTGTAGAGTTATGACTTCTAAAAGTATGTCCAGAAACTCACAGTGAGAGTTAACCTAGGAGGCTGAAATTAAGAACTAACCCAACATTTTACATCCTTCTCCTCTTCATCTGTGATAGAGGAGCTGACTTGCCACCTCGAGTCAAACCAAGACTTGTAGAAACTTCATCCTCTCAATCACAACAATTAAAAAATGTTTTAGGTGTGAATTTTACTGGAACTAGTATGCAAAGAGACAATATGATCTTGCTCTTTGCTGGGATTTGGTAGCCCTGTGGAGTCTATCAGTAGCAATGCTGTCTACTGAGCAATGAGCTGTATCCCCTGTCTTTATTCTCTATTTTGTCTACTTAAGATTTTGGGACAGAAACTGTATCTTATAACAGGTTTATATAATTACTTAAATCCAATTTCCAATCTTAATTAGGGATGCAATGATGAACTATTAATAATATTCAGAGCAGCATTAATCTACCCCTGCTCTTTCACTTGAGTGGAAACAGGAACTAGACCATCAGGAAAATAAATTAAAGACAATTTGAGTTTCAAGAGAAATGTCAGAACGAGGGCTTGGTGGGATGGTGGGCCTACTCACAGTCTGATAAAGTAAAATAAATGAACAGGACATCACAGGATTCAGCCCCTGCTGCTGAGCATGTGCATCAATAAAAGTAACTTCAACACAAACTAAAAAAGACTAGCGTCAAACCTGAGTTTAGGCATCTTGCCTGATAAATACAGAAATGGAATATACCTTGCCCTGCTGCCACCCTTTAAAGAGCATTTTCCGATTCCCTTGATGGATGTTAGGCTGTACCAGGAATAAATTTCTTGCACCAGGTGTCAGATGCCAATGATGCTTTACTTGGTTAAGAAACCTCTAATAAAAAAACAAAATGCTAAATATGTAATTGCTACTGACTGACAAAACCAAGTTGTAGTCATACTCCTCAGAAAAAGCACAAGACTGTTGTCTGCGTGGCTTCAGTGTTTTGCCAGAGCAAACTCAGTTATCTGCTGGAATAATTATCAAAATGCTGCATAAAGAGCACCGTAAAAAAGATTTAATTCTCACTGAACTATAAAATTAGCCAAGGAATCTCTGAATCTTCAGAAGGGCATGCCTTTTGTGGAAATTAACTGAATTGACTATGCTTTAACTTAAAAACAAGCAAAGAACTAATTTTTCAGTTCTGAATGGAACTGCTGAAACCTTCAGAGTGACAGTTTTATCTTTAACAGTCTTCAATAAAATCACAGGGTAATATCCTGAGGAAAACTAAAGCCTTGCTACTTTTTTCCCTCTCAACAATATCAGTTTACAGCTCAACAACACCAGGGTGGAGGAGGAAATTCCTTTATTCTCACCTTCCAAAAAAAAAAAAAAAAGTTCCTTTTCAACAAGCTTTAGTACAATGAGTTTGTCATCAATTGTTTGCAGGAAACATCTCACATTTTTTCCTTCTATGCAATGAGTTTGATCCCAGCAGGTTGACTTAATTTTGTAAAGAAAAAAAAAAGCCACATACATATGAAAGGCAAAGGAGAAGCAAAAGACACAGTCATGCAAGAAATCAGAAATCCCACTGACCTCAGTGAAAGTACCCACACAATCCTCACGGAAGATCCAGGTAATGTATGAACACAAGACCAGAGCAATTTTGATTTAAAAGCGAGAAAAGATGTATGTGACTTCACCAAATAATAACATTAACAAAAGTAACGAGTAGCAAAGGCTCACTCCATTCCGACAGAGTGCCAAATTTACCACCGCAAGGAAGAAGAAAATAACAGCGCATGGGCAGCATTCCCAGTATGAACCTGGACTGAGGGATTCCTAAATATCTTTTTAATTTTGGTTGTTAAAAGGTGCTGTGAATAAATTGTTTGGCTTGCAGCAACAACACTGCAACATGCAAGAGCAAGAATTTGAGAACAAAAATTAAATCTTTACTCTTAGTAATTTCCTTCCAGAGGTTTTCTCTAGTGAAAAGCTATTTCTGATGCAGCTTTCTGGTGCTGCTTCTCTTGGTAACTTCCACTGAAGGCAAAAAAGCCAATTGCTGCTCTTGCTTGGAAAGCTCTGCTCTTTCTTTGAAATAATCAATGGTAATGCAGGAACTCACAGCTGTTTCAAAGAAAGTAACACTCTGGAAAGAAGCAGAAAGGCACAGATGAATTGTGCTTTTTGGCTGTTTGCATTAACCCCTGCAGAAGGCTGTGTCAGGTGAGATGCTGAGGCTTTCCTCCACAAAGCCATGGCACTGCTCCTGGTCTACCCTTTCGGAGGGGAAGCAGCACTGTGGGATAAGATCAGGAGTAAGGTCAAGCCTTTGAGGTCTCCTCCTGGCTCTGTGCTCTGGATGAGTGTTATTTATGCACACCATGTATATGTACCGGATGTTGAAAATGCAGATACAGGGTGTATCAGCAAAGTGAAAGGATTTGCCTGGTAATTGCATTCCAGGAGGGCTTTTATTAATGTAGGCAATATCTCAGGAGCAAAAATGTAATTCAGTCAAGGTGGTCTAAGGTACAACGTGAATAATTCTGTGGTGAATCAGACTGAAGGACTGTCATGGTGACAAGGGTCAGAATCTTTTTCTCTGCCACACCACTGGATCTGTATTAACCCTCCAGCAGCTGGGGCAGTCACAGACATTTGCTGGTGCACGGCTGGCAACAGAATTTGTTTCAGCTGATAACCTTCTCATGGGTTCTCCCACTGCTCCTGTTGCATACCACGTTACTTTTTAAACGCACAGCTTATGTGAGCAAGAGACCTCTAGCATCAGTTGAACACTCAGAGCGCTTCCCTGAACAAAATGAACCAACCTCCTTTTCCACCTCACGTAAATCAGATAGTGACCGGAGCTGGAAAGGGTTTAGGATACGTACACTCTACTCTTGTTTAGGCCCTTGACACCCAGTGCCAGCAAACACCTCAAAGGGAAACTCATAAAACACTGAAAGAAGAAAAATTTTGAGGTGGTTGCAAGACAAGAAGTAATCTACAGGTGGAGGGAGGGGACAATTTGCCCTGCAGAACAAGATACTGGGGATGCTGGCACTTGGGATGGAAAGGGGAGGCAGTGCAAAGACAACCCAGAATGGAAAATACGCTGGTGCAAGAGCTGCTTGCTCCTGCTGAGCAAGGACATGAGCCAACACTGTTGCCCGGCCAAGCTGACTTCCCGGTCAGTCCCCTGAGCTGAGCCGCCTGCTCCAGGGGAATGATGTTACCCGCCATGTCCACATCTCCTTCCCACCACAGACTTCAGGAGAAGTGGGACCCTGCCCTGCAACTCCAAGGGCGATTATTTTTCTGTTGTTATCTTTTAAAAGCCAAGCCAAAGAAACTCTGGCAACACTGTCACAGACTGCATGCAATACTGAGACAGACTAATAACATATTCCTCTGTTCATCTGTGTTGTTAGCAGAGAGGAAAATCATAGGGTCTTCTCTTGCTAAACCATACCCACTGGCATTACTGAAAGCCTGGGCCTTGGGTTTAAATGATTCTGTGTTTTGGAGGAGGGGCGGCTTTTATCAGAGCTTTTCAGAGAAGGGTATAAACCTCAGTGTCTGAACAACAAGAACAACAAAGGCTCCAGAGAAGTCATTCTTTCAGACTCTTCTGATCTTTACAATACAGTCTAAATCTAGATGTTTTTGTTAGTTTTCAGCACTGCAGCCCAGGAAATGTTCCGAAACTTTAAAGATTTAAAAAAAAAAAAAAAATTACAGTTAACAAGCCAAAACTTGTTATCAATGAATCTGCTCTTCAGTTAAATAACAGAGGACTTTCTTCATTCCTTAGGGCTTCCTCTAAGCTGAAGAACACAAGAATTTGTTTCTAGTGTCCTTATTAGACTTTTTTTCTGGGAAGAAATTTACATCATCTATAGCAAGCTCCATGTCAAGACTACATAATCCAAGTAAATCTGAATTTACTAGAAAAAGTAAACTTTGAATACTGTTCTACGTGTTCTGCATGAAACACTACTGTTTGCTGTTTTACAGCTCGCCAATGTCCAGCAACAGAATATACACACCAAATCTGTTCCACCAGCCATGTCGCCCAGCATCTAGCCCCAAACATGAAATGCAACAGAACAGTAGAGGCCTGTTTCCATACTGCCCAGCCACTTAACATGCTCAAGGTCCTGACTAGGAGGAGCCTGAGAAATTTTGTCAGCATGACCCTCCACACATGACCATTCACCCTCTGGTGCTGGCGCCCACCACCACGTTCTGGAGGAATGAAACCATCAAGTCACTACAAAATCCTGGCATCGTGCCTAGCAACGTGAAGTCTTTTTGCCATGAAAGTGGGTCACCCTTTCTTCAAAAATTTCATGTGTCCTGTTTCAAACTCACATTTGCCACAATAAGAACTGCAAGCCCTGCAGTGTGTCCTTTATTTCTCCCCCTCCCGTCTGTCTCCCAAGGAAACTGAAGCATTCATGAGATCCACCAGCTAGAAAAAAAGATTTAAAAGGCATGAGGCATTTCCCAATGCAGCTGCACCAGTCTGACAAGACAGCTGATGCCAGTGAGATCCTGGGCAGAGCACACACATACGTGCAAGCCTTTTAACTAGAGTCGGTCCCTGACCATCAGATACAGCCGTCCTGCCGTGCATTGCTGTTACGCTCCTACTGAACTCACAGGTCCTTGCCACCTAAGAGCACACAGCTGAAAGAGCTGGCAGAGTGCCTGCAGAGGTAACTCTTCGCAATTTGGTGTTCAGATGTTCACTGCTCACCCCCTCTGTCTGGAGGAGCAGCTATACCTATACCGGGAGGACACAAACCATCTAAAAGAAGGTGTGAGCATGAGACCTCTGGTCTGATGTTTCACACTTTTTCTGCGGAAGTGTAAGCATCTGCAATGAGTGGAGCACTGAAGAATCAACCCCTCTGACAAAACTGAGAGAGGGGCACAACCCAAGCCCAACCCTGCTGTCCTACAGAGACCATGCACCATAGTGTGAGTGCCACCTGTGTGCCACAAGGCTAAGGCGAAGGGAAAGGTGGCACTTGTGACATTAGTACGAGTGCTTTAGTCTTTAATTATCTTGGATTCTCCACATCTGCAGATGAATACTTTGGCCGATGCAACTTGGCCACGGCTTTAAATGCCATCTGGCTCTTGACTTAATGAATGCTGGCATAAGTAACCTCCTCTCACTATCTTTCTTCCACACTCACCACTATTTTTAATAGAAACCGAATTGTTGATGTGACAAGACTTTTTTTAAACATTTTTGGATTTTTTGCCTCTGAGTTGCTTACCAGTGCCTAACATGATGACAGGCTCACCCACTGTAACACCTGCACCTGTGGCATCCCAGTTTTATTTTCCATTCTGCAGCAACATGTCCCACAGGCATGGGAAAAGGAGTGCTTAAAAAATACCATGCACATGCTCCTCTGCCCCCACAGATCTACATCCCAGGCAGCTGGTGATCAGTTGGCAATACCCTCTCAGGGTGTCTTGGAAAGTCCCTTTTTTGACAGTCCACACTGCCGAGAACAAGAGGGTGTTGGCTTGATTTCCCTTCAAAAAGCTTGCGATAATCCAGAGTCTTGGAGAACAGTCCTATCATCCTTTTCTTCCAGAAAGAAAACAGGTTTCCAGCAGGAGATGGTTTAATACAAACCCTATCCTATCCAGCTCGCCACAGAGAAGTCACGTCCTTTACCCAGGCCAGCAGGATACACTGACTTGCCAGAGTCAACAAGAACAGTAGGCAAGACATGCCCAAGAGCTGAACTTCTGTCTTTCCCACATATCCCACACAAAGCAGAGAAGAACAAAGAAATTTTGCTATATAGTTCCTGCTATACAGATGAAAGCCCTGAATTATGGAGAGGCCTGGGGAATGAATGAGAGGCAGAACAGCCTAAAAACGTTTTATTCAGAGCAGAAGGCATCTGATGACATCTGACAAAGAGACACAAGCAAGAAACCCCCCTACAAGAAACAGTAAGTCTATCGCAGGCTCTTCTTTTCAGCACAGCTAATTCTGAAAGACCGGTTTATCAAACCCAGTTTGGGTCAATCGCCAAACACTACATGGGACCCAACCATGACACTGGCCACCATCATACCTTCACACAGCTCCAAGAAATCTGCAAAACCTCTGTGCAATAAACTGCCACTCAAAGCTAAATTCTGGGACATCCTGCTTGTATGATAATAGTTTCACAAACTGGCTCCAGGGCTCTCTAAATATGCCAGTAGCTGTTGTCAGCCTTCTAGCGACAACTCCAAATCTGAATCTTTGTTCCAAAGGCTGATCTTCCTAGAAATGTCAAAATTACCTGAGCTCCCTGTTGCTACCTCTAAATTAATTAGATGTAAAAATATTTTCAAGAAGTTTAAGGGCTTAAAATATATTCTGGTCAAAAGTGTCAACTAATTAAAAGGTATTTTTAATTTAAAGTGACAGCTATTCCCTAGAAGTCTTTGTCAATACACATTCTGGTCTGCTGTACCATGCCACCTCTGTTCTCATTAACCAAGTTCTATCAGTTTATACACCACAATGTGCATAAATTTGGGCCTTACAAACATATCACCCCAGAAAGCCAAACAGGCAACAGGATAGGGATGTTGAGAGGGCCCATCAAAAATGTTGTTAAAAGGCCTCACTTTTAGAAAGCAAATGGGCACTTCTTCAGTCTATGCTGGCTTCTCTTTTAAAACATTTCAGGTGGAACAACCCAAATTCGAAAAAACTTCCCAAAAGTCTGGCTGCTGGTCTGCTTCCTCAGAGCTGCTGTTCACCACAGATTCAGAGGGGACCCGCATGGACTCAAGAATCAGAAAGGAAGAACAAGCATGCACTGGCACGAAGATATCTGAAGGAAGCAAATATGTCTCTCTCTGAAATTTCTAAATTAAACAAAGCCAGGAATTGAACAATAAGAGTATGAGTGAAAGTAGAAACTACAGGCAGCCCAAAGCAGGGAAGCATCATGGAGACTGGGAGCATCCAATAGATGCAGGACAGACTCAGGCTCCTATCAGATGAAACAAAAGCAGTTGAAGCCAAGTTCTTCTATGCTACTCTCTAGATCCGATTAAATGACCAAAACAGCTGGGTATTTTTTTGTTTAAGCCAATTTCAGTATATTCAGTACATCCACTGCTTTCACAACAGAAAAATACAGAATTGCTATAAATAGTTTAAAAATACTCAAAATATGCAGAGAAAGGCAAAAGACTTAGAAGAATTAGACCACAACTTTAGCTGAATTTTTCTTTTTCATGATTGCAACCAGCAGCAGGAGCAAGGAACAATGAAAAGGCTGGACTGGTCTCACTGTTCTGCCGAGCTTAGTCAAGCCACGTCAGAACAACGCTGCTGGGAATGTGCCCCAGTGTGTCCCTGTCCCAGCCGTGGGCTGTAAACAGTCACAACAATACAGCATCGAGGCCTGGATGCATTTGAACTTTTGTCTTTGCATGTCCTCCTCACACACCTGGTCCTCCAGCCCTTCCTTGAGACTTTGGCTGGCCACAGTCCTCCTCTCCTCAGTGAGACCAACCTGTGCCAGTAAAATGCATCTTGAAAACATAGGGACAGCTGGAACATCAAACCATAGCATGAAATGCAACAGCCTCTTCACCTTGCATGTACTTTAACTGTTGTAAAATCAGGTTAAGTGACTCCATGGGCTTATTGATAGCAGTTCCCATACCAACATGTGGGTTCTCAAGAGCATCACAGGCAAAAACCTTTTCTTGTGCTCACTCTTGGGGCAGGGTAGGAGCTAATGGGGAACTCTAAAATTGGAAATAAAATGACCTATTTACAAGGAAGCTTGAGAGAATAATATTAAAGATCTGAGACTGATTTCACATTGTCTTTCTCACAAAGCTACAGGAGCTCTGTGATAAATTCCTAATAGAACAAAACTGGAGGGGCAAAAGGTTTGTACAAAACCCACTGCTTTAACAAAAATAATCTTTTCTTCTTTACTTGTGGCAGAACTGCAACCTTTATTACTAAATTTATACTGACTTAATTAGTTTGAAGGTGGACTTTGGTGTAGGATGCTAATAGGGGTGTACACTTCAGCTGGTTCCTGTTTCTGGTCTAAAGTCTTCCTGAAGCCTGCCCAAGAAGAGTTATTAAATAAAAAAGGGAACTTCTTAAAAGTGAAGCTTTTTTGAAAGATGCATGGATATGGGTTGTGTATTACCAATCTTATTAGGGAATTATTCTCAACTGGCACTACTAAACTTGCCCCACATTCAACAAGACACAGAATTAGGGCATTTCAAGCATACATACAGATGGAGCTGTATTTTTCCCTGGAGTACTGGAGAAAAATGGCTGTTACAAAGATCAACTCAAACAATACTGGTGCCACTGCCCCAAATAACGAGGTACAAGATGTCCACTTGAATTCTTGGATTTACTGGACAAAAAAATAACAGCTGTGATGTCAAATATCAGTCCCTAAGAAGAACTGTTAGGAAGGAAGCTACATACGTCCTCATGTACATTTGCACCCGGCCGCAGCTAACAGAATTGTCACACTTACTAAGTTACTCAGTGATTGAGGCATTGGTGTTTGTGGTTTTGGTGGTTTGTTTTGGGGTTGATTTTTTTTTTGTTCTATTTAAGTCAATAGAATCCTAATGCATCGCCAGTTTAAAGGTATTTTGCAATTATCAAGGGAGATAATTTTTCTCACTACTTCAGTAAACTGGTGAACTTTAGCTTCTAGAATGGGAATAAACAACACCCTTAAAAAGTTTTCCTGGTTCACACATACATTCCACAAACAGATGTTACATAAAGCAATACAAATACATGTAGGCAAAAGCTGGTAAAACATGGATAACCCTTCCCTTCCAAAATACACACAGTGATGTGAATTTAGCAACTTACACACAGAAAGTTTTCTGCTCTTTTTCCTTTTTAACACCAAGAAAATGGGAGAAGAGGGAAATTACGATGCCCAAGCCACAGAAGACATCAGTGGAATAAACAGATTCTGGAAGAAAAATCCAAATCTTTTGAAAGCATCCTGTTCCCCTGGATCATGATTCACCTCTTCAGTCAATTAGGTAAAGCTGGAAAGAAAATTCTAAAATGAACAGGACACGCTTTGCTGATTCAGTAACACATACCAAAGCTTTCCCAAGTGCTTATGCAGGTCTTTTTTAAAATAAAATTCCTAACCCTTCCAAAAAGGTATGTATGTATGTTTTAAAGGGAATTTGCCCTATCTCAAATGCATTACTGTTTTGCTCTGTTATTTATAAGGGATTAAAGAAATCATTCTCTCTGCTAAACAATGCCTAAGGAAAATTCTTACTTTTGGAGTATATTGCATGTAACTATCATATCAAGCGATATAACACTTGAGTCTTGTTACTACTAAGTATTTTTACCACATTTCTGAAGAATTACTCTTCAGAAGCACAGGTTTGCTTTCTCCTGTAAACCCAGTATCTTACTTCATTAAAGAAACAACATGTAAAACTCTGAACTCTCAGTAACTATAAATTTAAGTCAAAGGATCTCCTTTTAAAATTGAGAACGGCATGATTTACAATTGTAATGGGTTACTGAAGATTGTTCATCACCAAAGTAAGCACATAATTTGTACTGCTAACCCAGAATTCTAATACAAAAAATGTGTCCTCTTTTTTGTTAATTTTGTCATAATACCAGAACAACCCAGTATTGTGAATGTGATTATCTGGGAGATAAGAAAAGGAATGACAAAATCTAGATTTCTGTCGTATATATTTTTGAACAGTAGTTAGAATACGATTGTTTTATAAGCTAGGATAGTTTATAAACTTCCAATAGCAGCTGAAATTACAGTTTCAACACACTGTGCTTGGGCGAGGATTGTAAAACAGCCCTGAAGATCTTCCAACGTAGAGAAAAGGAAGAAACAAGAGTTCCATTTTACAACTGGGAAACTTCTGCACTGAGAATTGAGACTTGTTTTTCAGGAAGGAGTGAGATACGTTCATGGTCTCCTACAGTTACTGTGTGCAATGCATCTCTTTCAAAGCTTTGTACACGTTTCAGTACTGATTTACCATGATTCTCACTTGATCACAGAAAACAGTACTGGAAGGGCCCTGAGGTGCCATCTTAGTCAACATCTAGATTCCTGCAGTCAACCATGATGGCTACGATGACAGGTTACCATTAGCCTATTAAAAAAAAAAAAAAATCTTTCCAATCTGAGCTATATTAGATGACTGACCTTCTGGAAGCACCTTCCACATTTTGTGGACCACGGAGGTAGTGGTCACATTACCAACACAAACAAGACATCTCATTTTTATATGGCTGAGATGAAAAACAACTCTTGCAGGAAAACTGCAAGATTTGCTTCCTCATTGATGACTAAACTGCAGAACCATTCTCCCCTCCATCAAGCTGTACTGTGAAGTATATTCTTAGCAGCAGAAGAATCCCAGGTAGGAGAGTTCATTGACTTTACTCAACTGCATTCATCTTGCCACAAGTAATTAGTATTTATCCCTTACAAGGATGAAACAGACCAACGTGGAATACTAATTTACCAGAGCAATGCAACCCGAAGTCTTACAATTATTCAAGCAGAAATAACTTAAAATTTTGGAGATGCAGAAGAAAAGGAGTACCATTTTGGCATATGAATCAAAAGAATTACATAAATTATAGATATAACTGCATTTGCTGGCATTCATTCACTGCTGCTGTTATATTTCATAATTAAACTTAATTTTATAGAGCTTGTACTCTAGTGGTCTAGGTCAGCAATCAATTAAAAGAACAACCCTCTACAGGACAAATGCAATATTCGGGTAGGTGAGCATCATCATAAATAAGCAGGCCAACTTTTTTTGCTCACATAATATGAATGCCAAGACTACCATACCAATTTCAATGGTAGGAATATTGGAAAGGACTTTCCCTCAATGAATTCTGATTCCACCATTTTGCTAGGGTCTCTTCATTAACTTTTTGGCATCGAAACAAAGAATCAGCCTCGAAATGGGAGCAAGCAATGAAAAGTTGTATCAAAGTAACACAGAATTTAAGATGGACTTTCAGGCTGCCAAACAACAGGTCACACATGAGAGCTGAGATGTGCGCCTTCAGCAGACTGCTAGGAGCGACAGCCACCAAGGCTTTTTATTTTTTTTAAAGGGGGGCAGGGGGTAGAAAGAGGCCGTTTTGGCAGCTTGAACAAACCCTGCTTACCCCACAACCACAAATGAACGAACTGCTGGTCAGTTGAAGTCAGAACTGCCTGAGAATCAGTACCACAGCACGTCGATGAGAGGAAAATCACGCTGCAAATGGTAATAGTCCGGACAGTTCTAGACGTTGCATTATGTAGCTCTTCATGTCTTGCTATAAATGCAGAATCAGGAGCGCTTGCTAAATCAGGTGTTTCCAGTAGCAAAAGTGAGTTTTGCAGTTTAGACAAGACAAACCAGGCATGAATTAACTTATCCCATGATCAAAGTAAGCTTCTCTGTATTCTTTGCTTAGCCAACGCTCTGGCTGGAGTCAACAGGAGTTTTGAGTAATTTAGGAGGACTGGGGAGTTATGTGCCCATCCCTTAGTATGGAAGCTGCACATCCACAGAGAAGGAAAATAACCGTCAGTTGCCACAAAGGCTACTTCTTATCAGCACTGTTATAACACATCTATAAATATGGCTTAATTTACTTCAGAGCTCATGCGGGACCTGTAGTCTTTGGACGGATGCTTGAAAACTAATGTGAAAAACAACATATCTGTTATCTAAGGCAAGTATCTGTACGTAACATTTTAAATTTGTGCAAACTTACTTTGTCAGAGGCTATCAAAGGGCAGCAAATGGACTGGCATTCAGATACATAATGAAGTTAAACTGAATAGGAAAACCTCAAAACTGAATTAAAAACACTCAATACTAACCAGTCAGAAATACTTACAATGAATACACTTAAACGAACACAATTTCAGCTGTAACTTCATCCTCTGCTGTGTTCAGGGACATAAAAGCTATCACCTAAAAATATATTAAATAAGTTGCTCTTCTTAGGAAACAGCAGTCATGTACTACCACAGGTACTGGTGTATATATACCTTTCACGGGGTTCCTGAGGCTGGTGAGACCAGAAAATGTAATTGTGAAAGTGAAGTAAATCCCTGTCAGATACGCAAAACCTCTGCAAAACACTTACACCGCATGAATACAAATTGACATACCAGAGCTATGAGACGATGCTAGAATCAGAGGATATCATTACAATGTTGAACTGTTAACCACAGCTCAAAATAAAACAACATGTTTATTTCATCAGTAAAATCACAGCTGGGGGATCTGCTCTATCTCTTCCAACATCAGGCTGGTACTTACTGCCGTAATGTACATCTTCTGGGAGCTGCTAGACAATTCATCTTAAGGTAAAAAATAAAATTCAGCTTGATGACTGCTTTTTATGGCTAATGATTAATGTTATCAGGAACTCAAACACTGATATCCACAGTAGCTGCCTGCCTGCCCACCTCAGTCACCATTCCAATAACTTTTTAGAAAGATACACCAATGTCTGAGAAGTTTACACTGCAGTGGTCCCAAGCAGAAGCCAAATAAAAAGAAATAAAATATTTAAAACTCATGCTTCACTGTTACTGTGGGATCTAAAAATAGAAAGACTTGGAACAAAGGCAGGGGAGAATTTCGGTTCAAAAAGGGGAGTCCAGGAAAAATTGAGATGGCCATGAAAAAAACATGCTGATTAAAAAATAATTACGTCACGGGTTTCTCAGGATCTTACCAAACCCCCTCCACGCCGCCCCCCCGGCTCTCAGCCCTCCCC